>NW_017728909.1:47492680-47496012 GCF_001723895.1 Crocodylus porosus
TCGGACTAGATGATCTACCTAGGTCCCTTCCGACTCTAGCTACTATGAAACTATGAAACTATGAAACTAAAGCTACATTTTTTTTTTGTGGAGCACTAGGCAAGCCTCCGCTGTCCCTTTTTCTGGCTCTGACTGACCCAAGGGATCATCCTCCAACTCCCAATCTCCAAAGTCTTCCATGTAAGGGGACATCTCTAAATTACAACTTCTATCACTGCAACACTGACTCCCTACCTTCTACTTAGTGCATCAGATCTCAGCTGGTGTATATAGATAAAACTCTATCATCTTCAATGGGACTATGCTTACCCCAGCAAAGAATTTGATCCACACATCAAATGTGTTAAACTTTGACATTTTTCTTTTGTGAACTGTGGAAAGCAAAAGAAGTGGGAGAGACAGAAAAAAGAAACATTTCTGTCCTTGCCCAAATAATCCTTCATCAGAGAAGGTTCATCAGGTGCTCATATACATTTACCAGTTCAGATAACTGATGTGAGGTGCCTTGATCTACCCATTCAATTCCCCAAGTCAACAAATGAGCATGAGTATAAATCAGAGAGATATTAGTCTAAAGTCAGGCAGAAGGCAGGGTAGCTTGCACCTTATAGACTAACTATATCAGAGATGGATAGCATGAGTTTCCATGAGCCTGAGCTCACTTCTTCAGATGCTATTGTTAGCTGAAGTGTTTTCATTAGTATCTGAGGAAGTGAGCTCAGGCTCATGAAAGCTCATGCTATATATCTCTGATTTAGTTAATCTATAAGACTCATATAAATCATTGGCAAGTATTTTTACCAGCTTTGAAATAAGTAGGGACCTACCGAAATTGCAATTTCACAATTTTTGCAGAAACCATGAAAAACACGTGGTTTTGCGATTTTGTGTGGAATCACCAGTGTGACAGAACACTCTTTTTTGTGTCTGTCATTTTAAGGGTGGGAGCAGGGAGCTGCCCAGTGGCTGATGAGGGTGGCCATTTTGGGGACCTCTGTTATGAGCAGAGCAATTTGTGTTCATTGGTGCTGGTACATTGCCTGGTGGAGCTCCAGCTCCAGGAATATCTTGGAGGTAAGGATGAGGCTGTGGGGAAGGTGGAGGCCTCACTGGTACTGGGAATGACTTAAAAATGCACTCTACTGAGATAGGGAGGCCTGGTGGGCCTGCCTGTGGCAGGGCAGGACCACCTACATGCCAGGACTGAACACCTACCCAGTGTAAAGTGGGCTGGAGTACCTAAACCCTTGCCCCCACCTTTGGGTGGGTTACTAGGAGGGTTACAGGGTCCCAGGCATGTGAAGTAGCTGCACCTCAGCCCTATGGGGTGTTGGACCCTGGAGTCAGGGTCAGGCATGCTGAATGAGTAGCACCAGAGTCCTAGGGGTGTAATATCTTGGCTCTGGGAGAGGGCAGAGTAAAGGTCAGGCATGCTTAAGAAAAAGAACCTTTTGAACCTGTTGGGGTAGAAGACCTGAGGCCCCAAAGAGTAGGGGGTGGAGTTGTGACCCGAGAGTGGGATGTAGTGGTCTGGTGAAGGGCCGGGGTGAAGTAGACCCATAGGTGAGCAATTGTTCAGTTCCAGTCGAGGGAGGGTCACAGGAGAGGCCCAAAAGCCTGTGCCAGGGCTGACCAAGGGGTGGAAAGAAAAGCCTGAGGATCTCTTTGAGTAGGGTAGAGTGAGTGTGGCCTGGATAGGTGGTATGCAAGAGGATGGGTGAGAGTCAGTGGAGTATATGAGACCCCAGTGAGAGGGGGTGGTGTGTGTGTGGCCTGAAAAGTCAGCACAGGGGAGACACAACTATGTGTCCAGTTGCACACAGCCTTGAACCGGAGATGGAACACACTGAGAGACATCAGTGAGGCGTGGGACATGTGTAGGGCTGGTAGGAGTATGTTCTTATTGTCCACAGTCATCTGGGTGCATGAAAGGCAGCCTTTGGCCTATTTAACATTACAATCATTTATCAACAAGGTGTGGCAGGAGAGACAAGGTGGATGGTGTGCCCAGAAATAAGGGTGGGGCCATACTAGTACTGGGCCTAGAAGGTGCTCTTGTCACACTGAAAAAAGAAATCTTGCTAAAAATAAAATGCTATGGCCTGGCCTCAGAGCCTACCGGTGGTGGGGGAAGCTGCTGGCACAAAGGGGAGAAACCATGGCCAAGTTGGTGACCACTGCCTCCATTGCTGATTGGCTGAGAGGGCTGCCTTTTGTGCAGCCATGTCCCTCTGTACTAATTGAAGGTGCTGGGCAGGGTTGCAAGAAGGACAGCCCCTTCCACCAGTCAGCAGTGAGGAGTAGGACCACATGAAAGGCAGCCTTCTCAGCCAATCAGTAGCGAGGAGTGGGGCTGCCAGGGCTGTTGGGGGAGAGGCAGCTGCCACAATAAGCCCACAAAAATGTCAGCTGATGCCTCAACTGGTCCACAAAATTGCCTGACTGCCACCTCAGTTGGGTCAGTTCCTAACAATAAATGGGGGTGATTGGATGAGTTCATGGTGGAATTTAAGCCAGGCAGGCAGACCTTGAAAACCAGTAACACTAGCAGCAGCATTAAATGAGCAAGTATTCAGAGCTAAAAGTATATACAGCCAGCCATACACAAGAAGGCAATCTTGTAAGATGCTAAACAGGCCTTTTCTCTGCTAGGCTTCTCCATGCAGCCATCATGTTCCTTCTCTTTATCACCATAGTAGGAAAGGACTACTAAGACCTATTGCAGAACTTGTGTCCCATGTAAAGTAAAAATACTAAACTCAGCCAGGAGAAAAAACAAAGCAACTGACCTAGCCAGGCCCTTGTCAGGACCTTTCCTAGTATGAGGACTGAATAGAGGCCCAGCCTATGAAAAGGCCTCAAGGGCAACAAATTTGGATCTATGGATTGTTTGAGGGAGACAAGAAAAGTGAATATGAGGCAGGGCACAACTAGTCACATACACTGGTTTTCTACTAGAGTACACACAGACATTATACTTAAATTGATTTAACTAGAGTTAGGTCCATCTAAGTGCTGAACTGTACAAACCTTTGGGGAGTTTAGATCAGGCAAAAAATGGCCAGCCTGATCTAACTTAGTTCACTTAGAGAGATGTACTATGTAAGAGTGCACTTTCTGTGGGTAACACTGGCTCAAATAGAGTGATTAAGGACTCATGCACACATATGCAGGACCCAATTTACAATCCTCCAGTTTAGTTTAAGCAATATAACCATAGATCAGGTCCTCACTTGTGCAGACATTCACTGGTGCCAGGAGCTATGTTGAGAATGTGATCCAAGTAAGCTGGGGTGGGGGCAGAGCTCAGTAGATTGAGGGAGGAAGGGTTG
>NW_017728909.1:47496112-47517033 GCF_001723895.1 Crocodylus porosus
GGCTGTTCCAGGGTGGGTTTTCTTTAGAGGAGGCCTGGTGGGTCCATGAAGATGGCCTGACACTTATCTCATTTCAACTTCTGTGCACCCCCAGTGTTTCCTGGGTTCTACCCTTTAGCTGCTGTGGAACTGGGTACAGCTGAACATAGGCAGAAAGTATCAATTCTCCTTGGTCCTACAGGATGCTTCAGCTTCTCTGCCTCTCCTCTCGCACCACTGGCTGAGAGAGAGATCCTTGCAGTACTAGCAGGTGCTGCCTTCCTGTCAGGGAAGCAGAGCTCTGTATTGGTTTTTGGCTGGAATGCTATAAAGAGATGCCTGAATGGACCCCAAGAGGTGCTGTAGAAGGGAACTGGTTTTGAGTGTGGCACTGACAGGTGGAACGCAGCGCAGGGATGAGCACAGGTTTGAGAATGAGAAGGTTCTGCCACTGATGTGCCGCCTTGAGCAAGTTCCTCTTTTTACCATTTTCTCTTCATGCGTAAAATGAGGTTGATGATGATGATGATGGTATTTACCTATTTATGAGGACATTGGAGGGGTGTTGCGAAAACCAGCTGGTTACTGGGAATTGGTGCTAACAAACTGTGCACTGTGGTATTGAGCAAACCCCTTACGGTTTACATGGAATCTGATCTGTGCACACTTCAAGTGTCCTTAAGAGGCTTGATGCCACAGTAAAAAGAAAAAAATTCGGACTTTGACTTCCTATCTTTGATGTTAATTCATTCAGATTCTACTTGTAAATTATCCAGAAATCAAATCAAATTCCATCAGCCGTGGTCTCCACCTAAAATGTCTGCAAAAATAGAACACGGTGCCTCCACTCAAGCTAAAAGATGCACTTCCAGCACCAATAGAACAAAAAAATACATACGTTCCTGGATCTCTCAACTGCCTCCACTTGATAATTTAAGCCTCAGATGTTTTCTTTAAAATTTAGATTAAAATAACTTGAGTTTTTTCCACATATCACAGGCTGCATTAAAGTAATTAACATTTAATTAAAAGCAGGTTTTCCTCAGCAGGTCAGATTGTGAAGGGCTCACTGTTATTGCCCTAGAAAGCAGGAGGCTGGGTTATTTGGTTTCTAGAGAAGGAACAGCTGTCTTTTGGCCCTGACAGTTTGAAATCACCCATGGAAAGATCTGCTGATCCAGAGGAGAGGTAGTGAGTGTCACAGAGACCATCTCATACTGCTGGAGAATGCCATTTCCATTACAAACTCAGTGCATTATTGTTAGGTTGTTTTTAATTGAACTGATCATAGAGATTTCAAGTGCCTTGCTGGCAGTTGGTAAGTAATTTTAACTGTTTTTTTCCTGCATGCTTCTGAATTGCTTAGGCAAAGCAGTTCAGTTAATTGTTATCATTTTCATTTTTTCATTTTAGCTTTTCATTTGTTTTTTCTTGTGTTTCTCGAGACTTACTGCTTGTTCTCTTTTGCTACCGCCTTTTGGACCCCACTGTAAATATGATCAAGCACAAGTTCTAATCTCAGAAAATAATCAAAATCTTGCTCTGCACTGAAAAACTTCTTATACTATGAGATCACCAGTAACAGTAGCAAAAGGACCTAGATAGGACAGGACTAGTTAAGAACAGACTTAAAAAAAACTTACAGCATGAATATGAAATAAGACAACCTCCCTTATAGCTAAGAAAAAGAAATGAAAACCTTTGGGAGGAGGGGGTTCAAACATGCTTTCATTGATGTCTATGACAGTTTGGCCACAGACTAATGGCATGAAATAACAAATGTAATATGACAGCAAAGGAAACAGTGTAGTTTCTGACCAGGGTGATATAAGGGAATGGAGTTAGGCACCAAGAGTCCCTATTCAATTACTGGGGAGAGTCTGGCATCTCTGAAGGGTGAGCAACAAAAGCCCATGCACTAAGACTGCTAGCTGATAGGAAATGTTGAGCACAGTGGGGAGTTTGAACTCCCATCATTCTCTTGCACAGATAAGACTGTACATTAGGTGCACATGCTCCTTAACTCTGGGATGCCCTCCCTCTTGAGGGCTGCCAGAGCCCAAGCCTGTACTTCTTCTGGAAGCACTCTAAGACCTTCCTATTTGGGCATTCACCAAACAAAGCTAGGCTGAGATACTGTTTATGAGGTCCTTGTTTTGTTCTGATGTTCCGGTTTGGGGGGGAGTTAAGGGGGTGTATGTGGGGGCTGTGGGAGGGTGTGGGTGTGTTTGAGGGTATAGTGGGGGGTGTCGGAGGATGTTGGTGTGTGTCTAGATATGGTAGGCAGTGTGGAAGTGTCTGTATGCTTATGGTGGGGGGTTGTGGGAGGGTGTGGATGTGTCTGGAGGTATGGTGGGGAGCCAGCCCTGCCCATCCCATCTCAGCTGTAGTGCACAGTTCTCAGCTGCAAGGCCAGGACCCGTATGGCATGGCATGGCATGGTCCCAGCCTAGCCTGGCTCAGTACAATGTGGTTCCAGCTGCAAGGCTGGGGCCTATGTGGCATGGCATGGAGCCAGCCTGACCTGGCCCACCCACCTGTCTCCTCCCTGCTGCACCATGTGGGTCCTGGCTTTTCAGTGGGGAACCATGTGCCACAGCCAGGATGGGCAGGGCCAGGCTGTCTCCATGCTGTGTTTCACAGGTCTCGGCTTTGCAGCCAGGAACTGCATGGTGCAATGAGGATGGTGCAACATGGAACCAGCCCAGCCTGGCAGCATGCAGTTTCCCACTACAAGGCTGGGACCCATGCAACATGGCATGGAGGGGATAGTTTGGGCTGGGGTGAGCTGGCCCTATGCCACGCTGCATGGGTCCTGGGCTTGCAGCTGGAACCTCATTGTGTTGGTCTGGGTTGCATCCTGGCCAGGGCTGGTGGGGCTGTTCTACTATCTTTGCGTTCAGCTGCTGCTGCCCCTGCCCCTGCCGCACCACTCTGTGTAAACAGGCAGGAAACTTCAGCGGGAGGCTCCTGCCCAGCACATGGAGCTCTGGCTTCAGTTCCTAGTTGCCTTTCACCCACTTCACCAGCCTAGCATGATAAGAAGCCTCTGCAGGTGGGTGGGATTAGTGGAAAGCAGCCAGGAACTGGAGCTAGATCTTCGTGTGCTAGGCAGGAGCCTCCTACTGAAGCTTCCCCCCATCCACTTGCCCAGAGCGGCAAGGCACAGCACAGCACAGCACAGTGTGACACAACAGGAACAGGAACCACAGCTGGAAGCAAGGGGAGCAGAACAGCCCTGCTGGTCAGCATACACAGAAGCTTCCAGTGGGGCTGTTCCCTGTGCGGCTGCAGCCAGTTGGGTGCTGCTGTGCTTCCCTCGCCTCCAGTGGCTGCTTCTTCTCCCACTCCTGCCCCTTGCTGCACCACTCCAGGCGAGTGGGGGTGGGGAGCTTCAGCCTGGCTGCTCCTGCTGGAGGTGAGGGGAGTAGAGGAACATCCGGCCAGCTGCAGCCACACTGGGGACAGCCCTGCCACAAGCTGCATGCTGGCTGGGGCTGGGGCTGGGAATGCAGGCACAGGCTGCCTGGGTGGGAGTGGGTGGTGCTCAGCCCCACATGGAGCATTGCAGGGGCACCTGCGGTCTGGATCCAGCCAGTTGGTGGGCTGGATTCGGCCCATGTGCTGTATTTTGCCTGCCCCTCACCTAGACCATTACTAAACAGCCACATTGCTGATCAGGTCTCAGAGGGGCACTGTAGGGACCACTTGAGGGTGAAACTGGAAAATCTAGCAAACAGGAGTTGGAGCTGGGTTCTTGCTACACTGTGGTGTTCTTACTTGTGTTCAGGGTCAAACCCAGTATAAATGGAGCTCAAAAGTGGAAGGTGGCAAAGGTGTAAGCTAGGCTACGAATTTACAGTACGCTACCTTGTACCCACTTCCTGTGTGGACCTCTTGGTGCATGACCAGTGTGAGATAGCTGAGACGAGCATGATCAGGATGTAGGTTAAATTTTAAGGGAAACTATTTCTAAAAGTAGGGTCTATTACTGTACAAGCTAGCTCATCTGCTTGGACTGGACAGAGGACTCCAATGCTATGCTGTTGGGAACTAGCCTCCATCAGTCAGAGGATAAACTAAATTACATGATATGTCTTTTCCTGTCTGTAACTTTTATGATACTGTTAAATTTGTAACAGGCTGAGGATGATCTTATATTTAGCAGGAGCTAAGACTGGAACATGTCCAATATATAGAGACTTGAGGAGACTTAAGGGTAATTTGAAATTTCAAAAATGACTGCAGTAATTTAAAAAACTTACTGCCAATACTATCAACAATACTGTCCTGCTGCTTTTCTTTATTCCTTTTCCATTACAAATGGATCATTTACAATTACTCTGTCCCCAGCCTTCTCCCCTTCTAGTGTGATTCAGTGTTTGTGATATCATAGCTAGTGCAGCAATGATGTCCAAGACTAAATAAACTGGGGACAGTTTGACTTTTCAGAATTTGAATTTTTTTCACTTTGTAAACATTTTCCCTACTGTACAAGGTTCACAAAACCAAAAATTTGCAGGTACTTTCCATAGGTCTTTTTAACTTAACTACTCGTGGAAAACAACATAATTTACTAGCCAACAAGCCTGCGGTATTAGGCATAGGAAAGGGCCCTGCAAGGTACTGGGACAGAAGTGCATATGATGAAACCTGCAATTATTTTTCCATGTGATTTTTTGTTGTGTTTTTTTTTTTTTTTCCTCCTCGGCTGCACCTACCTATTACTTGTGGGGAGGGTGGCGGTAGCAGAGTGGTTAAGGTGTCTTGCTTCAGTTCCATAGGCATGAGTCTGAGCCTCAGTTTGGACTTTATTCTGAAGGCTGCCCCCATTCCATTCATGTGAATGGGTAGCCTGGGGGAAACAAATGCAGACATAGCCCCTTATGTGCCATTGCTTATAGAAACTGATGCATCTTAGCCATGCTACCTCAATGGACCATTGAGACTGGACAGGTCTTTGGCATTTTTAACTAAACCCATCTATCCCTGCTGTGTCCAGCCTCATGGTATCTGAACATCTGTATCTATCTCTTTTTGACTCTTCTGCTTTTGTATCTTTCAGCAACTCTTTTTCAGGTTGCTCCTTCTCTGCCTCTTTAATAGCATAATTTGACAGAGGGCAGGCAAGTAGGGCACAAGCTCCTGCTGCTTATTGAGAGGGAGCATGAGAATTGCAGCCCCCAGGGAGCCCCCATTGCTGCTGCCACCGCAGCTGTCCCTGTTTGAGGAGCTTACACTGAGGCGGCAGCAGCAGCCCAGGTCACCACCACAACTGCAGCAGCCTCTTCAGGGGGAGGTAAGTGCTCACTCCCCCTCCTCCCTCCGATGCTACACAGGGTGCCATAATTTCAAGTTACTTCTCTGCTCATCTCTGCCCCCTCTGTCCCAGCTTGGCGTCAGATGAGCTCAAACACAATAAATACAAGGTTTGATTCATACTTGTAGCACTCAAGTTGATTTAAATGCAGGCAAAATGGAATTTGGTCTTACCAAATTCAAAACAAAGCCAAGCTATTCTTAAAATGTGCTTTCATATTCTTCACCTGACAGGAGTGATCACACAATTTTACTGCCAGCTATCAATTATATTTTTCTTGTATGGATGATTTGGGAATAATGGATCTGATTTCCCATTGCTACGCCCATGTTAAGATGCTATAACTCCATTCAAGTCAATACAGTTGCCTTGCCATAAAGCTGGAATAAAGCAGGGTGATTACACAAGCCCTCTTAAATGAACTACTTCCACGGAGTGAAATTCAGCCCTATTCAGAGGACCAGCACAAGTCAAACTAAGGCTAAGAATGGACTCCGCTATGTGCACAGACTGCGTGTGACTTCCATCTTTTATGCACAAGAAAGAATTAAATACAAGACATGTCCCAATAATAAAGTAATGACAATGTGGTGCAGCCACTTGAAATGTGCCCAGACTGTCAAATTATCCTTTATTTTACTCTAGCAAGTATAGAAAAGGGTGTGCGCCCAGAAACTCCAGGTGCCCTGCCAACACTTACCAGGACAAAGCAATCATGCCATCTGAGCAGTATTGTTAAAACTGTAGTCATTCCTGTTCTCCTCTTTGCCTGCTCTATAGTTTCTAAGAGTAGAGCTGCCAGCTCTGTTTCCATTGGACAGCTTGACTACCAGTCCAGAACACCCAGCGATGAAGCTGGGCACACTAAAACTACCCAGTTTTGAGAGCCCCTGAATGTTTAGAGCTGCTTCTCAATTAGCTGCACGGGCCCAAATCTGTAAATGGTTACCAGGCCTTGTCCCCCACATTTGAATTTTTTCGTTTCACCATCATCATAAAAAAATTGGTAGAGGCTTAATAATAGAAGTCCAGGGCAAAATTACTCATACATTTAGTGTAAGGACATTTAAATATTTAAAACAGATGGTTCCCAATGACCTTATGTGTCTCCTTTATAAATGTATGTACGGTCTTATAGAACCATCTGCATCCCAATATGTGGGTCATCTGTTTCCAAGTGTTTCCTTGTTAACCAGCAGAAAACTCCATCTTGTGCCTGACCCCAAATAAAGGTTCAAGCTCAGTTATATAGGGATAAATCTGGATGTGGACTAGAGCAGAATTTATTCCAAAGTATGTAAGCACCAGGCTTTATATGGTTCATACCTTTTTATTATCAATGTGTCAACAACTGGTAGAATTCCAAGAATTTCATAAGCATGAAAGCACTTTCTAATGTTATTTGAACTGAGATTCAGTCTAAGAAGGTAACTACTTAACTGCAAAAATGTAGCCTTTGGCAATGTTGGGACATTTCCCATTGTCTAATGTCACGCTGCATTGCGTCAGTAATGCTTCATGCAATACATTATTAGTTGCAGAATCATACATGGTTGCATGAATCCCAGTATGGAAAGATTCAGCCTTTTTCTTGGCTACATCCATGCAGGAAAGCAGAGCCAAAATATTCAAGGCAATATTCCACTCCCAGGTGTACTCAGTCGAGTTCAGCTGAAAGGTACTAGGTTCTCTAAATGTAGAAGTTTTTCTGTGTGAACCTCCACTGTGCAGATCTAAGAGCAAGATTTCATTAGTGGACTAGGCTTAATTCTGTTTTTTTAACAGAAAACCTCTTCAAATTATTTAGGACTTGCCTTAGGGAGTGGACATGTTCCACCTGCATTTTTTGTATGAACTCATAGTAAAGAATTGGCCCTAAAATATATGTAAGTAACCAGTAGATAGGAAGTGGCATACCTCTAATTTAAATTTCAATTAGAAAAAAAATACAGAAATATATTACATGAGAAACTGCTGAGAGTTGTATGGAATATTGTGTTTTAAGACCTACTGTAGATCTATGTCGGTGTCTGTGAAAGAGAGGATAATTAGTGCCCGTACTCTCAGTCATATCAGACTAAAGGTAATGGGGTGTAGGAAATGGTTCATTAGGCTCTCTCAAGTACTTTTACTGTGTCCATACTATTTATACCAGCAGAAAAAATTCAATGTCTTTAAAATCAAGTCAAAGCATCGACTTAGATTCCTTGGTTTAAGAAATAGCATTGAGTAATGATCTCTTAAAAGTCAAATGGAAAAAAATGTGCATAAAAAAATTAAACAGTTTTTATTAGTATGCTGTGTCACTCCAACATGGACCACATACAGATGCATAACCTTCTTCATTCACTTGAGCTTCTGTCTATCTGTTTTAACTTGCATAGGTGAATTTGTGGACACAGGAGACAAGCAAACAAATTAGCATCATCCCCAGTGCACAGCATTTATTTTCAAATGGAGCATTTGTATTGAATATCCTTTGCTGTCTGTGTCAGAACAAAAGAGCAAACTGCGTGGAGAACAACAACTAATAAACGTAAGGAGAAGAAAGGGATGGACTTTGAATAAGGGATTAAAAAAACAAAATATGTATAGCTTGACTAAGTGCCAACTAAGGTGGGGGGAATGTGATAGTGGAGGATTTGATACTACAAATGTTGGGTGGGCACAGATATCAAGGAGGGTGTAAAAGTTATTTAGGATAACAGAAAAAGTATAAGTCAGACTAATAGGGTGAAACTCAAAAAGGAAAAGATTAGGCTAAGTATCAAAAAAGCTTCCTGACAGTGAAAATTGTATTAAGACTGGAACAATTTTTCATAGGAAGTTGAGAAGCCCCATTGCATGAGGTTTTTAAAACTGGACTGGCAAAGCATTACAAAATATAAGGATATAAAAATATAAGGCAAAAGGATCGACTAGATGAGACAGGCTTAGCAGCATTTTTTTTTCTTTCTAATTTTTCTGGTTCTTTGATAATTATGCTATAGTTGTATTTTCTAGAAAAGTAACTAGCACTGCAAGGGTAAATTTGGGAGCCAGTCTATTAGCATAAATTACATTATATATCTACAGGATAATAAGGGCATAGCAAAGACACATTATACCAACACTGCCTGCAATTCTCAGTGTACTTTTGAACATGCTTTTTAGCTGTAGATTTTGGCAGCCACATTTGGAAAATCTGGCCCTAAAAAACTACTTAGTTTGCTCCTCTGATAGCATAATTTTATAATAGAAATAATCGGAATGGGTTTGAAACTCTATTCCCAGCTGGAGTTCAGATATTAAACTATTTGCACTTTGCCTAATTTAGGGCCAAAGAAGTGATAAGCACCCACAACTCCCACTGGTTTCAGTGGAAAGTGTGGGTACTTGGCACCTCAAAGTAGCAAACCATTACTGTGGCTCTCCCCATTAACAGCTTTTTCTATACACTGGGTAGTTCTGGGCCCTGGTTGGCAGTGGTGCATGGGGCAGCAGCTAGGTGGCTGGGTTGCGGGGAGTGGCCAGGCCTGTAGCTCAGGGGCTGCTAATTTTTTTTTTTTTTTTTTTTGGTCCACAAAAGTTGGTGCCTGTGGCTGGTGCCCTGGTTGCCCGTCTTTAGTTACATTAATGGGGCACAGCTCCTAAAATGTGAATATAGCATTTAGGATTCAATGTAGCTGGTAAATATTTTACAAGGAGAGAAACTCTGACCATTATAATATAACAATATAACGCTGTGGGGGACTGGGGTTATATCAGTTTGATTGGGGGTGGGGGTGAAGAAAGGGAGTGCATGAATAATTCAAGCTCCTCTATGATAGGTCAACTGAAAAACAAGTTATCTAGGACAGAATGGGCCACTGGCCATATTGTATAAGGACAGGTAGGACAATCAACTATTTAACACACAGACAATGAACACCCTCACCCAGAGAGAATATACAATTAAGGCATCTTGATTAATCTGATATCATAGGACAGAGCTACAACAGGGAATATGCATATCCTGAAAGAGGTAGACAGTAATTATCTACCTATGCAAAATATATAATATGCATTTAACTGCCAATTCAAACTTGAGCTACTCCCGCCTGTTCTAAAACTGTGCCAGGAAACCAGAAGATTCTAAATGGAAAATATTACCAGGAACTTTTGTTATAGTGTCCTAAGTGCATTTTGCATGCATTTCTGACGGAGGAAATGTTCTAGTTTGGGAGACTATGTAGACCATTATGTAATAGGACAACTGCATTTAGAAGACCTGACACAGCTTAGAGACCAAAGGCATGGAGTATGTTTGGGCCTGAGGGCTCCAGCCCCCCTCAGGAAGAGGGCTGGCACTTGAAATGCATAAAACGTTCCACGTGCCCATCATCTTACCCCCACCCCTGCCGGCAAAAATAAATGTTGATGCCTATACTGGCAACGTTTATTTGTATTTCCGTTTATGCATAAATAAACAAATGATCAGAAATCTAGGGCTCCAATCTAGGGAAGCTTGTATGCACCTGCTTTGGGCAGGTGAACAGTCCCGTATGATTCTGTGAGACAGCCACATGGACCCAATTAATCCCAAAGTTATATTGAATATTCACACAATGGTATACAAAGCCAAAGAAGCTTTTAAGGTCTGACTTGGTTTGTGTGAGCTTTTTTGAATTGGAAGCTTGACTTTTCTGCATGCAAATATTGGTAGATTGTTTTCTATTTAAAAATTTATTTCCTGAGAATTTAGGCTTAATGTATTTGGACTTCCAGTCCTTACTTGGACAGAAAACTCCAAGCAAGCCACCAAAGAAACAATGACTGACTTTAGTGTGGTTTTGGTTTCTCTGTGGGTCTTTTTTTTTTTTTTTTTTCCTGAGTCAGGACTGTAGGATCAGACTGTAATTACTTCTTGAGCCAAGTATTGAGCGTTCAACGCAACCTGTGTTTGATATTTGCTCCTGAAAGACTGAATGAAAAATGGTCCATAAAGTTTACATTAACTTAAAAAGAAGTAACATTTGCTTTATGCAGAATACAGAGCAATGCCTGCTCTCATACCGTGCCATAGAAAACGTTTGTTTAGCGCATGACAAAAGTCCTAGCAGTTTCTCATCTAATGTGAGGAACATTAATTAGATTAGTCTGCATTTCTATCATTCATTTTTATTACTTAGACTATGGTTGTGTCAAGGGGCAGGACATTAGTGTGCTAGGAGCTGTACATAGAACTCAAAGATGGTTCTTTTCTCTCTAAGACATTGACCTTTCCTAATCACGCATCATTAGCTTCAAAGGAAACAAAATCAGATTCTCAGTAGGTTGAAGGTTCTGAGAACTTGATAACAAAATGTAATGAAGTTTCTGTATGCTAATCGGATTGTTCTTAGCATCTCTATGCAAAAGCATTGGCCACCATTGACACAAGTTGAGGGAGCTCCACAGGATTGGGTCCAGACTGGTTTCTGAAAATATCTTGGCTGAATTCTGGCCAGCTAAATAGCTCTATACTAATGAATTCTCAATTGTAAACTTTTCAGACAATTTGCATGGAACTTTTGACCATTTTATGCAGTGCACCTTTGAATATAAAACATTTTTCATAATATGTCATGGCTTTCTCTAGTTGCACTCTTTTTTTTCTTTTTCAAAATTCAGGGGAATTCCAGAACATTTTGCAATTAGCTAAGGATTATATTTCCTTATTTTTATTAATTTTATGTAAAGTGGGATTTATCAGTGGAGCATTCATTGACACTGACTTCAATTTATTCTGATGAAACTGACTGACATCTGTGTGTGCTGTTCATCAGTCATAATTTAAACCATTCTTAATTGCATTAAATGTAAATTAAGACATTCAATTTCAGCCATTATTTTTCATAAAACACTGTGAACTGAATTTTAGTGGGTCATGAGATCTTACATTCAAGATAAATAGGGTAAATTCAAAACTTACCATTGATGTTCATATTTCACCCTTTGTCAACTGTGTTTCTTTTGTAGCATACTAGATTGGAACAATTAATTTTCTTTCTGAAGGGAACATGAATAGCTAAAGATGATGTAGTTGGGGGTTTTTTTGGGTTTTTTTTGTTTTCTTTAAACAAATGACTTTATCATTGCTGGAGCTTGCTTGTTACCACAGTGTATTAAATATATTAAGAGAAAACAAAATTAACTTCATATCTAAACCAAATGATAAATTAAAACAGAAAATCCAAACAAAGCTGGAATCAGTTCCTTGAGTTTGAAGTTGCATGCTTATGTTACTGAATTTTTTTTTTTTAAGTTTTCCTGATCCCATTTTAAAAGCAAAACCTGTTATCTAGGGAGGATTTTGTTATGGCAATGTTAACAGTTAAAAAGAGATGGTTGTAATATATAAATAAAAAAATTGCATCTTCTATGGATGAAAATTTCATTTAGTAATAGGCCAGTGAAAAATCTCTTGACTTGATCCATCTCCCACTGGTTAATATCAAAACTCCCATTCACTACAGTGGGAACAGGATTGGGTGCTAAATAAGAAGCTCAATGATCAGCAGACCTTGATTGTCTAGCAGCTGTGATGTTAAGTAAAGGTTGAATTACTTTTAATATAAACCGTAGGACCACTGGAAAATATAAAGAATCACCCATAGGGGCTGTTCCTTAATGAGGGTTTTGCAGTAGCTTGGCCTGGATTTTGGACTAAGCCCTGCTATTACTATTCAGGCCAAACTCATGCTGCCTTGAATAGGGCTTTGATCTGAAAGAGTACTGAAGGCCCAGTCCTGCAAGTCCTTACTGACACTTTAGCTAATGCAGCTGCTTGCAGGACTAGGCTCTTGGTAATGATTGTAGGATTCCACTCAAACTATTGTGAAATTTGATTGGCACTGATGAGAGCAACAGCCTGTCAGTGCAAGGCAAATGGGTAAACCCCTGACTCATTTTATATTTCATGTTTGCTAAGATGAGACTTTGTTTAGTACAAACAGTACTCATACACATCAATATAATTTCATGACGAGGACCCCGATTCAGCAAAACACTTGAGTACATGCTGAATTTAAGCACATGCATAATCCCGTTCCTGTCAAAGCAAGTGCTCAGAAGACATTGACATTAATGGGACTTAACATATACTTAAGTGTCATGAATCAGGGCCAGGGTTCTTCAAGAGCAAACCAATTAAAACCTGGTTACATTATTATTAAAACTCTCTGATTTGTCCCAGATAAAGAATCTGGTCCTACAGTGTCTTGCAGATCTTTTGAGTCTTCAAGTAAAGACTATTCACATGACCTAAGGTGATGGAGTATTGGGTGCAAACCTTGGTTGACAGAGGGAAAACAATGCCGCCCTGCCTTACTTAACCATGTAGTAAAAATTTTATATGACTATTATATATGACATTTACATTCCCATGTCAGTTCAACTGATGGAGAATGAAGTGTTGCAATAAGTCTGGAGATGGGTAGTGATGCAATCATCCTACCAGTTTCTTGCTATTAATATATGTCTCTTACTCATTTTTAAAGATAGCATAAATGAGAGTACTGAATATAAATGGCTTTTGTAAGTCATTCAGGTCAGTGAAGCATGTCATTGTTTGCAACTAGAGTTCCATGAAAGCACTATCGGACTGAGAGATGCACTATATATTTTTCTCATAAATAAAAAACACAAACAATTTTCAGTATGTTTAATGAAAATTATAAAATAATACTGTGTACAATGAGTTTCTAAAGCCAGAACTAGTTGCAAGTGTTTAATGGTCTGACCTTACTATGTCATCTTTAGAGTACGTGATGCCTATATGCCAGCAACTTATAAATTATTTCTCTGGCTGTACGTTAGCAAACATTTGATTATGATTTATTTTGGGGTTCTCTGAAAGATGAAGTAAGTTCTTTAATATTAGCATTACTAATGGTTTTAATGAGGCATTAAAATGTTGCAGTATTGTAGGAACATTTTTCTTTTTTTAATATTATTTCATTAATAGTTTACATGAATGTTAATGCTAAATTGATTAGGGGACATAAAAGAATAATCCACAAAGTGTCAAAGTGCCTTTAGCAGAGTGAAAAAAACCCTCCAAAAGCAGGGATGTGTTAAGTCCCAATGCGAAGCCTCTGGGCCACACAACATTTAAGTCGGCTCTTTTCTAAAATGGGGACCAAATCCTATCTTTTATTGTACTTAACTTTAGAACCCTCTGGCAAGTTGAATCGCTGAATGTTAGACCCCAGTCATGCACCAGTTCAGGTAATAACACCTTTTGGGGAGCAGCAGGAAAATGCTCACAGTAAAACAATTTTATTCATTTGACCATAAGTAAAGAAAAATCAAATGCAAAATAGGGTTGCTTTTTAACAAGAAAGAATTTGGACTGTATAATCTGTTTATTGACACCTCTGCAGAGCGGATCATCTGTAGGGATTTATGGTTCACATACTGCAAGTACTGTACACATTTCACTTTATTTTAACAAGAAAGAGTGGAGTGAAACACTTCCATTTAATTTTTGTTAAATGGGCATTTAACTACTTGGATTTTTCATTGCATGGAGAAATATCCAGGGAGTAGAAATATGCTGCATTAGGAAACCTGAAAGAAGGCAGACAGGGAGATGTGGGGAAGGCTCTGACACACATTTGCCAGGTTCTACACCAGTTCACAAATTTGGAAGGTAGAAATGTTTTGAGAGACTTGTCCCACAGCAGCTTTAACTTAAGCAACTGGCACTTACGCAGCAGATGAACCAAGGTCTTACTGACCTTGGCAGCTTTACAGGGAAAAAGTTAATGTAAAGATGAAATGTTCTTGAGCAATTTCACCCTAGCATTGGGCAAAAACAGCTTTTCACATGCCTTTTGTGCAGGTCTGGATGTTTCAGCAACAGTTTTAATGTGGTCAGTGCCAGTAAAATCTACTCTCCCCTTACATCTGATTTCCTCTTACATTAGAGAAGAATGTAACTGAAGAGTTGTATCAGGTTCCATACTGTTGCCAACTGCATGGTATTCCCCTTTAGGACTCTAATGCCACAGAACATGTTATAGTATTTAATGGTTTTCTACAAAAATAGATTGTTTTGAGAGCTTGTGATTGATTTCCATTTTAGCTTGTGGAGATCCAGAATGTGCCATAATACATGAGTTAAGTTGATCTTGGGCCATATCAGCATTGTAAAATCTGTGCTGAATTAATTCTACCACCTCAATAAATTAGTTCTACTAACTTGCATAGGATAATGAGTGTCAGTTTTCTATGCAGTGATGGAGGTAGATGCTTGATTTTCTTGTAATGTGCCAAGTGCTTAGGTTTGCACTATATCTATATACAGTTCTGTGCAGGAGTCAAGTAACCAAGATTTGAAATCCAGCTCATGCACAGGTCACGAACCTATTGGCTTAGCAGGCTCTGGCTCTGATATTGGGGCTTATTTTTCATATAGCTGCACAATCTAATAATTTATATGCTTGCCTTTGTGTATTAGTCCTATTTATTGCTTCCTGCACCCATGAGCAAAATGCTTGCAATCAAATGTAAAAACTGATCCAAATGCCAATACATATCCACAGAGTTTGATTGCTCATGAGGTAGAGAATAATAGTATTGTGACAGGGAGCAGGGCATGCTACCGGTACTCCGGGACATAAGAAGCTTATAACAAGGACCTTTCTTGCACTTCAGATAGACTTAATAAAGGCTGCTGGAGAAATGAGAAGGCTGTCTGGAGAAACATTGGTTGGGAGAGATTCCTGTTTGTTACTCTTTTTGCAAGTTACCAGCTTTTTAATTCTTATTTGCATAGTTAGTTCCTTGCTAAACAGCTCTGACTGCCCCTTGCTTTGCTTTGTTTGCCATCCATAAGTGCAGTTATTGTATGCAGAAGCAAAAACCAACATTGCTCAGAAAAGAGAGGTAATGGTTGTGCAGAAAGAACCATAAAAAAATGCTCAAACACATCTGAATTTAGATCTCTCAGAAATAACTGGTTTAAAGTCTGCCTACTAGTGAATGCTCCATCAGTTGTGAGGTCCATTAAGCATATAAATGATGAAACAAAAGGTAAGAAGTTTAGATAAGTATATAAGCTGCTGGTAAGGGTTAATGGGGTTCTGATGGATTCCACATTGGCTATGTTGTGTTCTCACTTTGAGTTAAATGGTGATGTCTTGATCACAAAGATGTCAACATGTTATTCCCAACTTATTCTAAAGACTTTTCAGACACAATTATTAAAATTAGCTCATTCCATATCCTAGTCAGGCCATAAGGTTATTGGCCCAATATCATTCAGTTAGGATTCATGAAGAAAATGGAGGTTACATCATTGGATACTAGTTTGAGGCTCCAAAATGTATTTAAAATCTCCCACCCACATCATAAACTGACTTAATAGGTCAGTGGATGTTAATACATATTAGTAACTGGTGATGCTCAGTACACAGGGATGATTCCTGTATGTGTATTGTCAACCCAAATGCTGGCCAGTGAGTCGAATAAAATGCTGCTCTGGAAAAGAAAAGCTCTTACCAATTCCAAAAGTTCAATTAAAGCTGAAGGCATTCAGGATCACCTTCAATGCCATGGCATTTGATGTTTCCATATATCCTACTCTGTTGTATAAGGCTTTGTATAGCAATGTTAACAGAGCAAGACACTAGGCTGGTACCTAGAGTGCAGGGTCAGGTATGGCATCTCCTACATTAATACCAGTAATAAGCATTGGTCTGTAACCCCCAAATAACCATGCCAAATATTTTAATGGCCCCCCAGGGAAATCTATATCAACTTTGACAGTGGAAGCCTCGGTGGGACAAACTATTCTCCGAGCAATTTTTTGCAATATGGGAAGCCCCAGCATCTTCTGCAGATCATGCCCTTGGAAATGATCTGTGGGAGGAAGCATAGTGGCATACTGGACGATGCTGACGGTACTGAGGTCCCACACCAGTACAGGCACTGGTAGTACTGTATGTCTTCATTTTGGAATTGGGAGGAGCTTTGGACTGGTAAACCAGAACAAGAGCTATACTATAATTAAAATACCAAGCTCTGGATATATTGGCAAATACAAAACACCGTGTGGTTGGTGTGTGGTTGAGCACAGAGTACAAGCTACTTAGCATATTGCAGATGCCCTCTGAAGTAGTGTGTTTAGAGAAGTGAGTTAGATTCTGAAATGCATTTAATTGGCAAAAACAAGGTGCCTATCCTTTTATTAACCCCCTGGCAGGATGTATGCTCAACTTGTTAAACAGAATTCAGGGTTAATTCCTTTGCTGACAGTCACTCAGATTCCAGTGCCACCAGAGAACCCCACAGCAGTGAACCTCTGACCACAGCCCCTGCCTCACCAGCACCCAGGACTCTGTAGTAGCCAGTTCTGCTTCTGGTCTTCACCACAACTAATGAAAGAAAATGGCCTCGCTGAGCCTTCTGTCCAGATCAAAGACAGCATTGGCCACACCTGTAAATGATTATCAGTTTCCTGCTTTCCTTTTGATATCCCTGGTGTTTCAGCCATGTTCTTAGTGTCTAACAGAAAGGGACTTGGACCACAGAAGCATGCTGTGTTTTATTGAGGCAAAGCAGTGATTTATTCCAACACATGGAGTTAACCTCTTGAGAGAGCCATGGCAGCTCTCCAGCTCTTGTAGAGCTATTTAGCTATGAACTAAGTCAAATGCAGGACTGGATATGCAGAAAGCAAATATTTTTGGTTTACTGTAGGGAATGAACAAGGTGGAAATCTTTGTGAGAATGTCAGTCCCTGTTATAAAGGTAAAGTTAGATATCAGTTGAAGGCACGCAGTTACTACAAAATGGTTTTCTTGATGAGTCTCACAGAAAACACAGCCCCAGAAAGAACACTGTACAGCAGTGGGCATGGACACTTGGAGGGGAAATTGCAGAAAACCTGTACCTTTTACCCATCTTGCACAGTCCTGATCTCAGCAAATAACTTATCTTCTGGTCTGGGGCTTGGGCCACTCCTGTCTTAGGTGATAGGTGAATTGGAGTATCCACATTAAGTTGAAAGCTCATTCCTCAGAAGAAAGAAGTGGGAAGAAAGATACAAGTTAGAACAACCCTAAGGCTACTCTAATTTTTACCAGGGGCAGTGTTGCCCTTCCTTGCCTCTCCCAAGCTCAGTTGGATCTCAGAATTGTATCTCTGATCTCTTTTCAGTCTGGCCTCTAACTGTGAGAGCATGCTTCCTACTCAATAGCAGGAAAATCTTTGTGGAAATATGATAAATGTTTCACTCCCAAGAATTAGAATAGATGCCCACCTGTCTGTCTCTTTTGCTTCCACCTTAAAAACAGTGATGGCTATTTTAATCATTAAACTGACAATTTAAATAAACAATTCAGTTAACTAGTTAATAAATAGGTCAATCTCTGACAGTAAGTCAGCAAAAAGTGGATAGAGAGAGAATAGGTATACTGGTCTCTCTCTCTCCCTCTCTATATATATATAATCTGTCATGCCATCAGAATTTAAGCTGACCTCCCCATTCTTTTCCAATTCAATGTGGAGCTCTAATTCATTTTAATTTCACTGGGGAGTTCTGCTTGGAAACTGATGGTATGATTTGGTCCATTATAACTAAGAGGGCACATATTTATTATTACATTTGTATATGTAATCTGAATGTTCCAGCTAGTATCTAATATATGGAAATTACAAATAAAACTGTTCTGAGTACAAGGAAAATGCTTATCTTGTAAAGATCTATTTTGTTAAAAATGCTAGAGATGGTAGATTAATAGCAGAGTAAAATACATAATGTTATTCTTGTAGGTATGCCAAGGGATGGATAATATTTGCAGGAGTTTACTAAGAGTAAAAACCACAGAATTTGTCTGTGATAAACTTGAAACATCTAGTAAATAAGCTAAGGCTACATTTTAGTAGATCTGACTTTTGGTTTCTTTAATACTTCATTGCTTAAGGTGATGGCCTCCTACAGGGCAGAGCTACAGGTAAATTCATTTTTGGCTGAATATGTCATTAAGGAACAGGATTTATTAACAACTTTAATTTACTTGCTACACAGGACCAAATTAATCCCCAGTGTAAATCTTTTGAATTCAGTAGAGATACATGGATGCTTAATTCAGCACATAGATTGTATATTGCTAGCACCCTGCTTTCAAATGAAGATATATTACCAGTATTTGTGTTAGGCATTCTGTTTTAACATTGTACTTATATGTATTCCTTAGCTACTAGAATAATAAAAAGTTTACATTTATACAACCACATTTATTTCCTTCTCAGCATCAACTGGGGTGTAAGATCTTCAGATTCTCCACTGTACATAATCTCAGCATCTGTCATTCACATGTAGAAAACTCAACTCTCTATTTAGCACATTGTTGGTGAGAGATAGACATTTACAGGGCCCCTCTGCCCTTGAGCTGTTCCATTAGTGCATGGAAAGCACCTTGCAGCCTGTGACAAGCGCAGCAGATCGGCACTAAATCAAAAATCAGTGCCAGCCAGGGATCTAAGCCACCATGAAGGTCACAGCCATCAACTGCATGCCATCTCAATCCAAACAAAACACATTGGATACAGGGGGATTTTCACAACTCACAATAGGAGACAAACATGTCATGTTAGAGTAATCTCCTATATCAGTGAAATGGGTAACTGACCTTTTAAATACTTCTGAGTATTTAATCAAACTTTGAAGAAGGGATGGTGGTAATTTTTGGTGGTTTTTATACTGTAACTGAAACTCTGACTCTGTGCCAGAGAACCAGATTTTAACAAAGAATATCTCTCCTTCAGTGCTTAGATTTCATATATTTTTTTAAAAGCTTCTTTACCGTGTGCAGATTTTTTTAGATAAATGTTCCCTGTTTCTATATAATTTTCTGTCCTGAATATTAAAAAACCCTATCTAAAGTGTTTTAAAACTGCCAATGAATCAAAGAGAGATTTAAGTTCATATAGTATACAATACAGCTTTATTCTGGATAGTTTAATAATACATGTATCCCAAATCAAGGTAGAGAATTATATACTGAAGTAGAAGTACCAAACCAAGGGAGGGGAAAATGATAGAGGGAGAGAGAGACTGAGAGATTTAAGTACGACAATAAAGATCCTGTACCATATGAGATTTGAAATTTCAGATGAAGAAATATTAAAAAATCAGGGCCTGCTTCAACACAGGTGTAGGTCTGCTTTCAGTGAGACTGTGGGGAAGAAGCTAGATCTATTAGTGTGCTGAACACAAATCCAGAAAAAAATATTGAAATGCTGTAGGTGACCCTCTCCTTGGCATCTGTGCATGGACAATTCCCATTGTCTGTGGTTCTCTCTGTGGGAAACGGAGGGAGGGAGGATCAGTCAGACAGAGAATCTTTTTGGGGTTCAACAGGATGGAGCAGGAGCTAAAAGGAGAAGTGCTTTGTTCCCCTTGGCAACCAGCTGTCAATTTAATGCATATAAATTTACATAGTACATATTAACTACATCTACATATTAATGTGGCCTTAGGCTCAGAGCTTCCTCCATGTAGGAACCAAACTTAAGGCAAAATTCTGGGGCAGCTTTTGGTGGAGAAAAAAATTGAGCCCTGCTTCCCAGGGTACAGAGGGCCCCAGAGCTGATGCTAAACGCAAAACTTCTGACCTCCAGCAGAACTTCCAAAATCCACATGTATCTTCAGGAACTGGGAACAGAGCCCCCTGATTAATTTGCAGACACACCTTATGCCTTGTCCCTCTGCATAATGTTAGGTGACTTCCACAAGGTAAACCCTTGGAAGAAGGGAAAAGGAAGGAAAACTTCACAATTCCCAACACAATGGGCAATTCCCATTTCCCAAGATCTCTAAAAAGTTCAAGATTGCTAATGCATGTTTAGATAGGAGTCATGCTCTCCAAAACTCTTCAGTAAACTGTTTCATAGCAAATAAAGAAATAAACATGTATATCCTGTATGGACAACTTGCACACAAACTTTGACTGTACTATTTATGGAAGTCTTTATTCTCTCTAGGATATTAATGGGCATTGCACCTGCACGTTACTGGAAAAAAGAATCCTTTCTCAGAGCATAATAACAAAGACAGGGAAAACAGAGTTGACTTCCTTTGGGAATCTCTACCTCCTAGGGAAATCTGTATCAGAGATGTAGAATTTATTACATTATATCCAGAATGGGAGAAAGGAATTGATTAAAGATTTTTATAAATAATTTTTACATTGTCTGCATGAAAAAACTGCTGAACTGCAGAAAATGGATTTAACAAAGGTATATCAGTGTCTGTCTGACAGGAAATCTAGATATATTGTTAATTACCAGGGATCCTGGTTTTCTCTGTTTAAAAATTCAAAATATCTTACAAAAATGGCAAATTCTCTGATTAAAACTCCCAAATCTGCAATTAAAATGAAATGCCACTACATATATAGGTATCAATTGAAGACAATGTTATATTGATATATTTACAATTTGAAAGCAGCTTGGAAGCCTACCAGTGCTTCAAATCACTATAATAAAGTAAATTTTAAATACCTATACATTTTGGTATTTTATTTTGCATTTTTTATCATGGAAAATCAGAGCTCCCCCTGACCCCTTCATTCACCAGGACACAGATCCAGGCCCCTTGCTTCCCACCCAT
>NW_017728909.1:47517165-47548353 GCF_001723895.1 Crocodylus porosus
CACACCCCCCTGGTCTCTGCTGGTACCCCTCACTCACCACCCACAGCCTCCAGCTCCATCCCCCAGCCCTGCTGGAGAGGGCCCCCAGCTGCCAGGGCTACGGGACCGGGGGCTCAGGTCCGCAGCCCCCTGCCCCCACAAAGCAGCACCCAAGCCCTGGCTGCTGACTGCAGGAGGTGGCAACTGCTGCGGTGGAGCAGAGTGCGGGGCCTGACTTCCCATTCCCCATGGGTGGCACGGCCAGAGTGGAGCCCATGGGGATCGGGCGCGGGCTGCCTGCTGTGGGCTCGGGTTGGGGGCTGGCTCCCTGCCAATGCACATGCTCCTGGGATGGGGCATGAGGGCACGTGCCCCTCAGACTTGTGCATGAGGCGGGCTGCCTGCTGTGGGCTCAGGGCTCCCTGCCCTGCTGCCCTCCTCCTGGGGCCTCCATGGCCCAATGGGAGGCAATTGGCACAGCGGGGCAGAGCAGGGCCAGGCAGGGAAACTTGATGCTGCCACTGGGAGCTCCACACCAACATGGCAAGGCACCCCCTGCCCACCTAGTAACAGTGAGGGACACAACCCCATGCTACCACCCCCACCGCTGGGAGGCAGGCAGGGGCTGCCTTGCCTTGGTAGCGCAGGGCTTGCAGTGGCAAGGAGCTTCCCCACCTGACCTAGCTCTGGTCTGTTATGCTGAGTCCCACAGTCTGGGCTCCAGAGGCCGTGGGGGGAAGGCAGCAGGGCAGGGAGCCCAAGTCTGCAGCAGGCAGCCTGCCCCCACCCCATGCACAGATCTGGGAGGCAAGTGTCCCCTTATCCCCCCTGGGAGTGCACAAGGCAGCAGGGGGCCAGACCTCCAGATGAGCTGCCCCGGGCTCTGTCCCACTCCCCACCAGGGCCCTGAGGCCATGCATTTTGGCTCCAAGCCCCATGTACCACCCCAGCTGTGCAGCAGCCCCAGCCCTGCCCAACTCACTCCCTCCATCCCTCCACCCCTATGGGAGCCTCAATCCCCCCTCCCCTCATGCCAGACTTACTTGTGGGAGCTGCTCTTCAGGCTGCCTGGAGGCCATGTGCTTGTGTGAGCGTGTAGATGCACATGGCGCCCCCTGCCTGCCTGCCCTTCTACCACTCCCCCCAGCCCTTTGCAGGCTGGAACTCTGCCAGCCTGCAGAGAGCTCTTAGCAAAAGCGGAAAAATCTGCGTGTTTCTCTGTTAAAATGAAAAATCTGCATTTTTTTGGTTGAAAGGGGAAATCTGTATTTTGATCTGTTTTTTGGTGGAAAGTGGAAAACCAGGATCCCTGCACATAACACTAAACTCATTTGCCTAGATAAGTGCAAAGATCTGCTCACATGAACTTGATGGAGGTCTCTTAAAGGACACTACTGCTGCTACTACTACAACTGCTAATAATAGTATACTGTGAGCATGTCTACACATGAAATGAATGCAACACAATAAACTCCAGTGCATATCATGGCGGAGCGTATTGCTCGTGGGTGTCGTGTTTATATGTGCCCCCAGGACTGCAGCACATTGAGCCAGATCAGAGCAGCCCCAGACTGCAGGGGACTTTGAGGGGTCCACTTGCCAGCAGGGGCTGCTCTGACCTGGCTCAATGTGCTGCAAAGAAGCTAGCTGGAGCAGAAGGGTGCTCCAGTGTGGGGCTAGCTAGCATGCAGCCCTTGTACTGAAGCACCCTCATGCCTCAGCCAGCTCATCAGTGTCTACACATGCGTTCCTGTGGACTGAAGAACGCTGCCATAGGATAGTACTTGTGTTTACAAGTACTAGCCTACAGTGGAGTTTATTAATTTATTGTGGCCTAATAGGTCTGCATGTGTAGATGCTAAGATGTTACTGTGGAGCTAATTAATCAACTGTGCAGTAAATACCTTGTGTAGATGCACCCAGTGGGCGCATCTACACATTCATTAATGTGCCATAAGTGCCATGCATTAAGTTTCGTACATGGTTAACCCAAGTACTAAATCAATGTGCAGTAACTTGGGCTATTGCACAGTAGCACTGGCACACAGATTTTTAGTCATGTTTATTGTGCAGTAGCCTAATACTACTGCGCAGTAGTGTATTAGCACAGTTTTTGCTCAGCACATTACTGTGCAGCATTATTAGGCTGCTGTGCAGTTAGTGTCTCCTGTAGGTGTGCACGGTGAGAAGTACCCTGATGCTCTAGCTGTTCCCATTGCTCATTTTTATAGAGACCTAGAAATTCCAGAGCCTATTTGCGGAGAAACTAGAAAAAGTGTTACTCTGATTAAGCAGTATCTAAAGGAAGCAGAGGCTCAGAGTCAGGTCTTTTGTGCCTATTCCAGATATAGGATTAATACACTGATGTTTAGTTTTCTCCTAGATAGTGAAATTTCATGGGAGCCCCAAAGAGCAAGCTTGCCTAGGAAAATAATGTATGTTATGGTACAGTGCCATCTGGTGGCAAACAGTATGACACCTTCCTGTGTCAAGTAAAGGGGGGGTAGAGGGGGTGGGAAAGAATTGGCGGATGTAAGAAGTTTGTCAGATCATGTTTCTTTCCTTCAGCTGAGACCTGCTGTCAAAATTTTGTCATATCTCTGCTACAGCTTTCATTAAATGGAAGCAGACCTTGAGTGGCATTATTTGTTTTAATAATTTCCACTACAGAGGAAAATACTTGAAAAGGAACCAGCACAAGGAGCTTTTTTTCCCCCTTGTCAATTAACAAAGTTTTTGTATTCATCAGTCATCAGTAGTCAGCCAGTGAGTCTGTTCTATTTAAACACGCAGGCTTTTCACTTAATGCATCCCATCTGTTTCTGAAATAAATTGCAATAATCCGTGTTTAATGTTAATCAATGTATTACTAAATATGCAAATTATATTAAAAGACGTGGTTTGAAAAAGCTTTCATTTGTAAATATGGTAGCTCCAAACAGGAAGCATATCTAAAAGCCATTTAGATACAGTAGCCTAACTCTAACACTGTGGCTGATTTATAAAGCGGTTTGCAAGTTGATCTCTCTCCCACAAGGGGATATGTAAAAGTGTTGCATATCAGATTTTGTTAACATCTGATGGGTTACTGCTAACAGTGTAAGAGCCTAATATTCACAACCATGTCTTTTACATTTAAATTAAAGTAATCTTATTCCAGCTTTCTAATTTTTTGTGCTCATCCTAACGTATGAATTTGCATGAAGAGTTTATGAATCACAGTGAAAGCAATTTGAACAAGCTTTTCAATCAGTGATACATTTTAGTCCCTGATTTATATAATTCATCGCTTAAGGAGTTTTTCTGGAAGGCTCTTCCCACTTCACACTGCCTTCATGAGCATCTCTCTTGCTATGCCTTAAGCCCTTTGTGAGACTCCATTGGCACCACTGCTTCAGTTCGCCAGGAGGGGTTCCTTGAAAACAAAACAATCCCCATCATAGAAGTGAGTGTGCTAGCTACACTGTGCTACCAGTCCAAAGAAGGCTTGGACAACCTTGCCAGTAATATAATTCATGGTTGCCCATTCAGGCAACAATCCTGTGCTGGTTATAAAATGATTCTGTAATTGCTTTCAGAAAATGCAGGAGTTTACTGTCAGGAAAGCATGTGCAGAAAAAAAAATTATGATGCAAAGCTCTGAGAGAGGACCACTATTGCTTGATTCATTACCTTGAATATAAGCATGAATAAACTTGTGGACGTGTTGGAATGACCATCTACCAGCTGTCAGCTACTGTGTGTCAACATGCATACTGAGGTGAATAAAATACCAACCCTTTTTATCTCTCAGACCAAGGCTAGCCATTAACTTTCTCTTCTCCTTTTTCTTCTGAATGCTTGTTTACATTCATTGCTAATAGCACTGCATCAACATTTAGGTGAAGCCAAATCCCTTGCCTGGCAGAACAGTTCTTGTAAGACTTACCCTGCTGGGAAGCCCCATTGTATAACTGGATGTTAGAAGAAGGGTAGGGAAACCTTGGAGACTGCATGGTTGTCTCTGATTAAGCCAAGCTGAACAGAATGGCTTAATGGAACAGAGTGGAGTGGAGCAGAGACCTGGGGACCTTCATGGATCTTACCTAGGTAGGAAGCAGCAGCTGTTATTTCTATTCTTTGCTTAGAAAAGAACCTGTACTTCAATCCTGTGATCTGCCCTCAAATTGGAGGGTGAATTCACCCTTCAGTCCCTGTGCATTTTCTCACACATACCTTGCTTACCTCAGCTATAATTGAGATAAACTTTCATATTTTATGGCAGTGGTTTTTAATTTTTTTTCATTTGTGGACCCCTTTGGAAATTGTGAATGGAGGTGCTGACCCCTTTGAATTGTAAGTGTGGGTATTCACACACTTTTGATTGATCATATTAATCTTTCAACAGACCCCTTACACACAGTCGACAGAGCCTCCGGGGTCCACGGACCACAGGTTGAAAACCAGTGTTTTGGGGCAGTTCAGGCTAAATATTAAGGGGTAGGAGGAAATGTGCTCTCAGAATAAGTTTTCTCATAACTGCTTGCTTTTTTGTACTGTTTTCTGATCTATGGGCAATGTTTTCTGTCTTTAGGAGGATACTGTACTTGATGGATCGCTGCTCTGATTAAGACTGACCATACCTATGTTTCTTTGGCTACATGTAGGAAGTTGCACATTTCACCATGTGTAACTAAAGTTTCATATACCTGGAGATCTTATCACATAGCCAAACTCAGATAGGGCTTGCATCAATGTTTGCTGTGAGTTTTTGAATTTTTTTGGCAAATGTGAGCCAAGTTTTACATGGAAGTTGGCTTAGCAATGGTTCAACTTGGATCAAGGTTGAAGCAAATCTGGGATGGGTTTTCAGCAAACCTCATTCAAATCTTTGTCTGAGTGTAAATGGGGCAGATCTTGAGGGGTCTGTTATAATTTGAAACAGAACTTAGGCAAAACTGGGTGAATTTTGCTGAATTTTGCTTGAATACCGTGGATTCAACAAAACTCAAAATTCAAATCTAAATCTGTAGACGTGTGTAAAACTCCACAGAGACTAAAACTGAAAACTAGGTTAACACAAAATCCTGTGAACCAAAACTGTTAAGTTCTACATGGCTCTATTTATGACACAGATCAATAACCTTGTAATATCACATACAGGTTTCCCTTCCTTTATGCGGGTTCTTCATGTGTGAATTTGTTCTTATGCAGTGACCCTTTTTATACCAAAAATTCATTATATGCAAGGTAAATTCACTCTTATGTGGTCTGTGTGGTGGAAGACCACAGTTAGCTGGTTTGTGCGGTGCATTGTGGGAGTGACACGCACTAAAACATAATCTCCTGTGTGCATCTGTGCTCCTTGCACATTGTCTATGACACGTGTTTCTGCGGTTGCCATCCCCATTATGGTAACGTTCACCACCACCCTGTGCTTGTGTGTACTGTCTGCTGTTAGTGAGTACTAAAACTGTCCAGTAAAAGTGGTAGAAATGGGTCTGGGGGTCAGTATAGTTGAGGTCTTGGAACGTATCCCTATTTGCTATATTATAAAGTGGGTTCCCTTTGTGCAAATTTGAGTTATGTGCCATTTTCCAGGAACACATGTACAGCATAAAACGAGGGAGGCCTGTATCAAACAGAGAGAGAGAGAGAAGGGGAACCATTCATATACTGCAAAGCTTTGTTTTATGTTCAACCATATGGAAACTTTCCTCCTTGTGACATGTAAACTTAATAAGAGGATTTGTGGAAATAAAAACCTGAAAAGTAATAAAAAATTCTGTTTTCTCCTAGTCAAGAAAAAAGGGAGGAAAGCAGATGAATGAAGGCAGGTACACAGTCAGGTGCAAACACAAGTGCAGCTCCCTGCTGTAACTGAGAATGCTTTGCAGGAAGCGTTACAGCGACCCCCCGGAACCAAACAGAAGTTCACTGTTGATTTTGGGCGGGGGCGGGGATCAAATTGATGCCTGCAGCCGGTTTCCCCTAGCAATGGCCCCTCTTCCCTGCAAGGCTGCAAAGTTTTCAGAATGGGAGGGGGGAAAGGGAGGAGAGGAAGCTCCTCCTAGGGGTTCCCAGCCATTGCTAGAAGGTGCGGTGGCTGAATTGGAGCACCCCTACCTGGGGGGAGGGCTCCAGTACACCCACCCCACCATCCAGCAGTGGCTGCAACCCCCTGCCAGACTGAACTCTTTCTACTCCCTTTCCCCCCTCCCATTCTGAAAACAGCTCGAGGCTGGGAGGCAGCGCAGACACACGTTACAGAAGACGCTGTATTTTAAAACCTCTTCATCTGACCCCTCATGTAATGAGGGTTCAGATTTTCACCTGATTGGCTGTTTTTGAAGCTATCTGCAGCTATGCACTTGTGTTTGGTCATGGCTATGGACTGATTTCTGTGGCCAGATTAGGTGAAAATTGTCACTTCTGTCTGTGCCCAGAAGAATGACACCTAGGGTCTGAGCATGGGTGCACAAGTGTAGGATAAGGATCCTCCCCCCGCTTATGCCTCCAGCACTGTTGTCTAGGAGTCAGCTTGTCAGTCAAGATATTTAAATATCTTCCATTGCTTTCATACTTGGCTGCCTCCCAAATATTCTAAAATAGCATTAATCATTTCTGTCTTTCTCCTCCTCTTTCTTTTCCAGCCCATAACAGAAATAGCTGGACTACAGCATTCTTACATGTATGGGTATGAAGGAAAATTTCAAGGAAAGCTCAGACAACAAATGTGTAAAAAATGTGTCCAAACTGCTCTTGGAGTACATGGTAGGGGAGGGCCCAGAGCACTGCTGACAGAACTCTGACAACAGCAGGGCACGACCATTGTTCTTGCTTCAAAGAAGCTAGGAGAAACTCATGGCATAGAAAGGGTGGGCCCCCAGTGAACAGCATGCCTGCACTTGACCTCCAGCTCTAGGACCCTTAATTTGATTCTTATTTTGCAAAGCAGTGCTTTTACCTATATTCCAGTTTTTACCAGTCACTGAGATTTATGTTGACCTTCCCAGTGTTTTTTGCTGGGCCACTGTACGTTGATGTACAATAACTTTTTAACCTCATCAAGTCAAGTATAACCAATCAACAGAAAAAATGAAAGCAAAAGCTGTATTTTGAAGGAAACTCCTTACTCATGGAGACTCCTCACAGAGCCTTTAGCAGATATAGCATCGAACGTGCTCTTTAATATGGTAGCTAAAGGAATAAAAAGTCATGGCTAGTGGTCCAAGGGCATTCCAAGTAGGGATATCTCCTGCTTGTTAATGATGAACAAGCAAATAGAAGTAGACGCCTCCTGGGAAAGAACAGGTTACTGATGATGATCTTTTGTTGCATATACCAATCTATTTGGCTTTGACTGGCCCTTTGTCCAACTCAGAAAAAAGACAGAGGAGCAAGGATGGTATGATGAGTCATACTCCAACAGGGAAGGAGCCATTCATCAAGTAGCTGCCCATTGGCTGTGTGTCTGCAGGAAGCTGACTCTACCCCAGACACAGACTTTAAAGCAGTAAGCTGACAGCAGGAAGGTGTCTGCATAATAGGACTTCTGATGAGCTCAACATTTGGTTGAATCGTAGCGCTTTGCTGTGTCTTTTCTTCAGCCACCTGCTGGCGATTGTTTAAGGATCCTTTGTGTCCTGGCTATCTTTTGCCTTTGTGATGGCTTCCTAGGCATGTTACCAGCTGGTCCAGCACTGAGTACCCCAAGATCATGAGATTGTGTCCTACCTCCTTTGCTGTGCAAAGTGCTCCTCAGCTACAAAACCAGTTCTTTCTCTAAAGATACAGAAAGGTAGTCTGCATTTGTGTAAAACATTGCTGGCAAGTATAACAGAGAGCCAGAAGTCTTCTGTTGCTTGAGGAGGAAAGGGCAGTAGCAGGAGCTAATTACAAGGAAACTAGTTAGCCAGGGGAAGAACAGAGGCCAAGAGGGCATACCACAGAGCTGGTTACCTGGTAATAGTCTACCAGGGTAAAGTCTGGCAGGAGAGTCAAGATACTTCTAGGGCAGCCAGGCAGCATCAGTAAGCTACCCTGGAGTGAAGCCAGCAGGCCTAATCAGAAAGTCCCTGTGGGTGGCCAGGGAGGTCACCTGACTGGAAAGGGGCAGGGCCTGGAGCTACAATCCCAGGGCTGAGCAGGGCAGGCAGGCTGGCCTTGGAGAGTGCTGGGGGATGAACTCTGAAGAGAGAGATGCAAGTTGCTGGGTAACTAACTGAGAGTCTGCTGGGCTGGTGATGCTCTATAGGGCTGAGGGCTGGCAAGGGTCTTAGATCCAGAGAGGCAGGAGGCAGTAAACAGCCAGTGGGCTGAGAGTTTAGTTATGCCCAGGGGGTTTATAGTTTTGGTTTGAGTTTTGACTGGTGGTTTGGGTTTGGGACTACAGAGAAGGTTTGCAAGTCCCAGCTGTGCCTGCAGGGCACACGACTGCCTTGAGCCCTGGCAGGAAGAAGGTAAATAGTGAGCATAGTGGACAAAGGGCCAGGGGCCTACTGCCCACGCAGGGTGAGAATGAGAGCCCAAAGCCCGAGGGCGGCAGGGAAGGACAGCAGGGTTCAGGAGGAACTCATAGCCTGGGAGCAAATGAGGCTTACTTTGGGACCTTAGGGCAGCCCCCCATTTCACCAATCAACCAATTATAGCAAGGTGTAGCAGGCAAGGGAAAAGGAAGGGAATCTAGGGAGCTGGAGTGAAGGCAGGAGTTGCATGGCCACCAGGGGGCATCACAGCTGCCCTTGGGGCCCAGTCCTGTTACAATAGGTTTTCTATATTCTGCTGTGCCAAGCCTCTGATTTCTTTTGCATTTATTCGGTTCCTGAACTCTTGTGTGCAGCTTCTCATCCTTGGTTTGCTCCTAGCTATACTCTCAGTTCCTCACCCTGGTGTTATCTGTGGCTTCCTGGCTATGATTTCCTGATCTTATCTCCTTGACGTGGCTTGTACTTGCCCATCACTGGTTTTCTGTCACTGATCATGTCTTTAGCATTTGGACTTTGCTTTCACCACCAGCTCCCTGACCCTGGCTGTAAACTTACCCCGACTCTTAGCTCCTGACTGCGTATGCCAGGGGTGGACAAAATATGGCCCACAGGCTGGATTCAGTCCCCCAGCTGATTGGATCTGAGCCACAGGTCAGCACCCACCAATTGATTGGATTTGGCCTGAGGCTGCCCCCAAAGCACTCTGCATGGGGCTGAACCCTGCCTGCGTATGGCCACGAACGGCCTCATCCCTGGCCCCAATTAGTGTGCACAGCTTCCTGGCAGGGCTGCGTCTGGTGCAGCTGCAGCCACCCGGGTACTGCTTGGCTCCCTCTGCAGTGTCAGGAAGTGTTGGCAGCTGTTGGTACACACGCCCAGACAGGTGGGATGAAAGCTACAGCTGGGTGGTTCCTGCCCCAGTGCATGGGGCTTTAGCTTCAGCTCCTGGCTGCCTTCCACCCACTTGGCTGCCCAAGGTCATGAGCAACCACCTGCAAGCAGCTGAGTGGGTGGAAGGTGGTTGAGAGTAGCTGGAGGAGGAGGAGCCACTGGAGGCAGGGGGAACCAAGCAGTACCTGGGTGGCTGCAGCTGCACCAGGAACAGCCCCACTGGGAAGCTGTGCACACTGGCAGGGGCAATGGCTTCAGTGAGCGTAGGGCTCATGTGGGTGGGAGCAGGTGGAGTGTGGCCCCATGCAAAATGCTGCGGGGCCAGCTGCAGGCTGGATGGGAAGGCAGACCACACCTGCACCACACTGTCTGTGTGAGCTCAGGACTTAGTGCATGGGCAGCTCCCTATACATACACGTACAGGTGTGGGTGGGAGCTTGAGCCAGATCTAGGCAGTTGCTGTTAAACTCCTAAATTGGACCCCAGCCCTTGTTACTGCCATCCAGTGCCTGGAAGAAGGAGTATCTTAATGTATGTTAAGATGCCAGTTATTTGAGATGTAAGACATGCTGTGTGCTATTCTATTGTGTGCCTTTTTCATATTTTGTTACATGGTTAATAGTGGTAATTTTCTATTGTGTGCAATCTCAGGGCAAGTCTCTTTGGCCCCAGCACCCCAAGAATCTTTAATCCACACCAAATCTGTGCAGATACCAAGTAAAGCAAGCAGTGTGTGTGTGCAGACTGGATTGCCCAGCAGGATGTCTCTAGATTGCCTGGGAACACATACAAGTAGCTCTTCTCTACCACCTGCCTCAGCATTTGAACAGCACTAATGTACAAATGGAAGCAAGTGCATCTCGTGTTCTTTGCATACGTGGCTGTATTCTGGCCCATAGTGTCCAGCCTGACACTACTACAATATTAAAGTAGTACCGTAAACACTATTAAAAGAAACTGCCCTTGACACTGTTCTTCAGTATTTTCTAGAATCAACAGGAAACTACACTTGGACCAGCAATGCGTGGTTTGCCTGCAGAGGAGAGGAAACATTGTGGTAGCTTCATGGATTCCACACATGGATTCCTAGATTATGCTACACATTTGAAGTGCTTTTAGCACAAATCAACCCTATATCCCATGAATCTGGATTCTGGAAGGATTGCCACGTTTATGGCAATACTCCATTGGTAGAGAGCCAATATAGATGCTCCTGTGACAGCCCCTTTGGTCAAGGGGAGGAGGACTGTGGAAGCATCCTTTGTGTCCTGGCTGTCACAACAGGCTACATATCCCAGACTGCCTGGCTCACCTGGAACTCACACTGAAGTGGGCTGGAAAAGGAGAAGGCAGAGGACCTTAAAGTCAGGATGGGCAGAGTTTATTAACCTTCTGATGCTTCCCTGAGAATATTTCCTACCAGTCATGTTGTGTGAGGCTGCCACACAAAAGGCAAATGCAGTTTTAGGATGCATCAGTAGCAACATTATATGTAAGATGCAGGAGGTGACAATGCCTCTTTACTTGGCACTGGTTAGGCCTCATCTGGAGCATTGTGTGCAGTTCTGGGCTTCATATTTTAAAAAGGGTGTGGAGAAGTTAGGGTCCAGAGGCAAGCAACAAAGATGATAAAGGTCTTGGAAAGCAAGTCAGATGAGAAGTGGTTGAAGGAGCTAGGCATGTTCAGCTTGCACAAAAGGCACTTAAGGGACATGATAGCAGGCTCCAAATACTTGAAGGGCTGCCATAAAAAAACAGGGAAAACTTCTTTTTACTCTTGCTACAGGGAGGAGGATGTGGACCAATGGCTTGAAGTTGCAGCAAAGCAAGGTTAGATTGAATGTCTGGGAAAACTTCCTCACTGTTAGAATAGTGAGGAAGTAGAATAGACTGCCTAGGGAAGTTGTGACTCTCCATCACTGCACATGTTCAAGAAAAGGTTGGACAGCCACTGGTCAGGGACTAGCTAGACGTCACTTTCCCTTTGCTCTGCTACAGGTATTTCCCATACTTTTGAGCTTCGCTGGTTGCTCCTGCCCCTCTTTCTACTACATGTGTCAGGGTATTTTTACAATGGTGGATTAAGATTTACTGAGGCCCTGGGCTGCAGCAGGGGGAGGGGCCCCTTCCCCTTCTGGTGCTGCTGCTGCTAAGGGAAAGGTGGGCCACTGCGCCTCACGGGGCAGGCTGGGTGGACCTGGCCTGGCTGGGAGTAGGGTAGCAGATGCCCACCTCTCCTCCCAGCTCCCCACCCCACTCCCTCTACTGCAACCAGAGTGGAGCAGAGCAGGTTGAGGGCAGATGTGGGCTGCCTGCTGTGGGTTCAGGGCTCTCTGCCCTACTGCCTTTGCCTTGGGAACCCCTGTGCCAGCCATGCGCCTCCTGCCTGCCCAGCGATGGGGGGGGCACAACTCATCGCCCCCACTGAGGCCGGGTAGGCAGGGGATGCGCAGCGGGCGTGGGACCCCTGGGGCAAAGGCAGTAGAGCAGAGAGCCCTGAGCCTGCACTGAACAGACTGCTTCTGTCCCACACTCAAATCTGGGGGGCCATATGCCCCCTCATGTCTCCCCTCAGGGGTGTGTGCAATGGTGGGAAGTGTTGTGTCCCATTGATGCTATAATGGGTCTTATATCAGGCAAGGAGATGAAGACACAGTTGTTCTAAGTGAAAAGCAAGTTTATTGAACCCTAACAAATATAATTCTAATTAAAACTGAAGTAGCAGTAGCAGTAGCAGTTTAAAAACTTTAAAAACTTTAGGTTTGTAGCTAGTCAAAGCAGATGCTCACCACCTTGAATCGCTGTGAATGCAACTTCACTGGTTGATTAGGCCGTGAAGTCTTGTCCGGGGACTCCTGGCTCCCACATCTGATTTTGAGACAGGATTTTGGATCAGTGACAGGATCTCTTCACGCTTTCTTCAGAAGTGTTTTGAGGGAGAGTTCCAATTCTTGTCCTTATATACCTTATCATTACTGTGTTATCACTAATACATTAGCATAAGCTCTTCACTACAATGCATATTAATAAGCCTATTTCCGCTTACCATATATGATTATCTGTAACTGGAATTTTCCAATAACTGAAACTTTTTTATTCTTAGGTAAGGGTTCATTTTACTATTGATAATTACTCTTTTCTCCCAAGCCAGATTCCTTATTTTAATAGGTCCAATTCCTGTTTTGACTTTGGTCATCCAACCAGGGTATTCCCAGATATCTTCTTTTCCTTTGCCAAGGATGTGTCACTGTCAGGGTGACCTGTCTGTAAAGTCTTTGCTGGGTTGCAGCTGGTTGCAGCTAAGAATAATCATTATTAGCACAATTAGAATTATTAGAATAATTATTAACAGCACCAGTACTGTTGAGCTGGGCCCAAAAGCCTCTGGATCCCGATAGGAGCCACCCCACTTCTCCCTGGATGAGCTGCCCATGGTCCTGATCCACTCCCTGCCCCAGCCCCCAGGTCCCATGCACAGTCCTGGCTGGGCAGTGCCCCCAGCCTCTGCCCCACTCCTTCCCTCATTGTGGGGGCTTTGATCTGCTCCCTCCCATCCCTTCCCTCCCCATGCTCTTTCCCACCATAAACTTAACTGCAGGGAGCTGCTCTCCATGCTGCCTGGCTGTGTTCTGGGCCATGTGCATGCATGTGGCTGTGTACATGCACATGGTGCCTGCCTGTGTCCCACTTCTGGCATCCCTAAGCAAAACCCCTTGCAGGCTAGAATGTTGCCCGCCTGCAAGGGGAAAACTGCCATTTCCCAAGGAAACCCAGGCATCCAGGGGCCTCTGATTGGTAGGGGCCCCTGGGATCAGATCCTGCAGGCATTCATTAATGATCATAATGCATGATCAGACCATGCATTAATCTGCCTATGTATTTTTTAAGCCTCCCTGGGAGGCACTGGGTGTTGGCCACAGTCAAGGCTGGGGATTTTGACTCAGATGTGCCAGTGCTTCTGCTGGGACCAAAAACAGAGGTTCCTGGTTAGAAGGTCTTGCCCCTCCACTCAGGGTCAGACCAATACCCATATTTGGGTTCAGGAAGAAATTTTATGCCATGGTCAGATTGCTATGGGCTGAGGTGGTGTTTGCCTTCCTCTGTAGTGTGGGGCATGGCCCTCTACTCAGGATCTCTTTAACGTATATTGACAACATTTCATAGAAGCAGGACATTGGCTGTCATACTTCTTCTGCTTTACCTGTGGCAGATTAGGGTGTTAGGTCAGGGTTGATGGTATACTCTTATGCAGAGTTTAGATTATGGAGTGCATACATGGTTTGGATAGGGATGATCTTGCCTCAGACAAGGCTTTGAACTAGATGACACCTGGAGGTCCCTTTGAGCCACAGTTCTATATGATTCTATGTTCAACTTAAAGCTGTATAGAAACTAGCAACAGAATGATTATACATTTTCAAGCACTAACTTTGTAGATGGTTGGTTCTTTTTATACTGGATAGTCATTTTTATGGTGTGAGAATTACTTTGCATGTGTGGGTGGTCTAAATTTATGGTGCAGTTAACCAGTTAATCGTGTAGTATATGTAGCAGGGGCTTTAGAGGCAAAGAGGCCTTTGTAATTACTTGCTCCTCCGTTGTCTATTGGCAAGGCATTGCAGTAGCTGCTTACTATATAAGTTACTCTGTTCTTGATTGCAGCATAATTTACACAGGTGAACAAAATGGATATAAATTACAGCAGAGTATGTGCACATCCCTCTATCCCCTTAATTTATAATTTCATTGCATTGCTACTATTGCAATTATGAAGCCAGTTCTTTTGGCAAATGCAAATTTTCAAAATATAAGTAAGACATTCTTTTTTCTCCAGGCTAAGTAGTTATTCTTATTAGGGGTGTGCGAAATGGGCCATATTAGATTTGGATTCAGCCTGAATCGGGGACAGTGATTCGATTCTTTGATTCGGATCACTATCCCCAATTCAATTTGGCCAAATCTACATATGTATAGGTTCCCTGGAGATTGGAGGGGGAGCACCATTCTGTTTGCCCCACTCATCCCCGACCCCTGATATACTGGGTGTGGATATGGCCCTGCCTTGCCGGGCTCCTGTGGCTTGGCAGAGGTAGCACAGGGCTGCCCCTGCTATGGCAACAATTCTCAGAGGAGTTTCTGGCACCTCCTCATAGTGAGTGACTGGGGCTGGTGAACACCTGATGAACACCTTGCTGGGGTCATTTGACCCCAGTAATCTTTCCTGCCATGGCAGGGGGTCGGACTAGATGATCTGCTCTGGTCCCTCCCGACCCTAGAAACTATGAAACTATGAAATCCGAATCTGAAGATTTGATGCTGATTTGGCAAATCAGCTGTTCGGCTATAGACACAGTTTTAAATGTTTTTTCTACATGCCTTGAGGTAGCAGGCATGGCTCGTGAACACTGTGATGGTGGGGAGAATGGAGCGTCCCACAGGAGCGAGGGGGGTGGGGGACACGCGTGCTCGGTGGCAGACCTAGAAGTCGAGCAGAAGTACTTTCAGATCATCCATGGGGGGACCCTGGGTGCCCTCCCAGACACAGGAGGCACCAGTTGCCAAGCTGGGGGTGGGGGTCCCTCGTGCACTCCACAGTGGACCCAAAAGTGGACTGAAAGTGCTTCTGGTCCACTTTTGGGTACTCTGCTGAGCATGCTGGGGACCCCCCTGCACTCCTATGGGACACTTCATCCACCCCAGCATCTCAGCATTCACGAGCCACCCGAGGTATGTAGAAGAAACATTTAAAGCTGTGTCTATGTCTGAATCTCTAAATCTTTCTGAATCGATTCGGAGAGCTTAAAGGGTCTCCTGATTCAATTCAAGTTTGGAGATTCGGCCACCGAATTGGGTGGAATCTCCACCTAATCAAATCAGGGACCGAAGTTTCTCACAGCCCTAAATCTTATCTCTTTGTAATTCATATCACTTTCTGGAAGGAGTTTAACTTCATCATAGAAGCATGCAGAGAATTACACTTAGAATCCAATGTTTTCAGCCCGAGTACCATTATTTGAATTAGCTTTTGTGCCATCAGCCTAAGCTTTCCCAGTACACTGACAGAAATTCATATTAAATGAAAGGGAGTTCCTGATTTTTTTCTGTCCTCTTCAGCCTTTACAAAATGATGTTCATCTAATGAATTGCATCCTGTGTGATCTCTATAAACTGATTTCAGGTGTCTTTTATCAATGTCTTCATTTTGGTTTCTTTAAAACTGATACACAGAGAGAAAGAGAAAGTCCCCCTTTTTTGGATTCAAATACAGTCCTCTCAGAAACGTTCACTTATATTAATGGCTTTCAACTCATATAGCTTTCTGTCTACTTTGCTACTGCAAGGTATTTTTCCAGGATGGCTTGTTATATCTCAAAAACATTTATACTGGATCCTGAATGTTTTCAGGGTGACTGAGATTTCTGCTTTCAGGAGTGTGGTTTTAGGCAGAATCAAGATACTAGATTAGTAATGAGAGAGGCTTAGCATTTATACATTCAAGGATTTGTTGGCAAAAAGAAGGGGACACGAGACAGATTTAAGATCAAAGCATTAATTGGAGTTAGTAGAATAAAGAGGCAGAGAGAGAATCCAGCTGTTACTGAACAAGGAGGAAGCTGTGGAAGATCAACTGTAACTAACAGACTTGGGTGGGGCCAGAAGGGTTGAGAAAATGTGGGTTCATAAATCCAGGTTTTAGGTTGAGACTGTGAGAGAACTGTCCTATTTATTCTATGGCTAGGGACAGAATGTACACATAAACTGGTATAAGTGATTGGAAACCGGTTCAGATCTGTAACACAACAGAAGTTCAGGGCACATAAGCCTCTTTCAAAATGGCTAAAACTGGTTTAAGATAAACCTGGATGGATGTAGTATCAGCCTTAATTGATTTAGGTTAAATTGATTTATTGAATTTCTGTGCCAGATCCCCTTCAGATTCCAGTTAACTCACAGTCCCCCAGGATGCTTTGCACATTCCCTGCAAATGCCCTGCTCCCCAGCCTTGGCTCAAGGTGTCTGCTCCAGCAGAGCAGGAAGGCATGCTGTAATGTGCCGTCCCCCCAGCTTCTTGTCTGAGCCACTGCAGGCATGTGGCTGCACTTGAAGAATCAAAAGTAAATGTCTATTCACTTGCTTATTGATTCAATCTATGCAGCTTAGACTAACCTGTGAAGATTGAATCGATTCAGCCTTGGGCTTTTTGACTTTCTGTATGAAAGCTATGTGGATAAATATCCACTGACACATTACCCTCCCAGTTCTGCTACTGAGCTTGCTATGTTTTTGGTTTCCTGCCTCCAGCTCTGCAGGCTGTGCGTTGCAGTGGTGTGAGAGGTATCCAGTTTGAGAATTACTTTGGAGTGCTTTGAGATGAAAGGAGCTATCTCAGTTATTACTGTTGTTGTTCTACTCAAAAAAGGTAGGGAAATCTGACAAAAGCAATGCACAAAGAGAAGGGACGGACCCCTAATGGCCAAATCTTCCTCTCATTTAAACCAGTAAATCGCTGAAGAAGTCAATATGGTTGCATCAGCATAACAGAATAGAAGTTCTGCAATATTCCACTTCATGCCAGTCAGAAATCTAGACCACAAAAGAAATGGCTGAAGCTATTAATTCCACATGCATGAACCTGCAAATTTCTGAGAGTAGTACTTTAGAGTAGCAGAAAGAAACATGTTAACACAATTCAATAGTTGGAATAGACATATGGTAATCACACCATAGGCTTGCTGCAAAAATTATTGGGTGAAATCCTTCAGCTTCAAGAGGTCTGACTAGATCAGGGGTGTCAAGGTTATCTGGCCCTGCAGGTCAGATGAGTGAGTGGTGCAGGGCCAGTTTATGGGCCAGTTAATGGACCCCTGGTTATCAGACAACAAATGTTTAGCTTGCTAAATAAAAAATTCAATGCCACCAGCTAACTATTGCCCACTCCTCCTGGTCCAAGACTGTGCAGCAGTATGCAGCACCTGTTGTGGCTGGTCCTGGATGCCCACCATGGTTAGTCCAGGATGAGTGCCACATGCAGCACCCACTGGGGTGTCACGTGTCCCAGACCAGCCAGAGCAGGCATTATGTACAGTGTGGATCATGGACCAGCTTAATGGACACCATATGTGGCGTGTATCCTAGATCCTACACATGGGATTGGTCCAGCATGTACCATGTGGATCAGGTATGAGACCCAAGGGAAGCACTGAGAGCAAGATAAGAGGGCTTAATGGGCCAGATCTGGCCCACAGGCTGTAGTTTTGACACTCCTGGACTAAATTATCATAATTGCCTTAAAAAATCTAGGAATCCAATCTGGCTCACCATTGCTAGATTTCTACAGGATGAATGTCTTGCAAGAGAGGAACTAAGAATTTAAGAATAGATTTTAGACTGAAAAATATACTAGGAACAAGGATTGGTCAAAGACCAGAGAATTAGGTAAGATAGGAATTTGGGGAAAAGTCCAACTTAATTCATGTCTTGTAGCAGGAACAAAGCTGAATATGGGCGTACTTAATGAGTTCCCAATCTTTTTCACATTTACACTAGTTTTACATGAGCATAACTGTTGATTTCACTGGAATTACTTTCCACTTCTCTGGTGTAAGTGAGAGATGAACTCACTTACTTAGTGAGCTTATTGAATGCCTTGGGCAGGGGTGAAGGTATACTGAACACTGTAGATGTTGGGGTGGGGAATATGGTGTAGAGAAGGAAAGCCTTGCTTTCTGGGCAACTGCTGCCTTTGTCACTGCTGCTGCTCTAGCAGCATCAGCTCCACCTGCTTTGGTGGTAGAAGTTTTGTGTTTAGGCTCCCTGGGAGCTGACCCTAGTGTCCTGTTCACTCCCCTTCCTGATATGTATAGGTTCCCTGGAGATTGGAGGGGGAGTACCATTCTGTTTGCCCCACTCATCCCCGACCCCTGATATACTGGGTGTGGATATGGCCCTGCCTTGCCAGGCTCCTGTGGCTTGGCAGAGGTAGCACAGGGCTGCCTCTGCTATGGCAATGATTCTCAGAGGAGTTTCTGGCACCTCCTCATAGTGAGTGACTGGGGCTGGTGCCCCACTCACCCTGCCCTAGTTACGCTACTGCTGTTCTTGCACTTAGTGCCAATGAATACCTAATGCCTAACTGTACTTGCAGCCTGGACACGACCTCTGCTCTCACTTGTGTTGGAGTACAGCACACAAATTTCCTTCTGTGCATCATGGAAGGATTTACGAGATCAAGGTCTAATCAAATGGGGTCTTATCTTGATTTTATATTACTCATGCCTTGAAAGAGAGGTTTGTTTGAGTAAGTGGGGAGATATGGCAGAATATTTTTTAACTTGGGTAAATTTCAGTGGTTTCACAGAAGGCAGTCAGAAGTAGAAAGCTACCCTGTAGTACTACATAGTAAAAACGAATATGGCAGCATCTTTTTAATCTAGCATAAGTGGAAAAACATAACCAGTTCTTTAGCTAACCCCTAAGCCTTTCTGACTTGCCAGTGATTTTGTTTGAACTTCTTGGTATAAGTTGTAAAAAACTTGTTTAGAACAGTAGTGCTCAAGGTTTTGACTCTTCAGGCCAGATGAGTGTCATGGTGGCAGTCTACCAGCTGGATTGAACCCTGTGGTCCAGGATCAGGCCCTGTGAGCCCAGATCGGGCTCCATGGGATCTTGGCTGGTCTCCATACACTGGTATTGGGCCCTGAGACCTGGCATTGTCCCCTCGCAGTCCTGTGTGTCAGGATTGGGTCCCAGTGGCCACTGCTGCCCTGCTTGGCCCTGTGTACTGGGATATGGAGAGTAGGGCCCAGCACTCCTTATAGGTCTCAAAGTTGGCAGCAGGGGTGTGGTGCGACCACTCCCATCACCAAATTTTGGACCTGTAGAGAGTCTCGTGGGCTGGATGACACAGCACTGGAGTCCAGATATGACCCATGGGCCAGTGGTTGAGCACCTCTGATTTAGAACATGTAGTTTAATTGGGAAGGAGAAAGCTCTTTGATCCATTGCAACTTACACCTATAGTGTCACATTCAACTTGATTGTTGCTCTTTAGAGCCAGGTATGGCTATCATTAGTATCTTAGACCCAGAATCTTAAAGGTGTATATAGGTGCCTAACTCCTTGGAATTTGAAATCAGTGGGAGCTAGGTGGCTTTAAGGATCTAGATCTTATTCTGTAGGTAGTCCCATTGGTTATAATGGGACAATTCAAGATGAGAGTGTATGAATTTGGCCCAAAGAACCTGATCCACCAGGCACTCAGGCACGTGTTTCAGGTTTAATATGTGAATGAGTTTACTTATATTAGAGCACGTTGCTGGATAAGCCCTTTAAAAAATGAAGGATAATGCCAGCATGAACTTCTAAGTAGCAGTCTTAAATATGGCTATTGTACCTATTTGTGTGGAACAACCTCAGGGCTTGTTCCAAAATCTGTTTACATCAATGGGAGTTCTTCAGGTAACCAGGCATTTTGTTATGTACCTACTGTCTGATCCCAAGCCCCCTGAAAGACTTCTACTGTTTATTATCATCTCTAGATCAGGCTCTAAATGTGCAATGAAATGCCTTTCCAACTAAGCAGATCACACAAATACTAAAATACAGCTGGGCTGATTGTCACACGCCAGCTGGGCACTGTGAGTATATCAATTTAGCCACTATATAGCTTATACACACACAACAGTTAACAGAGAGATAAATGTGGTAAGCAGATAATGCAGTATTAAAAAACTAATAATAAATAATAACAACAGATAAATAGATAAATCTGTTGCAGGCCAGCTAAGCACTGCGAGGGTATCAGCCACTGGCTGTTTAAAACAACAAATAGACAGACATGGTTGGCAACTTATCGATAGTCCCTCAATGCCAGGTGCGCACCAGGTGATTCCAGCAAAGTCAGGCGTCCCCAGTCGATGCCGTCCAAGGGATTACCGGGGAGGTCCCTTGATCAGGATCTGATCCTCACTCACGCTGGGAGTCCGGAGTCTGGGCTTGGAACAGCAATTACCGTCCTGTTCCCTCCTTCCTATTGATCACCTGATGCACGTGCTTTTTATACCTAGTCTTATGCCAGTCTGTTGGCTTTAGAGCCATTCATAATCTTGTTCTATAGCTATTACCCTATGGGATTAAAGGTTGTTAAAAATTATTATAAAAATTTACTACCCAGACTCAGGTTTATCCAATAAGCAGATTACAACGCAGCATCTTCAGGTTTGAAATTAATATTACTCCGCCTAAATCTGACCTCTTTAGAACTCTCTGACTATGCTTTTTTGAGATGTGCTTTCCTGGAATGTACTGGGTAGGCCAGGCAGTTGAATCCAGTTTTTATCATCATCAAGACTAAATTTTGAGCAAGGAAAAACCATTAGGTCAGCTAATTTCACAGCTCTGGCTTTGTCTTTGAGGCCTAGTCAGTTCCACAAACAGTTACAAGTTACATTTTCAGGTTATAAAAATACAAGCTTTATATTAGACAAATATTCCAAATGCCTCTAAGAACCACATATATATTGCTTATTAATTTCCTTGGTTCTGACCATCACAGCTGATGAAAGGCTGTGTTTTTAACCTTCATTCTACGTGTCCTGATTATAACTACCCTACTGTTGCTTTGATATTGGATTTGTTGCTGCAGGGTGTACTGTGACTGATTATGATCCTAGATCTTCCTGTGTGCTCTCTAACTGTAGTTTGACAGACTTCACAGATACTGGGCAGATTTGGTCTGAATTGTGATTATTACATATCAATGAATTTTGAACAGGAGTTTAAATCAGCTTGAACTGCTTTTTAAAATACTGCTATTATTGTTTATTGGCAACCCATAGCACTAGGAATCTTTGCCAGGACCCCAGTAGGCTCAGCACTATGCGGTTAGGATGAGTTTACACTATGTAAGATGGTGCTAAGGAGCACATGCTCCATTCACTCACTCCCACTCTCATTCTGGGGCTCTACACCCCCCCCAAATGTCACGTAGCTATGTAGCCAGTGCCACTCTCATGAGTACACCTAAAACTGAGACAGGTGATGGTGCCAGTTGTGCCTTGGGCATGTATCAGAAAGCAACTATGTGACTTGTTTTGGCATTTGGCATGTGCAGAGCAGAAGTGAATGGGCAGATTTCCTTCTTAGGAGTGCAATATCCAAAGCAGTGTACGCACGCCAGTAGCAGGACCAAAAGGCAGTCCCTGCCCTAAAAAGCTTACGGTCTTAGCATAAGACTAGAGACAATAGATCAATACTGACTATTGGGGAAGCACAGGGAAACAATGAGTTTGTGCTGGCTGGCCAGTTGAGAGACAGTGTTCTCAGGACACCAGCAGCTTACCTGCTGTCAAGTGTTTTTAGGCATACCAAAGCAAAGAGCATTTTTAAGATGACTTTGGAGGTGGGTAATGAGGTGGCTGTGTGGATGTTTGTGGGGAGCTTCTCACAGGTGTCAAGGGCAGCAGGGGAAAAAGCTCAAAGATGCTTATTTGACACTCTAACTGAAGTGAGCAATGGCACCCACTGGGGTTTCATGGCACCACCATAGTCAAAATATTACATTAAGTCTAACTATTAAGTGTAACTATTTTTACTTTTGGGGTTTTTCTTCTAAGGAAAATGAATCCTACTGAACTCTTTGGTATTCATGTGTCCATAATATTGGATACTATATAGGTTCTATCATAACACAGGACCAGCTAATATCCAAGTATTATAAAGTGTTAGTCATAATTGGATTTACACTTTTCTCATAAAGTTGTTGAAATGTAACTAATTTTACTGTAATCACCATCTTTAAAATTTGAATGGTGTCTTTTATTGAATTGCTGTTACAGTATATCATTAACTTATGGACCTTAATATCGGGAGTATAGTATAATTTACATGATTCCATTAAACATCTATCAGATTTCAAGACTAAGTTTAAGGCTACTGTCTTTGAATTACCAAAATGTACACAAATTGGAAACTTTAAAAATAAATAAAACTGACTACTACTGTAATTTCTTTGTTCAACTCTACCATGATGGTGAGGAGAATTTCTTGTTAAACAAAAGAATCAGATCCAAACAAATAATTTAGAAAAACAAGGTTATAATGCCATCTGGGGGTTTATGTTGACATCACACTCCATGCAAGATCAGAATATTTTATTATTTACATTTCCCTGTCACTTATTCTAAACATGTATTCTCTACACTTCTTCATAAAATAAGAACACATTGATTTTTTTTTGTTTTCTTATTTTTTTAGTAACAATATAATTGTATTAGCAGAAGTAGGAACCCAGAAAGAAAGTCAGCAGGCACTGAAAATCAGACAACAGTATGACCATATATAGAACGTTCTGCTTCCCTTTACAAATGAACAAAGAACAAATAAAAGATGCCAAAAATATGCACATAGATTCACAAAATGCATTAAAAATAGTGGATTATAACAGAGAAGTCTGCAAGGTTCCTGCAGGCAGAAGAGTGATCATTTAAGCACAAATAAACCAGGTAATTCAGTAAGTCAAAGCACTGAAAATGAAAACAGATCAACCATAATTCTAATTCATTAAACAGCTACCAAAGTAGGCTTTTGTTTGACTTTAAATTAGGGATATGTGCACTAGTCCAGTTAAAACAGGAACTGCCCTGAATCTCTGCCAGAAGTTACAACCACATTTGAACACTTTTGTAGTTAGAAAAAAGTATGGATAATCCCCTTATGCCCATTTATCTTTAGTTTTAATTTTTATGCACTTCTGTGCGTCTTGATTATGGCTTTGACTAGATGAGAAGCTCAGTAACATAATTTGCATGTTGAGATGTTAAAACTAGAGTTAAACACAGAGAAGTAATTCCATTTTGGAGAGGATTTTGATCTTTAGTTTTGTTTCAGCTAGGAATAATGAAATCTCCCAATCTTTCAGAAATTTTCATGTATGGATGTAGAAGCCCTGTCTCTGATGCAGTCTACATAGCAAGGTGCTCTGGGACCAATGGTCACAGAAGCCCTTGGGTTCCTGATCTTATGGCAGCCAACATGGCATGCTGCCCTCCAGCTGTGGACATTAGAAGCCCAGGGGCCCTCCCAAGCAGCCCACAAGTAGGCTGCTAAAGAAATGCCTGACAGGCACTGTTTGGTGAAATCCACCCATGCCTGTGCACATCAAACTAGACCATGCAGTCAGCCTTTCCATCTTAGCCCCTTTCCCTTCCATAGTCCCTTCATTCATTTGTTATAGCCTGTGTTTTTTTTCTAAATAAGACTGTAAGCTCTTTGAGCTTTTAGTATATTTGTACAGCACAATTGTGCTCTGAAGCTCCTGTGCAATTTTGTAATATAAATACCAGTAAAAAAGGGCTGATTATGATATGAGACGCAATAACTTTGGTATTTATGGGCCCCCCCCCCCCCACCCAAAAGACATGGGAGCCCGTTATCTGGAGAGATCCAGCTTATATGTCTTACACAGGAAGTTTTTAATATTTTGAGTAATAATCATGGTTGCTTATATGCACTAAGCTGAACCCCAGGACCTCTAAAAGTTCACCAATTGCTGCCTCAGAGTTGGGCAATCATGAGGCAAGGTATTAAAAAAATCAAACCTGCTGATGTCCAAATAGCCATTAGTCCTATTGCAGGTCCCCAAAATGCAGAGGAATTCCAGGTCCATTGATTGGAATGGGACAAGTAATAGAGAGTCCATTTATGGGGGATTCTGTAGCAAAGCAGTGGTCTAGATGAGCTAAGGCCAAACTACTGCACAGGAGTTTGAAGACGGCAAATTAATTTGTGGCAAACCACTGGCCACAGAAGCTTCTGAGCTGTAGATGAGCATTGTACCTGCAGCCACTCCTACAATTCCTAGCATTCATGGGCGCTCCATAACCTCAGCAAGGATCCCATTCCCTCACCCTTACTGCAGAATCTCCCTCCTCAAGGTTCATTTATTAAGGCCTAGTCAGGGTTAGCGGATTTGGTTCATTTACAGAGACAAATTAACCCCTCTCTCCAAAGATGCCCCTTGCAAACCTACCTCAGTCCCTGACAGTACCAAACATTGATGCTTGTTTCTACTTGTGTTTTTGCATAGGCCCAGCTAAGCTAGCATTACATACCAAGAACTTACCTTCTGTATGCTTTATAAAGAAACTTATAGAGAGAATATCAGAAAATATTTGATTCTTCTTCTGTCTCTCTCTTTATTGACAACCCCCCAAAATATTCAGTAAATATTTAATTTGTATGCAGTTTTGCATTTTTCATGCATCATGGGGCACAAAATAGGACCCACACTTTATTTAACCATTATTTGAATTAAATCATGGTTATTTTGCCTCCTTCTTCCAAACATGATGCTATTGTCTGAAGGGAACAATGTGTGAAGTTTTTAGTGGTTGATTTGCAACTTGTACAGTTGTCTTGGGTGAAAGCTTGGCCCATCAAAGTCTACAGAAATGTTACCATTGACTTCAGTGAACCCAAGATTTCACTTCCAGACTCTGGGCATTGGAAGGCCTGGAGTATGAACTTGCTTCCCCCACTGGTTTATTTGAGTGCAAATAGAATGACCTTTGAAGTATGTTGGAAAGCCCAGTATTATTTGTTACTATTTGTAAATTTGATGCATGCCCTTTTCTGTCTTGCAAAGCAGTTGTGAGCAACTGTTGTCACTCCCTAGGCTGAAGTAGCTAATGTCTCTCCTTTAAACATCCAATAATCCAGCCCACTTGGTTATTTATATGTATTATAGTTAATTGCCAGCTATACTGTCAAGCCCTCTTTTCTTTACCAAGCTCATCTACTAGCTCATTTAATTGCAGCCAGTACCCTAAACAGTGCAATCTGAATTTAGGCCAGGATCCAGAACTGAAACTGCTTCAGTATCTATGAATGGTGATTTCCTGTTGTTAGTGATAAATGATAAAGGGCAGAAAATCATGGTCACTGTCCTGATCCTCTCTGTACCAGGTGACACTGCAAATATTATTGCCTGAGAGAGGAAGCAGGGTGTCATGGTAATGTGTTAATATGGTGTGCTGGGAAACTAATTAGGTGTGCTGGAAAATTGAAATGCCACCCCTAGGCCCCTCATTTATAAAGTCTCACAAAGTGCAAGTCTTTCTCTTGTCTAGTTTCAACATTTATATGCTGATGCAAAGTGAAATGGGCAGAAGATACAGGCTTATATATCCACATGAAGAAGATAAATTGCTGTACTTCTCCTTCACCACATACAACCATAATGTGACTGCCAGTGTGACCTAGTGCTTGTATGAGATTGGGTAAGGCATGAAGAAATTTGTTGAAGCCTAATCCAAGCAAAACAGAGTAGATGCTAGTAGCCAGAGAAGAGCATTTTGAAGAGTTTTCAGCCATGGTTGCAGTCATTGAATCATAGAAAATTAGGGTTGGAAGGGACCTCAGGCTGTCTCCCTGGGGTAGAAAGGCGGCCTGGAAGCAGTACGGGTGGCAACAGAGGTCCCAGCTGAGCTGCCCCAATGAAGTTGCCACCTGCCCACACCCATGCCAGCTCCCCCCCTCTTCCCCCCTCCCCCCAATCCACAGGCCCTATCTACTGTAACCCACTGCTCAAAGCAAGACCATCCCCAACTAGATCATCCCAGCCAAGGCTTGTCTAGTTGGGTCTTAAGAACCTCCAAGAATGAAGATTCCACCACCTCTCTGGGTAACCTGTTCCAGTGCTTTACTGTGCTCCTAGTGAGAGAGATTTTTTCCTAGTATCTAACCTAAACTCCCTTTGCTGCAATCTGAAACAGTTGCTTCTTATTCTGCAGAGCTGCTGCCCAGCCAGTCAGCCCCCAGCCTGTACTGGTGCGTGGGACTGTTCCATCCTAAGTGCAGCACTTTGCACTTATCCTTATTGAGCCTCATAAGATTTCTTTTGGTCCAGTCCTCCAATATGTTGAGGTCTCTCTGAATCCTAACACTACCCTCCTTTGGTTGAAGGTACACATCCACAATTGGTACAATTTAGGATGAGGGGGTTGGGGGGGGGCAATTATTTGGGCCCATGGGCCACATAGGAAGTTATGGGGAGCTGTTGCAGGCAGGTCAGCACCCTTTCCACCCTGGCACAACAGCTCACCAAACCACCCTATGTGGGATGGAGCTGTGGATGGGGGTGGGGGGAGAGGGAGCTGGCATGGCTGTGAGCAGGTGGCAACTTCATTGGGACAGCTTAGTTGGGACCTCTGTTGCCACCAGTACTGTTTCCAGGCTGCCTTTCTACCCCAAGGAGATGCTGGAACTGCTGTCCAGCTTTGGCATTGGTGGCCTGGATGTGGAGGCAGCAGTGGTGGTAATGATGGAGAAGCTGCTGCTGGGCACCAGGAAAAAGCAGGACTTGGCAGAGTAGACAGTTGCCTCCCCCTTGATGCTGCTGGGGCCTACTTGCTGTGGCTGCCCGAATCCTGGGTTGCAGCTGCCTTGTGGCTCCTCCCTACCACCACCAGTGCTGCCATAAGTTCTGCCTCTGAACCCCTGCATCTGGAGAGGTGGAGACACAGGGCAGCCCTGTGCGGGCTCTGGGTGGTTGTAGCAAGAAGGCCCCAGCAGCAGTGTGGGGGTGACAGATGTGCCTACTGCCAGGTCCTGCTTTTTCCCAGCTCCCAGCAGCAGGTTCTGCCCAGCCCCAGGATGAGCACACAGCCCCGGCTCACCCCATGCAGGGGGATGGGGTCCCTGCAGTGCCCGCTCTAGGCCCACCCAGCCCAGCCACGATGAGCCGTGGCAGCAGCAGTGGCTGAGCAGAAGCTGCTGCTGGGCACAGGGAAAAAGTAGGACCTGGCAGCAGGCACAGCTGCCTCCCTCTTGCCCCTGCTGCCTGGAGCCCGCACTGGGGCTGCCCTGTGGCTCCTCTCTGCCACCATGCCACCGGGTGCAGGGATCCAGGGTGGCACTGGTGGTTGTGGTGTGGAGGAGCCAAAGAGCAGCCTTAGCATGGGCTTCGGGTGGTGGCAGTGAGAAAGGCCCAGCAATGGTGAGGGGCAGGCTGACAGCCATGTCCGCCGCCAAGTCCCACTTTTTTCCTGCACACAGCAGCAGCCTCTGTCTGGCTGCCGCCCGCTTCTCATTTTGGCCAGAGCAGGCAGGTCCAGAGTGGGCACTGCTATACTTTGATACCCTAATTGAAGCGGCCCAGGGCTGGGGCTGTGTGCTCAGCCCAGGGCTTAAGCCTTGCCCATGCGGGTCCTTACTGGTCTCCATGGGGCTGGGGTCAGTGGCAGCAGCAGCTTAAAGGAGCCACCACCACTGAGGTTGCTGCTGCTGGGAAATGGAATTCAGCTGTGGCACTACCCTAGCCCTGCTGTGCACTTGGAGGTGGCAGAATACTGTGCTCTGCTTCCTTCCCTATCTTTCTTCTGCAATGCTGCCTGTCCCCTCTTGTATCACATGGCATACATATAGGCTGCTTGTGCCACTTGTGGCATTCATACTGCAGGTTGCCCACGCCTACTCTATGCCATGTTGGCAATTTGTCTGGGATACTGCTGGGCATGCCTATGCTCTAAACCCCAAAATACAGGACACTATGACTGAGGACCTCCTAAAACTCTGGGGTGAAGATTACAGTGACAATTTTATTCTATTTGCACAATGGAACTGTTTTAAATACAGTAATGTTTATCTGCACTAGAGACATAATTTTTTCAGTGGTCAGCCTGTGACTGCGGAATAAAGCCCTTAAGAACTAAGAATCATGAAAAAACTCTACCATCTTCTGTTTCAAATGCAAAAAACATTTCTTTAGTCTGCCTTCTCTGTAATCAAACACCTAGCCACATATATGTAGTAAAAAATCTCAACCCCTAGCAAACAAGATATTCCACTGTAGGTACCTTGCCCTCTGAGGGGATGAGAGAACAAACATTTGAAAGACTAGTCATGGTTCTTAATGCCGTACTGTAAAGTTGATCAGATACAACAGTGAAGAGCATGGTCCATATACAATATAATACATACACTCATAGTTGTTGCAATAAGTGGGGATGGTTTTCTTTTCTTGTTCTTAAAGATGCGAGAATTTTTTTTTTTTTTTTGCTGCACTTTTCAACATCTTCATCAGTGACTTGGATGAGAGGGTAAAAAGCACCCTGTTCAAATTTGCTGATGACACTAAGATGTGGGGGGATGTGGGCATGCTAGAAGGAAGGAATAGGGTGCAATTGGACCTAGACAGGTTACAGGAGCAGGAGTTGCTGGGGAAGCGGGTCCCACAGGGGAGGCAGGCTTGGGAGAGGAGGGTCTGCAGCCTCCACCCTCTTCCCTTGTGGGGTGGGGGGTGTCCACATCCCAGGGCCCTGAAGGGGAGGGGCTCCAGGGAACTCCCTGTGCTGAGTACACCCAGTATTTTAATTGGTTTGCTTCATATTGTAGACGTTAATATAGTTATGGGTACTCCTTAAGAGGGTTTCTATGGGTTTACCTGTCTTCATTACCTGTATGCTTACTGCCTATTATCTGAACTTACCTATATTGTTGCCTGTGTACAACTATTGTATTGCTGCCTCAACTTACCTGGGTTTATCTGAGTTGATGCTTATATGTGTTTATTGTGTTGATACCCTGACTTACCTGTTCCAGGGTGTAAATGCTCATCTGTGCAGGGGGGTTAACTATTGCCTACGCTGTGGATCACCTGTTGTGTGTCTTGCAGTCCCTCAAAGTGGTGCAATGTGTTGATTGCAGGTTATTTTATGTGGTGTCACATAGTAATTCTTCTGTAAATATTTAATGTCTCTTATTCATATTTATTTTTGTATAGCAATACATTTGTATATAATTAAGTGCTTTGTCCCCACTTGGCTCTATAGAGAAAAGAGGGGACTACTCCCTGGTGGCAGGCCCCTCTCACAGCAGTCTTGCCTGACTATCCCATCCCTTCCAGTTACGGATGGGGCACACCCCTGCGTGTACCCAGGCTACATATACGTGTTAGTTATATGCAAGTTTGGGTATGTGTATACCAGTTACCCTTATTCATTTGTAGAAATTTCTAGGTGCTGAATAGTAAACTAGCCTGAAATGAACATTATTAATAGAATTGCAGATGACTGTATGAACAGCTTCATATTATTAATGATTGTTTCATGGATAACATGGTGAGAAAACAAAAATGCCATGCTCATATTATATAGAACTTTAATGTGATCTGCTGTTGACTGACTGTAGCTGGTGCTGATCAGCCATTAAATAAAAAAAAATCTGCATTTAAATAAGGCAATAAAGTATGTTCTGGTGGATTTCTGTCATCAACACACTCATTACAAATATTGTGATTATGAATGAAAAGCCATTAAAGATATGGAGAGGAAGTTCAATTTAATATTCTTCTACAAGGTACTTCCTGGTTCCTATGAAATAGATTACAGAACCCCTGCTTAGAATACACACGGGTAGAAAAGAAGCACAGAAATTCATAGGCCATTCAAAGTTAGCATAATGAAGAAAATGAGTTGAGAGTAGAAAACAGAGCACCTGTTAGTTCCAGGGGAAAATGAAAAGGTCCTCAAAATTAGAATTCTATGGGTCTGGCGAAAGTCAATTGAAGAAAGTAAAATCCACTGTTCACTCAGACTGAGGAAAACATGAGGTGACATACAAGGTTCTTAGAGAAGTTTACATCTGCACTGACAAGCAGCTATGGTTCCACTTCTTGTTTTAAATACTCTTTTTAAAGAATAATGTAATGCTTATGAAACATGCCAGATAGGCAGCCACAACAGTTGATGTTCTGTGTTTATCTACAACAGGTCAGCAGCAACCGTACAGCATGGCCAGCAGTGGTCTCCATCCTGCCCTGGCCACTGCTACCCAGACCTCTCAAAATGTGTATAGGTCCTAAATTATCGGCAGCAGTTAACACTCCTCTCCTCATGTTACTTATCTTCCCATCTTTGTTAAGGGAAGTAAGAAGCTGCTGTTCCTCCTCCTCCTGATCTTGACTTGGAGATGCACACCCTGCCTCCTTAGCTGGCTGGTGCACTGGGAGGGGCCTCCTTGCAGCTCTTGGAAGGTCTGGGTAATTGATCGCTATGTCTATCAGTCATTCTTCACAGTAGAGACGCAGATAGACAGCCACAGTGTGAGTCTGAAGTCAGGCAGAAGGTAGGGCAGGGTGGCACCTTGCAGACCAGTTGATTTAGAGATGCATGAGCTTTTGTGGGTAACAACCTTAGTCATAGGAATGGACACTGAGCAATGTAGGCTGGCATGTACACTAATCCAGTGTAAACTACTTAAACACCTTCCAATAGGGGCCCTCAGTCTACAGCACATAGGTCAGACCTAGCCTGAGCAGCTGTCCTATCCAGCCTACAAACATGAGGCTTTGGTGGCATTTGGTGGAGGGGGCTTCTTCTGTGCTATGGTGAGGTGTCATCAGTGGCACCTGTCTCTGACCCAAGCTTGCTCATTGTATCCAGCAGACTGAAAATGTTGTCAGCTACTGCCTTTCAGGGGTCTAAATAAATTGCCCAAGCTCATAAACTATAGGCCAGTCAGTCTTACCTCGATCCTAAGCAAGCTGTTTGAGAAAATTATGCTGGCACACATCCACGAGGGGCCAGCTGGAGACTGCATGCTTAGGGACAACCAACATGGGTTCATCAGTGGCAGATCCTGGCAGACCAACCTGGTGGCCTTCTATGATCAGGTTACCAGATCATTAGATGCAGGGGTAGCAGTGGACATAGTCTTTCTGGACTTCCGGAAGGCCTTCGACACTCTCTCACCCCGTTCTCATTAAGAAACTGGGGGACTGTGGTGTTGATGCCCACACAGTCAATTGGGTCGCCAACTGGCTGGAGGGCCACACCTGGAGGGTGGTAGTGGA
>NW_017728909.1:47549072-47566043 GCF_001723895.1 Crocodylus porosus
GGCTAGGATCTGGAACCAACTTCCAAGAGAGGTGGTGCAGGCTCCTACCCTGGGGGTGTTTAAGAGGAGGTTAGATGAACATCTTGCTGGGGTGTTTGACCCCAGTATTGTTTCCTGCCATGGCAGGGGGTCAGACTAGATGATCTCCTCAGGTCCCTTCTAACCCTAGAAACTATGAAACTAACTATGAAACTATAAATGGTGTTTGGGTGCTATCACAGACAGCTCAGGGATGACCTTTCACAATGCAACTCCTGTCAGAAAATCTAGCACATCAGGTACTTCAGGAATAGGGTGGTGGGTTATACAAAGAGTATGATAATGCTATTATATAATAATTTGGGTGGCCTCGCTTCAAATGCTGAGCCATGTAGGGTCTTGGGTACAATCAAGAGCAGGGGGGGGAAAATCTCAGGAGGAAAGAGAGCAAGGCCTGGGATCATTTACCTAGGAAAGGAGAGGGGCAAGTGGGAGTGGGAAAGGAATATGTAGAGTTCTGGCTTGCAAGCCTTTTGGAGTCCAAGCACCCCTCGCTGGACGGGGGGGGGGCATCTCCATAGGCTCTGGGATTTGAGTGGCACCCAATTTCAAAACCTAGCATGCATTACATGCTTGCCTAGGGGCCTGACAGTGATGGTGGGGGAGTGGCCCGACAAGGACAAGCCTGTGCTTATCCCCTCACACCGCGTGGCACCCGGCGGAGAATCACCCATAGGGAAAATAACGAGGGGGTCAGAGGCGGCGAGGGAGAGCTCGTGTCCCCCGACGCAGCGGCGGGTGATGGCAAGCCCCGAAGAGCGCGGGGCGCAGCTGGGACCGGGGCCAGCGCCTGGCTGGGGACCGAGCAGACGTTGTACTTGTCGTGGGACAAACCGCTGCCCTCCGGACAAAGTGGGCCAGGCCGGACACCCAGCCCGGGGCCAAGCCCAACAGGACTCCGAACGCTGCAAGGCCGACCCCACGCAGACAAGCTCGCGCAGGCGCGCCAGGCTCGACCCCCCCCCCGGGTCACGTGGGGGGGGGGGAAGAAATCGAGGATTGCTCGGTCCTCTGCGCCCTTCCTGGCCGCCCGGCCCTAGGGGCTCTGGGTGGCGCTGGGAGCCTGCAGAGTGCGGAAATCGATTTGTTCTGTCCCGCCCCAAGCGCAAGCCAGCCCCGCGGAAGCTGCGTTCACCCCCGGCACTGCCATAGGCCGCGGTTACGGGACGCAGCGAGGGCCAGGCGCCATGTTGCGGTGGCTGATAGGAGGCAGCCGGGAGCCGCAGGGGCTTGCCGAGGTGAGCGGGGTCTCCTCGCGCGGGGCGGGACGGGGCGGGGTTGGCTGACCTGGCCCCGCCCCCGCGCTGGGCGGGACTGCACGTGTATAAGTGTGTGCATAGATACAGGCGGCGGTAGCCGTGGTGGTTCATTAGAAACGTTTTTATTAAACGTATTTAAGGTTTAGGCTGGGTGGTGAACGGGGTGTTAGGGCTCTTTCTAGGAAATGCTCTCAGGTTGTTTCTGGTGAGGGACTTGAGCCCCATGGTGAAGTGCTGGTGACCAGCCCCTGGTCTGGCTTCGGGGCTGGGGAGCTGTTGGCCAGGGGCTGGCAGTCTGCGGTGTGTGTGCAACCGTTGCATCGATGCTTTAGGCTGGGGCAGGCAATTATTTCGGCTGGAGGGCTGCTGAACCAGTTTTGGTGAGCTAGGAGGGCCGTAGCAGTAGCCCCGCCCCTTGGTAGGGGCCTGCTGCCGTCTTAGGGTCAGAAGGCCCCCTCCCCCCTCCCTGACCTTTGTCACTGGAAGTCTCTCCCCTTGTCCCCAGAAGTACCCAGGAGGGGGGAGCAGGTGCCTCTTTGGAACCAGAAAAAACCCCAAATCATATACTAAAAATCAAACATCTACTACAATGTATTTTTAATTTTATTTTTAAAAATATTTTTTGTGAGTTGTTTGCATAGTGTATATAAAGGTGATTGCATAATAGCTCAAAAATCAAGTCTTTTGTAAATTGTGTGGGGTGTGGTTGAGGGAATGAGTGTATATGGTGGAGATCATGGTGGGGTGGAGGGTATGTTGGAAGGTGTGGGTGTTTGTGGAGAGTTGTGGGGATTCCCCCCCACACACCTATCCCCCATGGCGTGCAGCTCCTGCAGCAGCAGGCCCTTAGTGCTCATGGCCCACATGGGCTCAGCTGCCCAGCTATGCACAGGTCCAACCAGTTCTGGGAGCTGCATGTGGCAGCTGACAGGAAGCAGAGCCAGGCTGGCCCACCTTTATCATGCAGGACTCGCATGCAGCTCTGGGTTCTCCTGTGCCACCAGGGAGAAGCCCCATGTGATACAGCTGGCTGCTTTCCACACTCACTTTCCTTACGTGCAGCTCACAGGACTCTTCCTCACTCCCTACAAACCCCACATGCCCACACCTTGTCCACCTGAGCTCCATGTTCCCGCCCCCTTGCTGAGCACCAGTCCTCGCCTCCTGCCAGCCTCAGCCCCACACTCTGTGTTCCTGCCCAGCTGCGGCTTCCCTGCTTACAGCCCAAAGTGACCACTAGCAGAGACAGGAAGAGTAGCTGCTGGAAGCCAAGCAGGTCCCCTGGCAGCTGCCGCAGTGGCAGCAGCGGCCCTGCCCAGAAGCTGTGTGTGCTGGACAGGCCAGGGCCCTCCCTGGCTGGGCATGGTACAATTAATTGGTGGGTGCCTGTGGTCTAAATGAAATTGCCTGGTGGGCCAGATCTAACCCACAGGCTGTATTTTGTTTAACCGTGCCTTAGAGTGACCCCAGAGCCCTAGATCCTCTTCCCATGGCCCTGTTGTATATCCATGGGGCTTTGATTGACTCTTCTCCCCTTGCAAATCTCACTTCAACAAGCACAACCTAACAGGACTTTACTGCCTAATGGAGAACCCCTTGAACTCTTGGGGTTTCCCTGAGATTGCCAAAGAAAATGGTTTTGCAGTCCCCCTGGGAATAGGATGCTTGTTTCTGCAACTGCACTGAAGTCATTTTTATCACCAGACACACTGTAAGGTAGAAAATCCAAATAGGATTATTACTAAAAATAAAAGAATACCCAGATACAGAAAGGCTGCTAGGTTTGGTAGAGAAACAGAAACACCTGCTAGTTGACTTCTAACCTGCAGCTGTTTCTTGGTGTTTCCAGCTGCTAGTAATTCTGCCTGCTCTTCAGACCCCCATTTTCCTTGTCTGGGTTCCTGCTTTTCCCTAGGCCCAGGGTAACATCCTCTCTCCCACTTCTCTGTCTTCTTTGTAACTGGTAAAGGGTTTATTTGGTGCCCCAAAGGTTCAGTTCCAGCCTGCTGAAGATTAGAGTACAACTCTTCAACAGCAACACAGAATTTTAATTACAGTTTATAATTCCTTTGTCACTGTGGCTTAGTAGCTCTCCTGTCTTTTGGAAGAGCAGCTTTTGAAATTAGAACACTCACCGAGAGCAAAATGTTAAGTGAATATCAAGGAAGTAATAAAAAAGAGAGAGTACCTTATAAATTTGGTATGACCAGCCTGTGGCATGTGTGCCACAAATGGCATGGGTAGCCTCTCTGTGCAGCATGCAGATCAGGGAGAAAGCAGAGAAACAGATGGGGCAAGGAGCAGAGCAGCAGATCAGGTCGGGGAGGGGGATTGGAATGGCAATTGGCTAATTTGTGGCACTCATGCCAAAAAGGTTGCCCCCCGCTATTGTGGAATAACTAATGGTGATCACTGTTTTGTTTAGGCCAAATTGTACTTCACCAACAGGGGAGCTTTCAGCTTTACCAGGCTCTCTAGGACAGTGTAGAATAGCAACAACAGCAGAAAGTAAAGTAATGTAGAACAGGGATGTCAAACTTGTTTGGCCCCATGGACCAAATCAGGACTGTGGGACTTCCCATGATGTGCATGTAGCAGCAGCACCATTAATCCTTGTGGATCACTGAGCCTCTGTTTCAGCATGTCTTTAGAGTTAATGCTGCAGCTACTTGTCCCTCCCTTTCCCTTCCATCAATCTTAGTCACCAAGGGTTACTAAAAACCCTGTTTTTGGTGGGGACAATGGGGTTGGGGTCTGGAGGAAGTGAGAGGCATTAGCTCCTGATCTAGGGGAGTTACACAGGCATGACATTGCGGCTGTGGCGGAGGTGTTGTGTGTGAGAAGCCCTGCAGGCTGAGCGACACACCACCATGGAGCAGATCCAGCCCACGGGCTATATTTTTTTCTCTTCAACGTAGAGCATGCAAGCTTGCATTGGATACAGAATCATAGAAAACCAGGGCTGGAAGGGACCTTCAGAGGTCATCTAGCCAGAGACAGGATAATCCCTATCCAAACCATCCTAAAAGTATCTATAGTCTAACCTGTTAGTAAAACTACCCCATCAACCCTGCCACAACTACAAGGCATGCTAACCTGCCACAGGTAAAGTAGAGGGACAACAGTAACCATTGTTCTGCTGACCAATATCCTGCTGCTGGAAGGGCTGTTAAAATATGCTTGAGGTCTGAGGGAGAGGGCCAACTATCTCTCTCACCTCTATAGAGGAAAGCAAAAACCACCAGTCTGTACCACTCTGACCTCACCATAGGTAAGATTAGAATTAGGGTGCTTAGGATGCTGTGGGATAATTTACAACAGATTTTACCGTCAAGACCAGTGGGGTCAACCTTTTTTTGCAGGGAGGTATATACTCTACTAATTAGATATTCCCCACTTCCTGAATGCTACTTTTATCCCAGATTGGAGTAGAGTGATTTAAATAGGCATAGGGCTGGGTTTACTCCACTTTTACTAGGGAATAAAGGCAGTTTATTTTGTCATAAACATGTGTGCCTAAAAATGCATTTGTGCCAAGTTACTGCAAGCTTATCTGATAACTTAAAATATGAATTAAAAAACCATCTGACTATAACAGTGCCAACTTCAGCTGTTCAAAAACCATGAGACTCTTAAGTAATGAGTTTAAAAAAAACTTTTTGCTTCTTTTAAGCCATCTACTCATTTCTGAACCTTTAGCATTTGTGTGTTTAGGCTTTTTCCCATAGCTACAAGTGCTAGAATGTTTTTTGGAACAGAAGCTGACGTTTCCATATAATCACATGAAATCTGGAACTAGCACTTTATGGAAAATACCAGATATCATGAAATTCAAGATAAAATCAAAAAATTTTAGAGTACTTTGACTGCTTGGTTTGAAAAGAAAACACTGATTACATTCCGTAACCTTGACACTCAGGGACAGTGATCTCACGGTACCAAACACAATACAAAAATAATTTAATAGGAATTTATTACTCTTGTCTGAAAGTAATTTTTTCAGTCTCAGAAAACTATGTTTGTCATCCAGAGAGAGAGCTTTTCGGTCTGGCTACATGGAAGACCAAGAATGTATAGTAGTTGATATTTTGTAGCAGCACTAGAATTGTGTTCTTTTGCAGTCTGTAAGGAATCATGAGGCTGTCCTGGAAGATGTTGCCTTGCTTATTGTGAAGCGAAGGATAGTTTATATTAGCTAATGCTGAATACAGGCTGTCCTTGACATGCAATGTTTTGATACAGTGTTTATAAATTGACACCCTGTTTCAACTTTCTGACATCAGTTTCGACTTTACAATGCTTGATCTGATGTGATGCCATGTCAGTGAGCAAGTTGCTGTGTCACCCATCTCCCTGGAGAACATCTGTCCAAACTTCCTTGTCTATTGTCTTAAAGAAAGTGTCCAAGACTCCTGAGAAGAATCCAGCCAAGACCCCTTCAAAAAGTCCAACCGATAGCCCTTCAAAAAGTCTAGCAAAGTCACCTCAAAGAAGTCCTTCCAAATCAATCTGATTGCTATTTGCAATATAAATACATTAATGTAGCTATATTATTCCTCTGTAATTGGCTGAGTACAAAATTCTGGGTTATTTTTGGTGAAAACAGGGTATCAGGCCTTGGATCAGGAACCAATCCCCCATTTATAACATTGTTTCCTATGGGAAAATCAGTTCCGAGTTACAACATTTCGACTTAAGACATTGTTTTCAGGAACCAATTGTGTCATAAGTCCAAGGACTGCCTGTATTTGAAAGGAAGGTATACATCTACAATCAAGCATCTAATGATTCAATTTTGCACAGTGGATAAAATGCTTTGCTGATGCTGACTGATGATCAGCAGGGATCTGGGTTTTCCGTTCATCACAGAAAAATGCAGGCTTTCTCATTTTAAGGAGAAAAATTTTGGAAGTGGGTATCTCCTTGCAGGCTGGCAGAGTTCCAGCCTGCTAGGGGCTGGGGGGAACTAAAGGAGGGCAGTCAGGCAGGGGGCACCACATGCACATGGTAGCCAGGCAGCCTGGAGAGCAGCTCTTGTAGGTAAGTCTATTGGGGGGTTAGAAATGAGGCCCCCATAGTGAGGGAGGGAATTGGGCAGGTGTGGGTGTGCTGCCCAGCTGGGCTGATGCATGGGGACTGGGGCTTGGGGCCCAGGGCTGGGGTGGGAGTGCACGGCCGCAGGGCCTCACTGGGGAGGGGGACAGAACCGTGAGCGTCTTGTCCAGGGAGTATTGGGCGTGTTGGCTCCTTGGTACTATGCACACTTCCAGATTTGCATGTGAGGTGGGGGTAGATGTGGGCTCCCTGCCCTGCTGCCTGCCCCCCGGGGTGTCTGTAGCCCAGCAGGCAGGTTCTGGCACAGCAGGGCAGAGTGGGACAGGGAGGCATGGTGCCACTGCCGAGAGCCCCGCACCACCATGGCGAGGCACCCCTGGTAACAATACGGGGCATAGCTCTGTCCCACACCCAGTGCTGATGGGCAGGCAGGGGCACTTTGCCAAGGCAGTGTGGGGCTTCAAGCCTCTCTGCCCTGCCGCACCAGATCCTACTTGCTGGGTCGCTGAGGCCTTCAGGGGGAGGGCAGCAGGGTGGGGGAGCCCTGAGCCCACAGCAGCTAACCCCTTCCCCACCCCACCCTCCTCCCATGGGGCTCTGGTCCAGTCAAGACACCAATAGGGGAAGGGTAGCTGGGCTGGGCTCCATGCTCCACTCAGGCCACAGCAGCCACTGCCTCCCACAGGTGAAAGCTAGGACTTGGGTGCTGCTGTCGGGGGCATCAGACCTGGGTCCCAGGCTCTGTAGCTCTGGCAGCTGGAGGCCGATTCCAGCGGGGGTGGGGGGCTGTGGGTGGGGAGTAAGGGGCATGGCAGGGCTGAGGGGCTGTGGGTCAGGAGTGAGAGACACTGGCAGGGCCTGAGAGCTGTGGGTTGGGATGAGGAGCACTGGCAGGACCAGGGAGGGGGCTGTGGGTTGGGGTGAGGGGCACTGGTAGGGCCAGGGGCTGTGGCTTGAGAGTGAGGGGCAATGGCATGGGCAGGGCACGGGAATATCAGGGCTGCTCAGCACCACAAAGTGGGGGGTGAATGAAGGGACGGGGGAGCTCTGATTTTTCCATGATAAAAAACCCAAGATCAAAAGACAAAATTTATAGGTATTTAGAATTTTTTTTATTATAGTGATTGAGGTACTGGTAGACTTCCAAATTGCTTTAAAATTGTAAATATATCAATAAAATTTTGTATTCAACTGATACCTATATATATAGGGACATTTAATTTTAATTGTGGAAAAACACTGATGTTGTGAGGTTTAATCAGAGAATTTGCAATTTTTAAACAAAGAAAACTAGGAACCGTGATCAGCTTGTGTCATGAGCATGTTTGATAGCCCTTTTAATTATTATCTGAACTGCTATTTTTACAGTGGCTCTTTTCATATAAATGATTCTTTTTTTAAATTTTATTAAATTGTGGTCTCACTATATCGTGATAAGATCCCAAAGGATAATGAATGTGTTGCTGAACTAAAAAAGGATTTCTTCATATTTGTTTTAAAGATATTGTCCATTTTTTAAATGAAATGATTAAGAGAGTGCACAGACCTCCCAAAAGAAATACACTTTTAAGAGAACTTCAAACGCTTAACTGCATAGTGTATAAAGTTAAAAGGATTGGTAGTCATTAACCAAATTGGTTTCTCGACTTAATATGGTGATCTAAAAACAAAGGTTCATTGTTCAGTGTGGAGGTTTTTTACCATGTTAAACTGTAACTCAAGGTACATGTTATGAAAGAATCTACTTTTCTTAAATAATGAGGGGTATAATTTGCATTAAGGGAATGGATAGGCTAGACCAGGGGTTTTCAACTTTTTTGGGTCTGTGTTCCCCAGGAGGCTGGTTGAGAAGGAAGGTGTCCCCGGTGGCCGGTCAACCAGCAGGGCGGGGGGGGAGTCCCCCAGCAGCTGATCAAAGTGGCGGTGGAACAGCAGCGGGGGAAATGGCAGTGGCACCCACTGCCATGTACCCCCGGAGGTCTTCCCCCCAGGGGTACGAGTACCTCCAGTTGAAAACCCCTGGGTTAGACCATAGTTTGATATAACTTTAAAATTTACCATATATTCAAAAATAGACATACAAAGGTAAATGTGGCTAAAGACTTGATTAAAAGCAATTCTGTAAGTACAGTTATGATTAATGTCTCTTTGATGGATTTTTAGAAATCGTCTGTGCAGACCATAGGTGAAGAACAAATTCAGAATCCTTACACTGAGCTCCTTGTGCTAAGAGGTCATCAAGATATAGTGCGATTTCTAGTGCAGATAGATGAATATCGGTAAGACATTGTTTTTTTCTGATTATTTTACTGCATCCTTGGGAACAGGAAAGTTGTGAAAATTATGAAACATTTCAATCTACCTCTTTTGCCAGAAACTAAGTGTATATGATTGGATAATCCAGACCTGTATTTTAATGCTCCTTTTGGGAGAATGATAGAAACATAGGGCTAGAATGGACCTTTGGAGGTCATCTTGTCCAGCTGTGCAAGGCAGGAATATGCCTATCCAAACCATTCACTACAAATTCTTGTCTGACCTAGCCTAAAACTACATAAACAACTGTCTCACAGCTACACTTCTACAGAATTTGATACTGATCAGTGACGCTCAAACTTTTGGTCGTGTGGGCCAGATGAGTGACACGGGGCAGTCTGCAGGTTGGATTGAGCCCTGTGCATCAGGATTGGGCCTGCACACTGGATTGAGACACCAGCACTCCACAGTGTCTCCACCTCATGCAGGATTGGGTCCTGTGCTGCCCCTGCCCAGCCTTGTGTTCTAGGATCTAGCCTCGGGTTCTGGCCCCAGGCCCTGTGCTGCCCCTGGCACCAGGATCAGGGTCTGTACCTCCCCTGCCTGGCCTCATGCACTGGATCAGGGCCTGTATCACCCTGTGTGCCCTGTCTGGTGTGTGGGGCCGTGGCTGCAGGGCTCCCTACAGATCCATGAAAAGCCCCATGAGCTGGATGACATGGCATCAGGAGCCAGATCTGGCTGGAAGGCTGGGGTTGAGCACACCTTGAGTAGTGCATAGGGTATGTTCTTGAGTTCTTTGGTCATATTTCTTAATATCTCTCTGTGCCTTCGGTTCCTATAACATGAGGATAAATACTTCCCTTCATCAGACAGAGGTTGTGTGCTGGTGTTTGTAACTCACGCTGGGATCCTTGAACATTTTCATGCCCCTTTTTTTTGCTTTCCAATTCTTCAGTCATCTTTTTATACCAGTAACCTAAATGCTGTACAGTGCCTTCTGACATTCTACTAAGTCCTGCCTTTAGTTCAAAATTGATTTATCCAGAAATGAATTACTTTTCCTTGTAAATTCTTTCCCGTATCTCCTTTTGTTATTATATGGGTACTCCCTTTGACCCGAGCAGTTAACCAGAATTCAGGGTCTCATAGATTATTTCATTTAGGAGGAGAAATTGGTCATGGAATCTGGTTTCTTTGAAGCATTTCTTTTTATTTACAAGAATGCAGTCTTGCTTTCTTGAGCATAGGAAGAATCAAACCGTCCTGCTCACAGCTCCGCACCTTTTTCAGCCCAAAGCACACTTTCTAAGTTTCCTCCAGGGCTACACATGGATTTTTTCTTAGTCTGGTTTTGAACTCTGGCTTTTTTTCTCTACATGCATTTGTTTTCCTCAACATGTGTAATATGCATGCATACACATTCACCCACTTAACTGCATTGCTCTTATAGACAAAGGAGTTTTGTGTGTTGGGTATGAAGACTGCTTTTATTTCAGCTGCTTGCTTTCATAAAGGAAGTTAATGATGTTTTACTGTTATCCCGGATAAAAGACGGCAGTTAAATATGCTAATCTCAGTGTGATTCAACCCAATTCACATTTTTCCACTCTCCTAGACTTTACACGCCTTCTCCAACTACTTCTAGTCGTCAGGGAAGCCTTCCCTTTCTGCTATTTTTAATATTGCCCAAATCCATTCATTTATAACTGTAGCCACTGTTGAAATGCTAGAGCCTATAATTGTCTGGCTTCTCAGATTCTCACCTTTTCACCACTTTTGTTCTATTCATAATGCTGCTGCCAAAGCTCCCACCTCCCCATCCTACTTCTCCTTTGATTTCTTCTTGCTTCTCTTTTTCACTTGCTGTGCATCTCACTGTCTTTGCTGTTCCCCTTGTTTCCTTTTTTCATTTTCAGCTCTGTGTCTTCATTGATATGGTCCCTAACACTTTCCATTATGACCTTAGTTCTTGTTTATTTGTAAGATAGTCCTGTTTTAACTATTTGGGCTGAAATTTATGCTCTAGGGAAGGGAGTTTTCTAATCCGTAGAAGAATGGTTACAAACCAGATGCAGCATGCTGATTTCGCATGGGCATTTCAGATGCAGAATTATTGAATAAATAAGGCTTGTTGCTGTTAACATTAAAGACCTGGGTTCTGTCCCCAGCTTTGCCTGAGGTGACTTTAGGAAATATGGAAATACTCGACAGCCTTATTGGGCAGAGATCTAAAGCAGTTGTTGTCATCCAGGGTGCCGCAGCACTCTGGCATGCTTTAAGATTCTTTCAGTGGGTGCCAGAGGGTGCCACACAGTGTTAGCACTGTTAGGTTTGCAAACACAATTTATAAGAGAAACTCAGAGATTCCAAATAGGCATTTGTAGTGTCAAAAACTTTCTGACCTGTTGTGGTCTTCCTGAGTTTTTTGCAACAAAAGAATTGCTCTGTTATTTTTTTTGTAGTAGTAAAAAATTGAGTGAAAACTAAGAGGTAGCATTTTCTGAGGGGTACCTTGAGTCTAAAAAGATTGAAAACTACTGATTTAAAATCTTATTCAATAATAATATCGAAGTGCTTCATAATAATTATGAAGTGCTTATGTGACAACTGCTTATTGGCTGACATGCCAGTTGAATTGAGGCTTTCTGGTGCTAAACACGTGAGCTAACATACCAGCTGGGGGGCTGTAGCAGCCATTTTTAGGTCCTTGACAGGTCGGGGATTAAGATACGTATTTACCAATAGGCTACACATAGGGCATATCTACATGAGACACTTAACTGCACAGTGGCTTAATACTACTGCACAATACTGTGTCATGGCAAAGACCTTGCTAATGCACTACTGCGGAGTAGTATTAGGCTGATGTGTAGTTAGCATCACTATAAAGCCGTGCGCTGGAGTTTCTTTGCAGTAGCACCAGTTACTTGCTTTTACAGGTTTCCTTTGCTTTATGTGGGTTGTGTATGTGCAAATTCGCTCTTATGTGATTGCTCTTTTTATACCAAAAATTTGCTATATGTGTTTTAAATTCACTCTTATGTGATTGGTGTGGTAGAAGCCTGCAGTCAGCTGCTTTGTGTGGTGCATTATGGGAGTGATACACACCAAAGTAGTCTCTTGTGTAAATCTGTGCTCCTCGCTCATTGTCTGCGATGCATGTTTCTGTAGTTGCCATCCCCATTATGACAGTGCCCTGTGCTTGTGTGTGCTGTCTGCTGTTGGTGAGTACAAAAATTGTCTTGTAAAAGCGGTAGAAATGGGTCTGGGGGTTGGTACAGTTGAGATCTTGGAACATATCCCTATTTGTTACATTGTAAAGTGGGTTCCCTTATGCGAGTTTGAGTTAGGCGCTGTTTTCCAGGAATGCATGTACAGCATAAAGTGAGGGAAACCTGTACAAGTACTAAACTTAATGTGTAGTAACTATGGTGCATTAATGAATGTGTAGATGTGCCCGTAGATACGGGAAATGGCATAGATGAGATTTTATGTTATGGCCTCCTGGCTGTTAGTTCAGTGTAGTTCCTCTAGGTTACAGTTACTTTGTTGTAGAAGTCTTTCTCTCCCTGATGTAGTCTTTGCAGTCTAGTAGCTGGATTCTTCTGTATGTGGGTTGTCCTACAGTTTGAATAGTTTTGTAGTTGTTTACAAAATTATCAGTTTTGTAAAAGGGCCCACAGAGGCTTCTTGAGATCTCCAGTATATATCTTGTAAATTGCTTATGTATGGGTTACTTAGTTATTATAGAAAAGATGCGTCTATTTCCTTAAGACTTATTTTTCTAAGTAATTTAAGAGTAGGCCCCCCAAAAGATTCAAATATATTGTCAGATTTTTTCTGGTGAGCTGTGTTGTCTCTATATCACTTCCAGTCTAGTTTTATTAATGTTTCTTCAAAGTACAGTTTTCAGAACACATACACTGTTGATCTACTTATTCTTATAAAACCAGATTTTCAAATAGAAATCCTGCAGCATACTTTTGTCAGTGCATAGGCACCTGGTAAACCTAAGAAACCTTCCATTACTGGGGGAAAGACATGTTTTCATGATAATTTATCAAAAACACTGATAGCAATAGACAAATAATAATCCCTATAAAACCAAATTTTAGATGGTCACTTTGAAGGCAGGTTAACAAATCACATATGAATAAGAAGTATTGCATTAATATCCTGTAGGTGCTTACTGATACTGAGAGTTTGAGCAATTTAGACAAGTTTGCTGCTTTGAATAGTCATTTCAGGGTTTCATTTAGCATGACTATAGTAGTTTCTGCATTGTTAAACAGCTGATGATATTTTTTCACTTGCTTCTTTCAATAAAATTAGTATTGTTACTCTGTTTCTGCAATGTTTTTATTTAGTTTTTGTAGCTATTCCATTGTGCGTTTTCTGTCAACTGTTGTAAGCCAGGTTTCACGCTTCAGGTCTTTAGATAATATCATCTTATTGAGAATTTTGCAGAAGGATTTTCTTGTTTTCTCGGTGGCTCAGCTAAAACCAGCAAGTGGAAAATTTTCTCAGATTGGTTTTTGAAGATACTAAATAAATCCTGTATCAACCTAAGAGACAGCTGCTTTTTTCTTCTTTTCTTTTGTATTTTTTGAACATGAAGTGAGGGTCATATTGATTGTAAGATCACTAAAGAAGGCTAAGCCTCAGCAAGAGTCTTCCAAAAAATGGGCTGAGATAAAATTGCATGTAATACTCAAGTATTTGACACATTAAACTAAACAGAGTTCATAACACATTTTAAGAATAGCTTTCTTTGTTGCTCATTTGACCATTCCTTGCTCCTCTAGGAAGCAGACAAGGTTATAGAGGATGGTGATCATGACTGGAAAAGAATCAGGTGACCCATGAAACTCCAGCTTGGTGAACAAAATATGTCTGTAGGATGATGGCTGGTTCAACACTATACCTTTTATACTTAAAAAGAAATCCTATTTTTAAAAAAACACCCTGTACATCTTCTGTTTTGATGAAATACACATGCCTTCTCTTTCAGAGGTCAGGTTTCTTTTCAGAACTTTGTTCAGGAAGCTCATACTCCCATCTTTCACTGAAAATAGGCTTCCAAATTTAAAGTGGTTGTGTGTAAAATGAGAGTGGCTGATTGTGCTGGGGGTCTCATCCTTGTATCAAACAAGATATAGCAGAAATAGAAGGGATCCAAAGGTGGGAATCTCACCTCAATAGAGTCATATAAAGCATGTTAAGTGAAGGGAAATAGAAAAGATTTGTTAAAGAAGGAGGAGAGGGGACTTGATAGACATACAAAATAATGAATGGTGTAGAAGAAGTATATTAGGTGCATTTTGGTTCAAATGGCAGAACAAAGCAACATCCTAGAAAATAAGTTTGAAAGGCAACCTATTTACACAACACAGAATTCACATGTAATGCTCTCATTCTCAGGAGAAAAATGAGATTAAATTCAGCATTTTATTTCCACGGGTAATGAGAACATTCATATGAGATAAGATAAAAAGATTAGAAGAGATCTTACCCCTTCTTACAACATGAGCTAACCACTGGTGCCTGGAGTTCATAGGAGCTCCCTTATGGGCAGGGGGATCCCACATTAATTTATTTGGGGGTTTCTTATATCTTCCTCTGAAACACTGGACAGATTACTTCAGAGACAGGATACCAGGCTAGATTTACCTTGTGTATAGTGTTTCCTATTCATTTAGCCAGTGAATCTACAACTTATTTTCAATTTTAAAATGTTAGTGCATCTTTTAAGCCCTAGATTGATAGCAGGGGAGAATAGATGCAACACCTATAGCATTAATACAGAATATTTTATGCTACTGTACAAACAGGCCTTGACTCGTTTTTGAAGGAACATACTGTAGCTTAAGAATTGTTCATTTTCTTTGCCTAGCCAGTTGTGGCTTGGCTGTTGAGAGCAGTGCCTAGCATGATAGCTGTGATGGATTTTGTGAAGCAAGCACTTGTACCAGGGATTCTTAACCAAGGAGCCGTGGCTGCCTTCGAAGGGTGCTGTGAGAAAGAGGAACCCAAGATCCATTGAGGAGATAAAGGGTAGTAAAGTGGAAATAAGTGCAGGCTCTTACCTGCCAGCCACTCACACAGATACACAGAAGTTTAGGGCTGTAAGGGACCTTGTGAGATTATTGGGTCCAGCAGGCCCTCTGCTCTGGGACTGCTGGGGTCAAAAAACCCCGGCAAGGTATGTGTCCAATCTCCTTTTGAAGATCTCCAGGGTGCTTGCACCACCCTTGCTGGGAATCTAGTCTAGAGAGTGGTCACACGAACCATGAAGAAGTTTTTCCTTATATTCAGTCTGAAACTTTCTTCTAAGAGTTTATGACTGTTGCTCCTGGTTTTCCCCGGGCCACTTCGGTATATAGTTGTTTGCCTAGCGGCTACCTTGATGCTCTCCCCTGATATATCTGTAATCTGCTACCAAATCCCCTGAAGTCTTCTCTTTTCTAAGCTGAACAGTCCCATATCTTTCCTCATAAGGCTTGCTCTTCAGGCTTCTAATCATATGGGTGGCTCTTCTCTGGACTCTCTCAAGCTTCTCCACATCCTTCTTGAAGTGTGGTGCCCAGAATTGGACACGGTACTCCAGCTGCAGCCTCACAAATGCTTAGTAGAGCAGGAGAATAACTTCCTTAATTTTGCTTGAGATGCATCAGTTGATGCATGCCAGCGTATTGTTTGCTCTGCTAACTGTCGCATCACACTGGTGGCTCGTATTCATTTTATGATCGATTATGACCCTCAGGTCTCTTTTGGATGTCGTGCTAGCTAGCGTGGCACCACTGAGTCTGTAAGTTTGTTGTGGAATTTTCCTCCCCAGATGGGCCACTTTACACTTCTTGCTGTTGAACAGCATCTGGTTCTGGTCCGCCCATCTAACTAATCTGTCTGAGTCCACATGGATTGTCAGCCTACCCTGATGCATGGCACTTCCCCACAGCTTAACATCATTGGTGAACTTTGCAAGTGTGCTTTTCACCCTCACATCTAGATCATTGATGAAGATGCTGAAAAGCACTGGTCCAAGTACCAAAGCCTTGGGGACCCCACTGGCTACCTTCTTCCAGGTCAACACAGACCCATCTACTAGTAATTTCTGGGTCCAAACCTGCAGCCAGTTTCCCACCCATCTGCCCATTGAATTGTTGAGCCCATAGTCCCCTCGTTTTACCTTGAGAGCCTCATGGAACACCAAGTCAAAGGCCTTCCTAAAGTCCAAGTAAATCATATCAATCTCATTTCCCTTATCCAGGTGGTCAGTAACCTGGTCGTAAAAGATGAGGTCAGTCAGACGTGACCTACCCATGACAAAACTGTGCTGGCTGTCATTCACAATGTTGCCTTCTACTAGCTTATCACATATGAATTCCTTGAGACCTTTTTTGAGGCTTTTTCCTGGGATTGAGGTCAGGCTGATCATCCTGTAGTTCCCTGGGTTCTCTCTCCTCCTCTTCTTGAAGATGGTCACAACTTGGTCTCTCTTCCAGTCTTCTGGTACCTCTCCTGAGTGCCACGAATTCTCAAAGAGGTTGCCAAGTGGTTCTACGATAACTTCAGCTAGTTCGTTCAGCACTCTCGGATGGAGTTCATACTGTCCTGCTGACTTAAAGATATCCAGACTCTCCAGCAGTTCTTTTACCAGGTCTTCATTGACTGTTGGTAGGTGATCTTCTTTACTCTGACTGTTCTGTGTCATATTTGCATTGTGCAGGCTATCACTTGTAGACTGGTGGAATGCAGATGCGAAGTACTCGTTCAGGAGTTCAGTTTTCTCTTTGGTATTGGTGATCAGTTGTCCAGATGCATTGGGCAGTGGTCCCACATTTCCACTGGTTTTCTTCCTGTTACCTATGTATCTATAGTAGGACTTCTTACTGTCCTTGATTTCAGTCGCTAACCTGAATTCAGTCGCCACCTTTGTTTTTCTAATCTGCCTCTTCCAGGCGTGGGCCGGTCTTACGTAGTTCTCCTTGGGGCCTATTCCTAGTGTCCATCACTGGTAAGCCTCCTTTTTCTTTTTCAGAAGATCTGCGACTTTCCTATTGAGTCAATATGGCCTCCCAGCCCCTCTGCCACTTTTTTTGCATACAGGTATGGACAGCTTCTGAGCACTGAGGATTGTGTCCTCGAGGAACAACCACTCTTCCCTCACACTCTTTCCCCATGGTCCATGATCTCAATTCAATTTCTTCATCAGCGATTTGGATGATGGGGTGAAATGCAACCTGTTTAAATTCGCTGATGATACCAAAATTTGGGGTGAGGTGAGCATGCTAGTAGGGAGGGAAAGACTGCAACAAGACCTGGATAGGTTACAGGAGTGGGCTGACATAAACAGGAT
>NW_017728909.1:47566343-47573432 GCF_001723895.1 Crocodylus porosus
TCACAAGAGAAGGCTGAGGGGGGACCTGGTGACTGTCTATAAACTCACTAGGGGGGACCAGAAGGGTTTAGGGGAGACACTGTTTCCCCTAGCGCCCCCTGGCATGACAAGGAACAATTGACACAAATTATTAGAGAGTAGGTTTAGATTAGACATCGCAAGAACTACTTCACAGTTAGGGCGGCTAGGACCTGGAACCAACTTCCTAGGGAAGTGGTGCTGGCTCCTACCCTGGGGGTGTTTAAGAAGAGGCTTGATGACTACCTAGTTGGGCTTATTTGAGTCCAGTCTTTTCTCCCACCCAGGTGGGGGGTCAGACTTGAAGATCTACAAGGTCCCTTCTGACCCTACTTCTATGATTCTATGATTCCATAGGGCATTACTCACTAAAGGCCGTAGCTTATTGAAGTCAAGAATTTGTACCTTACTGACAGATTTCCCAGCCCTGTGATGGACAGTGAAAGTTATAGTGTCATGGTCAGTGTCGCCTAGGTTACCCTGTATCATCAGATCACTCACCAGGTTGTCCCCCTTGACCAAAACTAAATCTAGGAGGGCATTTCCTTTGCTTGATCCATATACTTCCTGAGACCAGTAGAGCTCATTGATACAAGTGACTGGTCAGATCTGGCCAAGTGTTCTTCCCAGGAGATGTCTGGATATTAAAGTCACCCATGATGACCATATCCTGTGCTCTTGCAGCCTCTTCCAGTTCTCTGGAGAATTTCAGATCTAGTGCCTCATCTTGATTCAGAGGTCTGTAATATATCCCTACAGTTAAGTCCCGTTTGCCGCATCCTCCCCATATCTTGATCCAGAGAGTCTCAAGTCGCCCTTCCTTAGTACCAATTTCAGCTTCCAAGGTGGTGTACTGCTCCTTTACATATAGAGTTGCACCTCCACCTTTTTTCCCTATGCAGGGTGTAGCCCTCTATAACTACGATCCAATAGTGGGTAGAGTCCCACCAGGTCTCTGTTATCCTTATGATATCATAGTTCCTGCTGGAAGGCAGGAGGGGCAGTTGCTCCTGTTTGTTCCTATGCTTCTGGCATTTGTGTACAGGCATTTCAGCCCTCCACTGGAGGTGCTTGGTTTCCTGTCACACTGAGGGAGCTCCATTCCCGCTGCTTGTGCTGTAGTGTCCTTCCTGTTGTCATCTGTTGTAACGGTTGTTTGTTTGTTAGCCCCGGCCTTGCTCCACTCCTTGTCCTCCTGTGCCCCAAAGATCTCACTCCTCCCCCCTACTCACAGCAGCACAGGCTTTTCCCTGCTGACTGCTCCTCCTCCTCAGTCCCTCTTAGAATCATAGAATCATAGAGAAAAAGTGTTGGAAAGGACCACGGGAGGTCATCTAGTCCAGTCCTCTGCTCAAAGCAGGACCATCCCCAACTAGATCATCGCAGCCAAGGTTTTGTCTAGCTGGGTCTTAAAAACTTCCAAGGATGGAGATTCCACAACTTCTCTGTGTAACCTCTTCCAGTGCTTTACTAACCTCCTGGTGAGAAAGTTTATAATCTAAACTTCCCTGCTGCAGCGTGAGACCATTGCTCTTTTTTGTTATCTGCCACCACTGAGAATAGCCCAGCTCCATCCTCTTTGGAATCTCCCTTCAGGCTGCTATTAAATCCTGTCTCAGTCTTCTCTTCTTCAGACTAAATAAGCCCAGTTCCCCAACCCCTGAATCATTTTTGTTGCCCCTCATTGGAGTCTCTCCAATTTGTCCTCATCCTTTCTGTAGTGGGAGGCCCTAAACTGGACACAGTACTCCAGATGTGGCTTCACCAGTGCTGAACAGAGGGGAAGAACCACTTCTCTTGACCTGCTGGTAACACTTCTTCCAAAGTAACCCAGCATGGTGTTAGCCATCTTGGCAACAAGGACACAGTGTTAACTCATATTCAGCTTATTATCCACTGTAATCCCCAGGTCTTTTTTTTGCAGAGCTACTGCTTAGCTAGTTGGTCCCCAGCCTGTACTGGTGCATAGGATTGTTCCATCCTAAGTGCAAGACTTTGCACTTGTCCTTATTGAACATCCTGAGATTTCACAGTTTCGTAGTTGGTAGGGCTGGAAGGGACCTGAGCAGATCATCAAGTCTGACCCCCTGCCATGGGCAGAAAAGAATGCTGGGGTCAAACGACCCTGGCTAGGTGATTGTCTAGCCTCCTTTTGAAGACCCCCAGGGTAGGAGTGAGTGCCACTTCCCTTGGAAGTTGGTTTCAGATCCTAGCCACCCTGCCTGTGAAGGTAGTGCCTCCTGGTATCTAGCCTGAATCTACTCTCAGTCAACTTGTGGCCATTATTCTTTGTTACTCCTGGTAGTGCTGGGGGGAACAGGGACTCTTCCATTCCCCGCTGGTCTCCCCTGGTAAATTTGTAGTCAGCCACCAGATCCTCTCTCAGCCTTCTCTTGTGGAGGCTGAACAGGTTCAGGTCCTGTAGCCTTCTCTCCTAGGGCCTGCCTTGGTGTCCCCTGATCATGCAAGTGGCCCTCCTCTGGACTCTCTTGATACTGTCCACATCCTTCCTGAAGTGCAGTGCCCAGAACTGGACACAGTACTCCAACTGTGTCCTGATCAATGTCACGTAGAGGGGGAGGATCACCTCCTTGGACCTGCTTGAGATGCATCTGTGGATGCATGATAAGGTACGGTTAGCCTTCCTGGCCGTGTCCTCACATTGGTGGCCCGTGTTCATCTTGGAATCAGTAATGACTCCAAGGTCCTTTTCTGCCTCTGTGCTGATGAAAAGGGAGTTCCTCAGCCTGTAGGTATGGTGCTGGTTCTTCCTCCCCAGGTGCATCACCTTGCACTTGTCAGTATTGAAACCCTGTTCTGTTCTCATCCACCCACCTCTGTAACCTGTCCATATCTAGTTGTAGCCTATCCCTCTCCTCTAGCGTGCCCACCTCTCCTCACATCTAGTGTCATTCATGGATTTGAACAAGGTGCTTTTCACCCCCTCGTCCAAGTCACTGATGAAGATGTTGAACAGTGCGGGCCCAAGGACCGAGCCCTGGGGAACCCCACTGCCCACATCCCTCTAGGTCGAAAATGACCAGTCCACCACCACTCTCTGGGGATGCATGACAATTTCTTTTGGTCCAGTCCTCCAATCTGTCAAGGTCTATCCTCCAGCATATCTAGTACTCCCCCCAGCTTAGTGTCGATCTGCAAACTTGCTGAGGGTGCACTCAATTCCATCTTCCAGACCATTGATGAAGATATTGAACAAAACTGGCCCCAGGACTGACCCCTGGGGCACTTCCCTTGGTACTGGCTGCTAACTAGACATCAGGTTATTGATTACTACCCTTTGAGGCCAACGTTCCAGGCAGTTGAATCTCTTCTTTTTTGTTCACTTCTGCTTCCCTCTCTCTTCTATTTCTTCCACCAGAGGCTTTGTATAATTTCCTAGTGTCTACAGTTGGACTTTTTGTAGCGATAATTAATGCGATTGAAAATTCTAGTTAAATCCACCTTACTTTCATCCTTATACTTCCTTAGCTTGCTTGTGAGAATGTTGTCGGAGGCTGTATCAAAAGTCATGTTAAAGTCAAGGTATATCATGTCCATTGCTGTCCCCACATCCACGGAGGATTGTCATAGAAGGCAGCCAGGTTGGTCAGTCTTGTCTTGCCCTGGATGAATCCATGCTGACTGTTCCTAATCACCTTCTCCTCCTCCAAGTACTTAGAAATGGATTCCCTGAGGACCTGCTTTTATGGTTAATATGATTTTTCCAGGGACTGAGGGGAAGCTGACCAGTCTGTAGTTCCTTGGATCCTCATTTTTCCCTTTCTTAAAAGATAGGCACTATATTTGCCTTTTCAAGTTGTCCAGGACGTCTCCCAGTCTCCACTAGTTTTCAAAAATAATGGCCAGTGGCTTTGCAGTCACATCAGCCAACTCCCTCAGCATACTCAGATGCATTGTGTCTGGTGGCCCCATGGATTTGTACATGTCCTGCTTTTCTAAATAGTCCCTAACCTGTTCTTTTGCCACTGTTGGCTGCTCACCTCCTCCCCAAACTGTGCTTGTGCTTGCAGTAGTCTGGGAGATGCCCTTACCTGTGAAGACTCAGTTACAAAAGGCCTACATTACTTTAGCCTTTTCTGCATGGACTGTCATTAGGTTGCCTCCCACAAGGGACCCACACCTTCCCTGATTTTCCTCTTGATGCTGACACGCTTGTAGAAACTCTTCTACAGTAAAATCTCCATTATCTGGCATGAGTAGGGAATGGTGGGTGCCGTTAATGTAAAAATGCCAGTTATCTAAAAATAGCAAAGTCAGGGGTGGGGGGCTTGCATGTGGTGGTGGCAGCGTGGGGTGGTGGATGGCAGTGGCGGTGGCACGGGGGGGGGAGGTTGCACGCAGCGGTGGTGGTGCAGAGTGGTGGATGGTGGTGGCGCAGTGTTGGTTAATAGAGTATACCAGCTAATAGAATGCCAGAAAACAGGAATTTTACTGTAGTTAGCCTTCACATCCCTTACATTTGCACCTTCCTGATTTTTATCCCTGCATGCCCAAGTAGTACTCTTGTATTCTTCCCTAGTCATTTGTCCAAGCAGGTAAGCACTATAATAACTAAATTAGTTTTGAAATGGGGTACTGCTTAATTCACAGAAGTTATGGGGGGCTGCCTTTCAGACTAGGGTTACCGTATTTCCAGTTTCAAAAAAGAGCACACCTGTTGGGATGGGGGCTAATATGATTGTGTGTGGGGGGGGGCAGTGATATGCCCTGCTGCTGCCTCTTACTCCTGATCCACAGTACTCCACCCCACGGATCATGCTGATACCCCTCAGTCCGGACCCACAGTCCCCTGGCATTGCCTGTACCCTGCACTCCTGACCCACAGCCCTGCCACTGCCCCTCACTCCTGACCTGCATCTCCCTGTCCCCTGCAGCATTTTATGGCTGCCCCACCCCTGTGAGTACAGGCACCAACCCTGGTGCTGCCATCCCAGCCACATAGCTCCCTGTTCCCCATCCCCTTCCCCTGGTGGAGAGGCAGGTGCCTCCTCCATGCTGATGCAACCCCAGCACCTGGACAGCTTCTCCCAGTGCCAGCAGGCACCCACCACCCTCTCATGCACCCATCCCCTCCACACACTCCTGCCACCCCTACTCCCCCATATCTCTTCCTTAAAATTCTGGATATAGGGGACAGGAAAAATAGCAGGTAAGAGGAAAGAGGTAAGCTATCATATCTTTCATTTTCCTTTATTTTGGTATCTATCAATTGTTGATATGTTGAAATTAATCCCTCCCCCCTCCACCACATACACACATTTTTTACAGGATTCCAGTTAATGGGGGCAACTACAAGACAACTGTGTTATAACAAGCCCCCATAGGATCAGAGGAAACATTGGCTTAAAGAGGGTGTTCATCCTGATGGAGTTTGTCAGTTTGCTTCATTATCAGAATGAAAAGATCAGTTTCTGCTGTTGGGATTGTTAAAAGTAAGGGGCTGCTTACACTGAATTTGTGTTATATTTCTGCCTGAAATGCTGCTTACTTCACAGGAATATCTTGGGGCTTAATACATATCCAGTTCAATTTTTTAAACACAATGCCATGCAATACCAGCTAAGTTCTATTTCGATCATTCAAAAAGTAAACCATTTTCTACCAACTTTCTGCCTAACACTTATTACCAACATTCCTTTTTCCCTTTACCCTTTTCTTTCCTTTCTCCTTTTCAGTTTATCAGTAGCATCCACATTTTAGTTTCAATACACTTTTTGATATGTCTGATTGGATTTCTTCTTCTTTGTTCCTTTCTGCTTCCCTCTCTCTTCTATTTCTTCCACCAGAGGCTTTGTATAATTTCCTAGTGTCTATAGTTGGATTTTTGTAGTGATAATTAGTGCAATTGAAAATTCTAGTTAAATGTCACACACATACTGGTTATTTAATCCTTGGCTGCAGCCTAAAACACAAATAAAAATTCAAGTGTCAATACAGTCCTAATCAAGAGATGAATTCAAATATCTTTGGGACATATCAGAAAGATTTGTGTCAGTTACTAGATAGAGGGTGACTCAGTCTTAGAAAAACTAGTAACAATTATTTGCTGACAGTTCAGCTGCCAGGCTGCTAAGCTGCTATTGTAGGCAAACCTAAGGCAAGCTTACCCTCGTTTTCCCCCCACTTTTGGGGGGAAAAAAGTGCGTCTTATGGTCCGAAAAATAAGGTACTTAAAAGAACTGGCGTTAGGAAAAATGTGGGATGCCAACACTCCAGGGCTGAATTTAACCTTTAAGAAATCCAGCTTTGTAACTTGTTAAAATGTTATTTTAAATCATTTGTGTAGAAGAAAAACTACTAGAATATTAGTTTGTCTTTATGTTTAAAGAAAAACCACCACCACATTAAACTTTTGATCAGAAAGAACATTGCTTCTGCAGTCCTCTTGCAGAAAGTGACAGATTTCATAGCACACTATTTTTGAGCCACCTTCTTTTATGGTAGACATAAAATTAGCTTATTAATTAACATTCAGTGACCTTGGTTTCTAAATAATATTTGGAGTTTACAAGTAACTTTTTATGCTTCAGGTTAAGATAAACATTTCTTATAAATTAAATAATTATTTGTATTTAATTGGTGAATATTGGTGTATAGTGTGATGCTAAAAATATCTCTATCATTTTCCTCATTTCTTTTTATTTTTCTGCTCTTTACCAGATTTGCATCTGCAGGAGATGATGGAATTATATTTTTATGGAATGCTCAGGTTAGTTTGAGTTTTCAGAGGTGAATTTGGGGAGAGAGGGGCTGATTCTGTTCTTCAACCCAGCAGAAGGGGATGTTCACTCCACTGAACTTAATGTAACTATGTGTAGCATATTATACAATTGTTATGACTGCAGAATTGACTTGAGTGCCTTAATTCACAGGAGACAAACAATAGTACAAATATGAGTTGGTTTTATAGGGATGTCTAATTGAACAAAAATAAAAATATTTAGAAAGTTTCAGGCTTGTCAGCTTCAGAAAAGTTGGATGTGAAACTGAGTATCTGAGAGAGCTCCAGACAGCTGCTTTAATTACACTTACCACTTCTCCTCCTGCCCC
>NW_017728909.1:47574052-47593568 GCF_001723895.1 Crocodylus porosus
CACCTCCGCTGGCAGGCTGTTCCAGACCTTGGGGGCTCGGACAGTAAAGAAATTCTTCCTTATGTCCAGCCTGAAACAATCTTGCAGTAGTTTCTAACTGTTCGACCTTGTCATCCCTTGGGGCGCTCTGGTGAACAAACGTGCCCCCAGATACTGATGGTCATCCCTGATAAATTTATAGGTGGCCATCAAATCACCCCTGAGCCTGCGCTTTTCCAGGCTAAAGAGCCTCATAGACCTCAGCCTGTCATCGTAAGGTGTGTTTTTCTGACCTCTGGCTTTTCTCTGGACTCTCTCAAGCTTCTCCACATCCTTTTTGACTTGTGGAGCCCAAAACTGGACACAGTACTCCAGCTGTGGCCTCACCAAGGCAGAGTACAAGGGGCGAATGACATCCCGGGATTTGCTTGAGAAGCATCTATGGATGCAGGCCAGCATTTTGGTTGCTTTACTAGCTGCAGCATCGCATTGCAGGCTCATATTCATCTTATGGGCAATGATGACCCCCAAGTCTCTTTCTTGTTAAAGTTTTCAGGCACAAAATACCCTCTGTTCTGGTTTGAAGAAGAGCATTTTGTGCTTGAAAGGTAGTCTAATGTCTCTCCCATCTATGTAGTTGGTTCATTAAAAATATTCCTAAACAAATAAATTCTGCTGCTCACAGTTTTAGTAGAATGCTTCATTGTTATAAAAGATACTTTATAACTCGAATTTGGAGTAGAAATGTGTCTGGGTGAGAATGAATATGCAAGTAACAGTAATGGATATAAAAGTATACACACACTTTCTTAAACAGTTTATGGATGGAAAACTTGTGCATGTCCAACTTTGGAGGAGAGTTGTATTTTCTGCTTAAGTTATATACTTGTTGAAGTGAATCTTCTTATATTTAGAAGTGTAAGTTCTACTTTTCATAAGGCACACAAGCACCTAGATCTTATTGGATTTGTGTGCTTTTCAGAGTTTTATTCTTATTTTACTTTTTGATGCATTTTTATTTTTCAGACTGGAGAAAAACTATTTGAGCTACATGGACACACACACAAGATTACAGCTGTTACAACCTTTCCTTCACCTAATGCTTGTGAAGATGAAAAACATTTGATCTTAACAGCATCTGCTGATAGGACAGTTATTGTATCCTTCAACCTGAAGAATATTCTACTGATTTTAAAGGGAGTGGTGAGCCAGGCAAAGCCAGCTGGTGATTGTTACGATACCATTCAAAGGCCATAATCAGAATTGGGGCCCTGTTGTACTATCTACTGTCCATGATTAGCTATGGCCCCTGCTACAAAAGTAATAAATTATTAATAATAACAAATACTAATGTGAAATTTCAGCGTGCCCAAACATTGAAAATTAGGCCAATATTTAGAAAACTTACATGTGCCTCTGGATGTTTATTTCTATAAACAGAGCAAAGACATTTTAAATATAGTAATCTTTTTTTTTCCTTAATAAATGAATTCAGGTTTGGGATTGTAATAGTGGCAGGCAAATTCAGAAAGTAACTTCCTTCCATTCTACCGTGAAGGTAAAGAAGAAACTCAAGTTGTATTCTAAGCTTATGTATGTGTAATACACATGTAGTAAAAGCTGATGAGATGTGTGAAGACCAAACGCATTAAAATGAACAGCAGTCTACACTTTAGTTAGCTGAGAATACTACATTCGCAAGTAGAGGAGGGACTGAGAACTAGGCACTGAGAACAAAAAGGTATCTTTACACATGTGGTGGGGGGCCAGGGGGGCAGGGCAGGCAACAAGTACTAGAAGATAATCAGGAAGTTGTGTCTACAGGACACTTGTTGATTTGTTAGTCCTCCTGACTAATGAGTTTGGGTAATGAGTCATAACCTACAGCTTCTGACCTGGAATAGTTTTTGACCTGTGGAAATCTAGCCCTCGTTATCTGGTGGCAATGCCTTGGAAGACCCTACAGCTTCCAGGCAGAGATGCTCACACTTCTTCATGCCTGATTTCATTGAGGCTTGGGCGTGGCAATTTAGCTGATTGTGAGATTACATATGCACTGTTTTTTGGAAACAAGGAGCGGTAGGGCCAAAAATGACAAGCCTAGCAGGTATACCCAGCTGTGCAGAGCGGCAGACAGCATTAGTAGTTATAATCTAATTTGAGTCTAGTATGCAACGCTCCAGTCTATCTCTTTAAAAAAAACAAACTCAAATAAGCTTAATAGAAAAACATGCTGTGATGAACTATAGTAAAACTAATGAAGGTGCTGAAAGTCCTGGGATATAAAGTGCAGTCATAGTTATGGACAAATAGCTACCGACCCTTTCTAAACATCAGTCTGTCAGGAACTTAATGTTTCAGGGGGAGACCATGAAAGAAAAGAAAAATTGCAAAAGCTGATGTCATGAGGAAACAATACTAGGACAACCTTAAGGGTAAATTGGTTCTATGGGGACACAGTACTCTGACTAATTAGCCCTGCTGGAATTCATAGTTAATTAACTGACTCAACACCTAGTGAACACAGTTATAAGAACATAAGAAGTGCAGTGTGTGGTCAGACCAATGGTCCATCTACTAGCTCTCTGACAGTGGCAGGAGTAGATGCTTTAGCAGGAGAACATATATATCTAGAGCAGGGGTCAACATCCCCTGGCACGTGTGCCAGAGCATGGCATGCAAAACCATTTTGCTCAGCATGTCACAGCCAGCCTGAGCTTTGGGCAGCTGCTGCGAGCTACAGAGCCCAGGCTGCTCACATGATTCCAGGCGAATGGCTGGAAAGGGGCCTGGGGCACTGCAACCCTGTTCCCTACCCTGCTGTGCTCTGTGAGGTGCATGTGCAGTTGCTGCTGCCCCAGAGCTGGTTCTGAGGCTCTGGAACCTAGTGCAACTGTTTGCATTCTCCCACCTGCCTCCCATAGCCAGCTTGGGCTCTGGGCAGCTACAGCAGGTGGTGGGCAGGCTGCAAACAGCTGCATAGTGTGCAGAGAACCGGCACTGGCTCTGCGCGCACCTCAGTGCGAATGGTGTGGAAGGGGCTGGGGCAGTGCAACACCAGCCCCTCCCCTGCTGTCCACCTGGAGGTGCCTGCATCCACTGTCAGCAACGAGGATCTGGCCCCTTGTGGCTTTCCTGCCTTCTGCCTCTGGCACGCCAAGTTGAGGCATGGATCAAGGTTGGGGTGTTTTTGGCACCCTGGCCAAAAATGTGGCTGACCTCTGATCTAGAATGATCTCCCTGTTAAACCCTCCCTGGCATCCACTGTCATTGGTTTAGAGACCTGACCATTCTGTTTAATAACTACTGGATTTATCATCCATGACTTTGTCTAGTCGCTTTTTTGGACTGCTCCTGGTTCTGCTTCTGATTTCTGCTTCTGGTTTAGGAGGTAACCTGCCTGGAGCAGTATGGAATGTTTGAAGGTGCTGGCTGGCATAGTACATTTACAGGCTAGATATACCTATTAAAATTACTAGGAATTTTTTGTCGTTAACTTCAGTGAGGCCAGAATTTCACTCTTTCTGCATGGTTTTCAGTGTCTTCAGTAGGCTCTTCAGATATTGATCATCTCTGAAAAATTAAGACTTGCAGCGGTGTTGGTAAAATAATGATGTTTCATATATAAATTCTGTATTTTGCAGGAAATTCATATTTCAACGCTCTTGTTTCAGAGTACCTGCCACTATACCTATTTAAAGATGATGAAAATTTCATTAGAAATTCCCCAATGAACTTTTGCAAAGGACATATATCTGATTTTGTTCTGCAGTGTTTGACGGTTCTTCAAAGACTGGATGTATGGTTGTCTGGAGGGAGTGATCTATGTGTTTGGAACAGAAAATTAGATCTCTTGTGTAAGACTAGTCATCTTACTGAAGCAGGTAAAAATCTAAATGACTCATTATGGCAGATAAAGTATAAGGAAAATGGATCTGTATAATGATGCAAAACCAACTCTCTTTAATTCTTATGATAACATTAAATATTAAAGTTACTCTATCTATATTTTAGAATGTTAACTTAATCATTTTAGAATTAAGGAAACCTACAATCTCCTGTGCTGTGTGAATTGTAAAATGTCAGATCTCAATAAGTATACATTAACTTTGACTACATCCTCAGCTGGTGATTTATCCATGGTCCCATTAGGCTGAGGATCTGGCCCTCTATAGTAATTTATATCTCTAGGAGGAACTAGGTTTTTCATAATCATGGAGCACCAAAGACTTTTTATCACAATGTATCATAAAATTCAATTTGTACAAACAAAATACATTTTTAAATAGAAACACAGTAAATATGAATGTTCATGCTGTTCTGAGCTATTAATAAACCCATGCTTTGAGTACCATCTAATTACACAAGGAACATGCTGTATGTTATTTATAAGCATTGCAGAGGCAGGTAGGAAACTATAGAAAATTTGCTGGTTTGGTTAGTACATATTGTCATAATACAGAAGATCTCAAAGATCTTAACTCTTCATACAAAGGGAAATTACATACATTCACAATTTCACCTCTTGTATTAAAAGCATAATATTGATAATCTTGCTGGACTCTGGAGCGTATCTCTTGACTACCTCAATATGAGGTAAGTCACTCAGGTTAAACCCTGTTTTACTTACCTATTGTAAGAAATGAATTTTTTTGCTGCATTTAATTTATACTTGGAAGGGAGATGATATAGAACATTGTAGATATTAAAGAAGAGGATTACAAAGCATTTTCAGGCTGTTTCTTCTGGAGCATGCTTGGGGCCTTTGTCATTCAAACCTTCAGTATGTAGGCTGCTATTTATAGGGCATGTCTACATGTGATATTAGTGCAGTTAGCACCAGTGTTTATTGTTTCCTGGGTGCAGTGTTTACACTTGCGCTTGGGACCGCAGCACATTGAGCTGGGACAGAGCAGCTCTGGCTGTCAGGGATCTCTGGGAGTCAGCCTGCCAGCCCGGGACCGCTCTAGTCCAACTCAGAGTGCCATGGAAGAGCATGAGGTTGTTCCAGTGCAGGGCTAGCCGGCCAGCAGCCCCTGCACTGAAGCACCCTCATAACCCAAGTCAGCCGTGTCGGCGTCTACATGTGTATGGCGGCACACTAAATAATGCCATCATAGGATAGTACTTGTGTTGACAAGTATTGTCCTACAGTACCATTCATTAGTTCACTGTGGTCTAATAGGGCCTCGTGTGTAGACACCGGGCACATCTACACTTTAGCAAGTACACCATAGCGTGTCACTGCAGTGATGTAGCATCTCATTTAGACATACCCACTGAGACTTTATTGTGGAGCTAATTACTTGGCTCCACAGCAAATGTCTTGTAGATATGCCCATAAAATACAAATACTTAAAATTTCCCACAGAGATTTTTGACTTACTGTCCTAACTGATATACAGATGGATGTGAAAACATGGCACCTACTCCAGAACCCTTGAAGTGAAATCCTGGCTGTACTGAGTCAAGAATTTAATTTTCACAGTCCCAAAGGAAAATATATATGCAATACCATGTACCTTTTTCATAAGCTGTGCACACTTTACTTGTACCCCATTGCTCTTTTTCATAAGTGGCACAAATTAAGTGCTCTGTAAGGAGAGGTGTGAAGTGGAAGGGGATGGTGGGCTTTGGATCAGTTAGTGATGGACATTTATGCATGTAGGGCAGCATGGAGGCAAATATAGATAGTGGGACAGGGTAAGCAGGTGGCCTACACTGGCATCATTGATAAAGTACAAGGTAGGCTCTAGATGCTAAGGACAAGAAGTATGATTTAGATGCAGTGAAACAGTGAAGGAGACTCTCAGAGGCAGAGTAGTATGGTTGGATGGACAAGAAAGCTCATTGTAGCAGTTCTGTTCTTAATGAATAAGAGGGGGTGGTTGGGAAGCCAGAAAGAAGAAGGCAGAAGCCCTGGAAATAAGGGCTTGTAAGAGATTTTTGAATAAAAAAGAAAGATCTGATTTTTTCAAAATATGCAAGTAAAAATGATAGTTTTGGGGCATGGCCTTATGTGTGGGGATCAGGGGAAAGTGAAGATGAGACCATGACTCTGGGCATGAATTATAGAAAAGATGGTGATATTACTGATAGTGACAGAAAAAGCAGAGTGGTAGCAGCTTTGGGAGGAAGGATCATTTTAGTCATGTTAAGTTCAAGAGAGCATGTCAAGGAAACAGGCCAGGATGGGATGTTGATAAAGGGAATCAGAGGCAGATGAGAAGTGAAAAGGCAAGTTCGGGAGCTGTAAATGCTAGCTGAAGCTATTTAAGGGGACGAGAGCCCTTAAGGACAGTGTAGTGAGGGACAAGAGGAGGAGGTTCTGACACATTTTGAAAACTATAGTCAGGAGCAGGGGTCCTGAATTACCTGTAAAAATCAGTCCTGTTGTAGTTTGTACATAACACATTCATCTCAACAGAGAAAGAAAAGAATGTTGAAAGAATGGCAGCTCAAAAAACAAACTACTAAGTCAAGTTTGTAGTAGAAGTGTAGTACAGTGCTGCAAACAATGCTAGCAGTTCTGAATTGGGCTAAAGTAAGCTGCCTTATGATAGTGCTGCATAGTAAGCAATCACAAACAACCACCATTCTTTGTTTATAGGACTGCATCTCCTTTCCTGAATAAGGGCCTGATCCTAAGGTGTCAGATGCCCTCTACTCCCATGTTCAAAATCAGTTGCTATCATACTTTGCACAAAACTGTAAACACCCAGGCGAGCCTGCAGTTGAAGCAAAGAGGCTTTTGTCTCTGTTATAGGAGTTTCATATTGCATTGCCTAATTTTTTCACAGCTCACATTGATTTCACTGGAACTTGGGTATATGATATCTCTGTACATTAGGCCAGGGGGTTTCAGTGTTTTTGGATCATTGTACCCCTGGTGGCCAGATGCAGAGCAGGGTGGCAGGGAGGTGGCATGTGGCTGGATGCAGTGGCAGCAGCCACCACATGCGATTCCCCCCTCCTCCCCATGTCCAGCCAGGCGGATGGCACCTACACGGCAGCACGGGATGCTGCATGGTGGCGCTCTGTTCCCACCTGCCTGTACATACTGCCCAGGGCCTTCTCAGGTGCCCCCAGGGGTATGCATACCTCTGGTTGACAATCCCTGCATTAGGCAATCAGTATGTAATATAGTTTGAATTATATAATGTAATAGAATATACCTGCTTCTTACGCCTAAGTTTAAAAAATATTTGGAAAAACATATTGGGTTGGAAAGCCACCATATGTCAATTGGCATAGTGCCATCAAAGTCAAGGAAGCCTTTCTAGTGTATACCTGTTGAGGATCTGGTCCACTGTATTTTATTAAATATGCATGCAATTGGTAAAGTAACCCTTTTACTGTTTTACAGTATTCAGGTGTATGTATGCCAGTACAGAGACTATAGATTTTACTGTAATATAGTGTGTGTGTGTGTTGCTGCTATGTATGTGATATTCAGTTGGCCTATCGTATGTGAAAAATATCAAATATAGAACTAATCTTTTTTAAAGAAAAACCCACATCTTTTATAATGATGAGAAGAGAGCCTGTTTAACTGGTATATTTTTGGGTGGAAAATAACTGTTTCTCTTTATTTACTGATGTTTTCAAAGGTGTCAGTGCTTTGGTTGAGTTGCCTAAAACCTGCATTGCAGCGGCTGTTGGCAAGGAATTGAGTAAGCATATCGCACTTCAAATTAATCTCCATGTCTCACTATATAGTCAAGAATTTCTGATATGCAGCTGATAGAGATGCATGACTGATCAATTTTGTTGTAATGGTGTAGGAAAATTAAATGATATTTGGCTCTAATTTAGCAGCCTCCTTTCCTTATTTCCTCATCTATAAAATAGGGATAATGATGATGTTCTAATCATCTTTGGGATCTATTGACAAAAGAACTAGGAAGTGTTTTAATTATTTTGCCTGGTTTGCAGAGGCCAGGTTCCCCTTAATCCTCCTTTGGAACTTACCATTTGAGCTTTCACTTTGCTTTCATGTTTTTCTCCACCAACCTGAGTCTTTTTCCTTGTTAAGCAAATCTACAGTCTGCTTATCTCAAGGCCATGCATGCTGGGGGATTATATCCAGAGCATATAATTAGATGTTGTGAGAATCCACTGGTGTTTATTTGAAGAGAGTGAAGAGAGAGCTCTCTCTAGCTGGACAGATCTGCAAGCTGGCTGCTAGGTATCTAAGGAGAGTCTTTAAAAATAATATCAAGTTACATAGTATCTTACAGTTGTTCAGAGGTCAGAATAGGAGAACTCCAGTTAACTGGAGACCAGATACTTTGTTGGGCAGGCAAAAGGCATGTAGCTAAAGAATAGCAATCTGTGATATTTTAAGAAAAAAGAAGTAGAGACAAATTAAAACTAACCTTATGTCTAGAAATGGGCGTACAGTGTAAAACTTGCACCTGAACGTTTATTTATAATCTTCTTGATAAGGCACAAAAGGAATTTAGAGACAGATTAAAATATGGTCTTAAGTCCTTTGCTGTTTCAGACACCTGGAAAACTCAGAACATCTGAGTCTGAGAAATGATCTTTGTAAATATTCAGAGAGATGTTGAAGTGTAATTCCAGGTAAATTACAGTAATTTAAAAGGTATGTGCAGCTCTTATTCCTAAGCAACTGCACTATTATTTATACACTTTAAAAAACCTGTTTTTAGATTTTTTTTCAAATTTTAGTTCTTTGTTTACAAATTGACACATTTTTGGGGTGAAGAAACTCGTAAGAGACAGTCCAGCACAGATTAGCAAATACTGTGTTGTGTCCTTCACACAGTAATTAGCTTATATCAAAGTGAAATTATATGCATTATTTAAACATGTTTGCTTTGCTCTACATGAGTGATGAAGCTGATTTAAAAATTTCACTCTCTCTATCTCTTAAGTCATTTTTAGGTTGATTGCTTCCACCAGTGAATTAGAAAGTTGGGGTGTTATTGAAGTGAAACGCCTGGTTGACCATCAGGATAACATCCTGTCATTGATCAATGTCAATGGTAAGGTTGATGATATAGCATTGTTAGTTATCAATGGAATATTTTCAGCTGCGAAATTTATTTTGTTTGTGACCAAATACCTACTTTTATAACTACTAGATAGACAAAGATATGTAGTTGCAAGGGTAACCAAATGTAAAACTACATGATGAAACTTATGAAAACCTTTATATCATCAAAGGACTTCACAAACCCTAACTAGTGATCATAACTTTTCTGCAAAATAAGTATTATTATCAATATAGTTCTTGTCTTCTCCATGTACAACCAGGGAAACTAAACCAGGCAGGTTATGAATTGTTTGGGGCACAACAGAGTCAATGTCAGTGACAGAAAATGAACTCTAAGCCTTGGTCCTGCAGTGAGATATTAAAGCTGCTGCTCTGTCATTTCTTCCTATGTGCTTGACTGAAGTTGTTGCCGCTTACAATTGTTTAGTTTATTTAAGTGCAGTATCTCATTGTAGACAGGGCTGCAGAAAGAAACTGCAAACTTTGAAGGAAATTTCAGGAAATATTTTACAGTTTACAGCATACTGCAATGTGTGCTGTAATGTAAGTGTTGATTTATATTTGCTTGATATTCAGTACAAAGGCAAAATCATCTGGAAAAAAAGGAGCAACTCTGAAGTCTGAACAAGAGTCATGTCTGCACAGAGACATGTGGGGTCCTGTTGGAAGAGGGCGTGTGTGTGTGTGTGGGGGCAGATCAAGGCCCCTGCAGTGAGGGAGGGAGTGGGGCTGAGGCAGGGGCTGGAGCAGGTGCTGCCGGGGTGGGGTGGGGTGAGGTGTGGGATGGAGCCGCAGCTCATCTGACAGGTATAGTTGGGGAGGCGGGGCAGCTCTGGACTCACCCTGGGAGGGCATGGGGAGCATGCGCCCCAGATCTGTGTGGGGTGGGATGGCTGCCACTGCGGGCTTGAGCCAGGGCTGTACCAGGCTCTTCCTGGTGGGGGCTGAGCCATACTGTGCTTGGGGCGGGCAGTGCTGGGAGGGGGGTTTGGAGAGGGGCTGCAGCGAATTATGGGGTGGCTGCAGCACCCCCCTGTAGCTTCACTCCTAACGCTGCCTGCCCTGAGTGCAGTCCTGCCCAGCCCCTGTCAGGAAGAGCCCAGTGCCACCCCACCTTGCAGCTGCAGCCCTCCTTGCACATCATGCCCCCCATGTGCCTTCCCAGAGTGCGTGCACTGGCAGGAACCACACTCCTGCCCCCTGGATGAGCCATGGCTTTGTCCCGTGCCCTGCCTTGCCCTGGGGTTGGGCAGCGCCTGCACAACTCCCTCCCTCCCCACAGGGGCCTCGATCTGTTCCCCCATGCTCTTTCTTTTACTCCTCCGCTTCTACCACAACAGACTCACCAGCTGCATGCAGCTCTCCAAGCTGCTGGACTGTGTATCAGAAATCAAATCAGTATTCACTGATATGCCTCCTTAAAAATTGGCTTAGAAATCTCAGTGCACCCCTGATTATTTTCCCCTATTATGCACCCCTATTTATAATATGTGGCTTTATGTTGGACTGCTTTGTCTAGATTTGACTTTTGTTACTGGTTCTCATGTGGGTGAGCTGATAGTTTGGGATGCATTGGATTGGACAAAGCAGGCATCTGAATGCGGCTTCTGGGATTCCTCTCTTCACACAGACCTGCAGCAGGAAATCAAGTTAACACAAAACCAAAAAGAAATATCAATTCAGTGTCTAGCATCTGATGAGGAGGTAAGAAACCAGGTTGTCTTACAGTAGAAATAAGAGTGCTGTAAGTTTTTGTTTTCAGTTTAATTACTCTAGTAAGAAATACATGATGTTTGTTTAAAATTTACTCAGATGTCTTAATGCCAGTCAATAGCATTTATTTAAGGTTTTGCTCAGTGGGCTAGCTCAAGGTTACAACAGCATAAAATCCCATCTGAGCAGCTCAATACAGAGAGTCAATAGATAACCTCAGACCTAGCATAATGAACAATCGCAGTTTGTGTGTTAAATTGACAAAGGCAGATTGAATGCACATTTAAAAGTTGTTCTAAAACAATGGAATTGCCTGTATTTATGGAATATGTTTCCTATTTCCACAAATCCACCTCTCTCAAAATTTGCCCCTCAGATGTTTCTGGCTGCAGGTGCTTTAAAATTAACAAACTGAACTAAAAAAGGGCATATTTACAAAATGTTGCTGCTTTGTTCAGAGAGACTTGGCCTATATAGTTAATTTGTAACAATCACAAAGATGGGTCCAAAACTACAGAGTTCATTATACTGTTTCAGTAATAGTGTGTGAGTGCTTGTTCTTTCAAAGAAACTTAGCTTACAAACAATAAGTGTCCTCAAATTGATGTTGTTCATTGTTATGAAATTGTAATGAAGTTATCAAGTTTTAAGTGAAAAGAAAGAAAAAAACACAAAGAATCAAAATGAGCTGCCAGACAGCTGAAAGGGAGATTGCTTAAAGGAATAACAATTATCCCAAACCCTTATTGGCTCTTCCCCACCTTTCCTTTATCTCCTCAGCCTCATTCTTCCTGCCCCCCTTACTTCCTTTCAAGGTGGATTGATTTAAATTAAGTTGATTTAAATCAGTGAAATAAATCATGGTTTAAATCAGCAAGCCATAAGCCCGAGTTAAATTATTCATTGTTGTTGACTTTTCCATTGTATTTTTGTGTGTTTGCTTTTTTAAAAGGTGCATTTTCATTGATTGAAAACATGTTCATTTGCAACTAACAGTAGTTCTGGTACATGTGTTTCCTAGGTACACATACTATATATATGTATATGTGTGTGTGTGTGTGTGTGTGCGCGCACGCATGTGCAGCCTGCTTATGTATGTGTATATATATATTTTTTTTTCTAAATATATAGCTTAACGTATTTGGATTGTTAGAAATCGTACATTTTAGCTATAAAATGGTAAAATATATATATTTTTTTATTCACTAGATGATTAATGTTTTGCTCAGATTTGTATCAAGCTGTATTAAGATGCCAACTTGAATTTAACTGAGCACACAAATCCAGCACTTCAAGTTTATTTAAACAAACTTTACCAGCTGGACACTGGTCTCCAAGCTGCCAGGCTGCATTCCTGGCTGTGTGTGTGTTGCAGCTGCATGCATGCACGCAGCATTTATCGGTGGCATTATTGGCTACACCAGCCCAAAAAGATTGCCAATAACATAAATTTTTCTTTTACGGTGCTGATCCGATATGGACTGAGATATTGGTGCACCTCTACTATTAACTGTTATAGTATTAGAAGTATGAACTATGGTTAGTGAACTAAACCAATTATTTTAGGTCACCTTGGGGAAATTTTTCTAAAATGCCTAAGAGAAAGTGATTTGAGTTTAAGGTCTTATGTGCCTAATTCTCTTTAAAATGAAACAGTCATTTTTTTAATTAGGCTGTTAACCGGGCACAGTGATGGTGACTTGACCTGTGGGTTGAGTGACACCATAGCCTACCTTGTTGGGGTTCCCTGGTTAGATTCTCTCAAATAGACAGATAAACCCCCAGAGAACTGGAGGGACATGTTCTCCTTCACTGCAGCCAAGGTACATTTGAAATGGACAAAGTGGGACTGTGTTATTGAAGGGGTCAGATGCTAGGTTGCCTACAGATGGGTTAATGGGGAATGACTGAGAAAGAGGACCCCAAACAATGTATGTACTGGTATGTTACTGACACAGGACAGCAGCTGTGAAAAAGCAGAGAGGTGAATCTGGAATGCCAAGGAGGAGACAGACATTGATCCAAAGGAGTTGCCTGCCTTTGAAAGCAGTGTTCCCAAAATGCTTGTTTGGAGCAACAGAAAAGTTTTAAAAAGGTGGTTAGAAAAGGCAAGGGGCAGCCTTCAACACTGGCTGAGTCCCAGAAGGAAAACACTAATCTGAGTCCGGAGAAGCCTTGGGATGTAGCCTCACAGGATGAGAGAGAAAAGCCTGAGCAAATAAAAAGGATCAATGTCTGTTAGAGTACCTTTGTACGCTTGAAAGAAATCTCAACCAAGAACCCAGAGTTAGCAGACCCCCCCACCTGTGAAAACAGCTTGTGGTGCAAACCAGTGCTGATACAAGGGATGATGTGGAGGTAGATAACCAGTAGTGTGCCTAAGTAAAATCTTGCTCCTGGAAGACCAAAACTCTGCCACCCTTGAGCAAGAGCATTTTGCAAGTGTGATGTTTAAAAGAGTTACACTTGGATTTGCAGAATCAAAAATGTAATGTGCACTGATCTTGCCACCTAAATGGTTGCAGTGTATTAAAGGTGTCATTCCAAGCTGCAATCTGCTTATCCAAGGTCCCAACATGGAAGCTGCTCATGACCTGGGAGCAACAGTCAGGTAGCAGATACTCTGCCTAGAATGAGTAAATGTTCAATTTCCCTTTTAAAAGAAGCCTGAAATTTCACTTCTCAGCGCATTGGAGCAGACTTGATTAATCAAGTCTGCTGGAGCACGGTAATTACTATGCTCCGGCTAGCCTCCTCATCTTGTATATCAGCATCCCCCTGCTTCAAAATGACTGTGGGGGCACTTTACTGAAGCTAATGTAATGAGCTTTAGATTAAGCTCCCCCACTGCCATTTTGAAGTCCAGGGACAATGACACAAGAGATACTCCAAGCATTCTAGAGCACCTCGCGGAGCTGCTCTAATTAAAGCACCCTCCATTTCCCCCCTCCCAGAGCACTTGTAAAAATGCCCTATATGACTATATATGATGGTGCTTCCGGGCTTTTGCAACACCATTGGGGCAGGGCCCATTTTCCTTTGTATAAAGTGCTCAGCTCAGTGGAGTCTAGGTTCCTAATTTGGACCTTTGGGTACGACTGCAATAAAATATAAAACAACAAAGACAAAAAGTCATCTAAATACATTGTCCCCCCAGGTCCAGAGTTAAGAGTTGAGCCCTGTGATTCTGCACAGTAGCTTGCCTTCCTGAAAGGTGCATCAGACTTTGCTGAAAAAGAGAAGTTTTTTCCATATGGAATTTTGTTTGTGACAGAGCTGATAGTGAACACATACTAGCATATTTAAACTCACTGTACTGCTTTAAATATGAAACACCCTTGAATTTAAGACACACCCACATTTTCTGACTTTCAAGTTAAGCAGCAAAATAAAACATCAAATAAAGACACGTTTACAAGAACATAGCTTCTGCAGTTCATGTAAGGGCTTTGTGTTTTTCTTCCCCTTTCAAATTTTAGACGGGTCATTTTGAGAAGAAATAATTTGGTTTTAAAAAGTATATCTGATATTTGAAGTCATGCAGTATTTGTGTGCCATGACTCTAGTTTCAGTTCTGTATGCAAGCTCCTTGACTTTTTGCATATTTGAAACTTATTTTTAGAACACCATCTTTATACAAGTACTTTTAAACTACAGTTATAATGGTCAGTTAAAAAGGTGTTGAATAGAAATATTTCATAAAAGAAATACTTGTTACAGTTTGTAAACTTTTGGCATTCCCATAAGCCAGCTTGAATTGCATTATAGAGAAGAATTACACTACACAGTATAAAACGGGGTGGTGATGTGAAAATGCTCTTACATATTAAACAGATGCCTTTTCATCTTCTGAATGTCCAGCCTTTTCTCAGGTGGGTTTTTTTTGACATTTGTATGCTGTAGACAGGCCTTTAGTGCAATAACAGAGGTTCAGAGGGATAGGAATGAGCCAGGTAACAGTGGCTTTATGATGTCATAGTATGACTGGATATCCATGACAGCATGATACTTATGTTGGTGTCTGTAAAATGTTCTGTTGAATTTTCTTTCCAGTGTGTGTTTGTAGCTGTTGGGAAGGGAATATACGTATATAATCTTCAAATGAAGCGTGTGATTGCCTGCCAGAGAACAGCTCATGACTCCAGTGTGCTGCACATCGCAAAACTTCCAAACAGGTACTAGTCATGGTAAATGTTGCAGTGTACTGAAGAAATGCAGGTCTCACAAAGACAGCCAGGGACAGCCTGCAGAGCTACATTTAAACTTCTGAGGCAGCACAGAGAACTTGATATTTGGCTTGATCTGCCTTTAGAGGGAATAGAAGGCATTGATTTAAATGTCAGAAATGCACCCTTATAACTTGATGTGGCACAACATAGTCCAGTATACACTGAACACTGCTGGCACATTAAATACTTATTGACTTTTATATTCAAGTTTAGTAGGACAATTAGTCTATGTTATAGAAATATGACTGTAGACTATGTATAGCATTTGGCTCTAATAATTCAAAACACACTCTGGATACATTCCAAATTAATTTACTAATTTTTGTTGTTCAGAAAGAATGTAATGAAAAAATATTAAACAGAAAACTAATACTCCCAGGGTTTGACCTTTAGTGCTAAGTTTCTAGAAGGAATTTAATTTTTATACCAGAGTCACAAATTCATCAAAATAGAGCTAAATGGTTGCTACAGAGATCTATACTTTAACTTTGCCATTCTCTCTATTGTTGCTATATGGAAGTAGTCTAACAAGATAAAATAAAACCTTAATCTTGCACAGGCTTATGCCATGTTTAACTTTTAACGTGAGTAAACTTGCTGAAGTCACTTGGACAATGTAGGTGCATGTGTTTTCAGGGTCAAGGCTTACATTTGTTTTTATAAAGCAATACATTTAAAGCCTGTTAGGTGGGATTGCAAATTTACACTGTTTTACAAATTTTGTTGAGCTGAGTATAATTTTTCCTGATACAAAATTCATGTGGAAATGACTTCCACTTGTTAAATAACAACTATGATGCACTTTTAATAAATGTGGATAGTATCCTGAAGAACTTGGTAACCACAAAGAAAATATTACAAGCAGATTTGTACTGATAGATATCCAGCCTAGTTCTTCTGTGTCAGTAACACTCATCACTTGTTTTGACAGGCAGCTGCTATCATGTTCAGAGGATGGCAGTCTTCGTATTTGGGAGCTACGAGAAAAGCAGCAGCTTTCAGCTGACCCTGTTCCAACAGGTGTGTCTGTGTCTTTGAAGTTTTTTGGTTAAATAAAATGATGTAAAAAGATATAGGGATCACCAAAGCACCTATACCAGAATGGAGATTCATGAGCATAATTTATACAATTAAACCATGATTCACTATTTCCAGCTAAAGCAGTTTTCACTGATTTTTTTTTTTCATTTGTCATCTCTCTTCCCATTATCTTATAAGCCATGACACACAATGCTAATTTGATTGTGTTTTGGCTTTGTCACATGTGGTTTAGATTGGAGGCATGTGTTAAATGAATCCATATCCAAAGGTGGGTGGATAGGATTGCTATTGAATGTCTCTCTCTCTTCTTTCTAACCAGCCCCGAAGAGTAATGTTCATCTGCTCTGGCATCTCTCTCCTGTAGAATTACAATCTGTTCACTTTGTATTTATAGGAACAATAGAAGGGCTACTGGGAAAAGTATGGGGCTGTATTGTCTCCAGTGTATATGTAGATGACACTTGGCTTTCCAACTGTCAGGACAGTTATGCAGTCTACCTGATTTTCTTTTAGAAAGTGTGGGTTGTGAATCTTCTTGGATAACAGACTGGCGGTCATTCTAGAGATTTCTTCTACGTCCTGAGTGGAGTGCCTCTGTTGTGTTACTAAAGTTTGTTCCATAAGTGATTTGAACTGCCAACTGTGTCTGATTATCCAGGTAGTAGCAGCTAGTATGAGCAGTCTTGGAGATGCTGTTGGTAAGACCATTTTTGCCTTCCAGTTCCTCTGGATCATAGCTTTTAGGTCGAAGGGTGGCATATGGATGGAGAGTACATGAACAGAAAGTTGGCATCAAAAGATTGTGTTACCATTGGCAGGAAAAATGGCAGAGAGAGAGATCAATACCTCCTTTTTCCCTTTCCCTTCAGTTCAAACAATGTATTGAGAACAAAGCAGAGTTAAACAGCAGTGTTCTGCACTACCCACCTTTGTCCACTGAGTTTATTTGTGCAGTTTACCTTTCTGCAAAAAGTTCTTCCTTTTGTTACCTCAGTTACAAACAAGATGGGTAATTAAACTTCTCCTGGTAAGGGAATCACAGTATCTAATGCTTCACTTACCCCTGGTTTAAGGAATATTTTGTCATAACATAGATATGTTTTTCTGCAAATTTCTATTTTATTTCTCAAATTGTAAATTTATGTCATTTATTTAAGTGATAGCATCCCCCAAATACCCTCTCTGGCTAGGTCAAAATAAATAATTTTTATCTAATCAGGCATTAATATGTGACTTTGCCACTGTAAAAAGGAGGATTAACTCTGCTGTGTCTTTTCCAGGTTTTTTCAACATGTGGGGATTTGGGAGGGCAAACAAGCAAGCAAACCAAACTGCCAAAAAGACTCAAGAAAGCATGACTTTGTATTCCTTGGAGCTTATTGGTGACCTGATTGGTCACTCATCAGCTGTGCAGGTATGTTGGCTTTGGGTAGAACAGCAACATAGGGATTTCTTTTATTGCTATATGAGAATGTTTCTTCTTAAATGCCTTGTTTATGACTGCATTGGAGGTTGGGATGGTGGCATGACAGGGCTGTCAGAGTCTGAGCTTTGACTCTTCTGGGTTTCTGTCATGGGGGCACTTGGGTGCCCCATGCCTTGAAGGAAATATAGAGAGCTGCTAATCACCAGGGCAGCTCAGGTGCCGGTTGCTGGGGCAACCAGGCAGGTCATGTGACCTGAAGGGGGCAGGGCCAGGCCTTTATAAACAGCCCGGGCCGGAGCCTAAGAGCAGTTCCCTCCAGACACCCGCAGGAGCAGGAGCTCTGTGGGAGAGCTGAGCAGGGCGAGTGGGTGGTTGCTGGCTGACCCCGCTGACCGGCTGCAATGATGCAGGGGTAGAGAGGACCCTGAGGGAGGTATGGTTGTGAGCCAGCATGGTGCGGGACTTGTATGATAAGCCTGGGGCTTGTGTTATGTTGTAGCCAGCTGGCTAATAGTGTGGTTTAGTTACCATTATACCGGAGGACCGGGTGAGGCTGTAGGGGTGTGAGGAGGCCTCACGGGAGCTCCCTAATAATCTGGGGGTTCCTAGTGCCCAGCGAGGCACAGAGAGCGGTGCCGGGCAGGCACAGCTGTTTGTGCCAGAGAGGCATGGCATAGGCCCCAAGAGGGGGCGAGGGGCGCGGCATAGGCCCCAAGAGAGGGCGAGGGGCGCGGCATAGGCCCCAAGAGAGGGCGAGGGGCGCTGTCAGACACCCAGTGGGGTGTGGACCAGAGAGGACCCCAAAGGGTCGAGGGGGCCAGGTAAGGCTCAGGCTGCCTGAGCCTGATTGGAAGAGTATTGCCAGCGGGCCCGAGAGGGCTAGCAAGCCCAGGGGCGCCAGAGAGGGGGCGCTGGGTGCGAGACAAGCCCAGGGGCGCCAGTGAGGGGCGCCGAAGGGCAAGGACCCAAGAACATCCAGGAACAGCTACGAGGCTTGGGGCGTGCTGACGGGGAGGCAGGAGGCATGCATTGCCCATAAGGCTGGGGTGAGAGCACCCCACTAGGAACGGAGGTAACATCGGCACGGTGTCAAAGGTGCAAGTAGGCAGCCTCCCATAACTGAACTCATAAGATCAAAGATGTGGCGGGTGAGTCGAGGGTGCTGGATCACCTTAATGGACATGGCAGGGGGTGCTAGGGAGCTTCACGGCCGCTCCCAGGTCCCACTCCGTGACAGTTTCCAGCAGAGTTTTTAAGAAAATTGTTAAAAGCCAGAATAATGGCCAGGTGTGTTTTTCAGTGTACTTAGTGTAATGTGTGAGAAATGTATCAGCTGGCTGAAGTCTGGGTTAGATTTAGAACACTTGTAGGGGCGTGGAAGAGGTGTGTAGATAGAAGCCACAGAAAATTATCTTCTTGTTACAAGGCTACTTACAAATAGCCTTTACTTGAGTCCTTAGCTGACTGCAGAAGCTGGAGCTAGGAACTTGGAGGCCTAGATATCTGGTTCCATCCTCAGTCTGCTACCTAGATAGGGGGTACATAGTAAGTAAACCTGACCAGTAGTCTGGTAGCTTTTCTGTTCTGCAAGGTATATGGCATTCTTTTTTTGCCATGTCCAACAGAAGCCTTTAGAGAAACATTTATGTTATGTTTATACAGTACTTTCAGTTGAAAAATGTGTCCTTAAAATGTCCTATGACACTATGTCATCTCACACCTGCATGTTTAGATAGCTACTGCTTTCTGGTCAGCAAAAGGGTAGTGATTGATATTAAGGAGTATTTTTTCTTATCCAACCTTTAGTGTTTTTCAGTCTGAGGGACACCAGTAAAGACCATCTGTTTTGTTCTATAGAACTTGGCAACTGACAACTGACGCCCAGGAAAAAGCCAGCCTATTAAATGGGTACTTTGTGTTGGTCTTTCATCGGTCCCATGGGACGCCCATGCCCGCTATGGGACAGGGAGGTCCAGGTGAGGGAGATCCCCTGCCCTTCATAAATGCTGACCTCATGAAGGAACATCTTGAGAAGCTGGATACCTTCAAGTCAGCTGGTCCTGACAATCTACACCCCAGGGTACTCAAGGAGATAGCGAGCATCAT
>NW_017728909.1:47594583-47638637 GCF_001723895.1 Crocodylus porosus
TGCTGGGATCCTATGACCCCAGCTGACTTCCTGCCCTTTGGGCGGGGGGCTGGACTCGATGATCTTCCGAGGTCCCTTCCAGCCCTAATGTCTATAAAATCTATGAAACTTCAGTGTAAGAAGGAAATTCCCTTGGGGGCAAGCAGGCAGCCACTGCCCACTTGGCTAAACCTGCCAGGCCTCTTAACTAGCAGCTTAATCGTGGCTGATGAACCATTTGACCACTGTTAGGGCCTCCTGATTGGTTGCTGGAGAGAGCAGCCTTTCCATGTAAGTCTAGCTGCGTAACAGATTGCAGCCAATGCTGTGGTAAGCCACTCTGGATGTCACGCTCTGTTTTGGTAATTTAGCCCCACATTCAGCTGGTGACTTGGACTCTGATATTGGAATTTCCGCTCATGTCTGGTAACTTGGACTGAAGCTTCTGCTGCCTAGTGTGGCTCTGGGTCCCCCAGCGCTTGTTTCTAGCCCTCCCCTGTTGGCTTACTCATTAGGCCAGAGTGCCTATGACCTGGTCCTTCCAGGCAGTCTCATGGGTAGAACACCTAGCTAGATGCATCTAGTTAATTCCATATATATCATCAAGACGAAATATGTAAAACTGAACAACATGGAGCTATCAGTGCTGTGGGTGGAGAATTCCCCATTTATCTAACTGGTCCTCCTTTCTGTTGCAGGCTTAGGAAGCCATTTTCTCAAGACCTTTCCAGAAAGGAAAGAGGGTAGAGCAGGGGTTCCCCAACCCCTGGGCTGTGGTCCAGTACCAGGCCGAGGGAGGGCTATCTGCCGGACCAGAAGTGACTGTGGACTGGCAAACTGTGGACTGGAAGTGACTGGCATACTGCAGACCAGCAGCCAACTTTTTTATACTGAGCATAAACAGTATTTTTATACTGTACAGTATTTTAAACAGTATTTTTATAACAGTTTTTTCAACTGAGTATAAAAAAAGGATTGGCTACCTGCCCACAGTATGCCAGTCACTGCTGGTCTATTGCTTGCCAGTCCACAGTCACTTCCAGTCCGCGGCTTGCCAGTCCACGGTCTCTTCTGGTCTGCTGGTCCTTAGCCTAAAAAAGTTGGGAACCCCTGTAAAGGATGGTGTTTCAATAGTTGGGAACATACTGTATTTACTTGAATATAAGACAAGGTTCCCCCTCCTCCCCCCACTGCACATCCAGGCAGCTGGCAGCACCTGTGCAGCCCACAGAGGGGAGCCACTACCCTCAGCACACCCCTCCAGCCTTGTTCCTGGGAGGCAGCAGCACAGGGTGGTGCGTGGCGGCGCTCTGTCCCTGTCTGCCCACACGTAGTCCCTAGCACCTTTCTAAGTATCCCTGGAGGTATGTGTACCCCCAGTTGACAGCCCTGGCTTAGTGAATAGAGAGCTGGATTGGAATTCAGGAGCCTGCTACTGGCTGGCTGGGTAGTCTTGGGCCCGTTGCTGTACCTTTCTGCACTCAGTTTCCCTATCTGTAAAATATTCTCTTTACCTGCTTTTGTTACAGCACTTAGTTTATTGATAAAAGAATTTCTGTTGCACAGAAATTTTGGTTATGTGACTAATATTTTAATGGTACAGCTTATGTATAGCATAGAGATTTCACAGTCCTGCATTGTTCTCTATATTAGGGAGTTACACTATTTGACTTAAAATATTGTTGTCTCAGCTTACCCGTCTCAAACATTCTTTCTATGTTATCTTTTGCTGTATGCTGAATGTAAATGAGATTTTTCCTAAAACCTACATATACAGCAGGGTAATGTTAACGGTTTCCATTGCAGATGTTCCTGTTCTTTGGTGAACTTGGACTGGTGACATGCTCTGCTGATCATCTGATTATTTTGTGGAAAGATGGGGAGAGAGAGTCTCAGCTGCGCAGTCTGACATTATTTCAGAAACTAGAGCAAAATGGTGATTTGCAACTTAGGTTCTAAGTTGATTGGTAAGGGCTAAGCCTTGCATGCACTGGGTGTGTATTAAGTATGAATGTAAAAGGACATTTGAACTATTTAACAAATCCTAAATGTTGAGAAATAACTGTATAATAGGACTTACCTTTGAAATGCCAGACAATAAAATAAGTATTTTTTCCATTTCTAGTATTAATTACTATTGTGCTAAACAGACAAATGTGACTTTTTTTTTCACATTTGAAACTATAGTGTCCTAGCATCAGCAAACATGGCAGGTATGCTTGTTTTCTAAATGACTTCTTATTGTGTCCCTGTTGTAAACAAGGTGTTTTTCTGGAATTGTGCACAAGCAGTAGCTCTTTCCATTGCTGCAGCAAGGTTCTCCTTTGTACAGATCTCACCAAACAGTCAGCAAATGAGTGTACTCTATAGTCTGCACTTAGAATTATAGAAAATGAGGGTTGGAAGGGACCTCGGGGGGTCACCTAGTCCAATCCCCTGCTCAAAGCAGGATCATCCCTAACTAGATCTCCCCAGCCAAGGATTTGTCTATCCAGGTCTTAAAAACCTACAATCTTCCACTACCTCTGTGGGTAACCTGTTCCAATGCTTTACTACCCTTAGAGTTTTTCCTAATATCTAACCTAAACTTCCCTTGCTTAACTGTCACTGTCAGGGCGGCTAGGATCTGAAACCAACTTCCAAGGGAAGTGGTGCTCGCTCCTACCCTGGGGGTCTTCAAAAGGAGGCTAGATAGACACCTAGCCGGGGTCATTTGACCCCAGCATTCTTTCCTGCCCACGGCAGGGGGTCGGACTTGATGATCTGCTCAGGTCCCTTCCAACCCTACCAACTGAAACTATGAAACCACACTTGCATAAATTTCACTGCACTTGCATATATGTGTTATTAGTGTAGCCCCATTTGGTCATGTTTGTTTTTGATCTTCCAGTTTGCACATGCAGGTGATTCAGGCATCGCTATGTTGGCCAGTCTGGATCTGCCCCTCTTGGAAGATCTTCCTGGAGTTCCAGGTCCATTTCAAAGCATCTGATTGCATGTAATCTTTCTTTCCATAACCCTGGTCATGCCTGTCAGCTGTGATTTCCAACAGTGCAACATTAATCATAAAATTATTTTTTATTTGAAGCCATTTAGTTACTTCTCTGTGACCAAGCATGGATGCCTAAGGTCTTCTATCTGCCATTATCTTTCTTTTTGGCTTTGCTACCTTTCTTCTGATCTCAGGTGGTACAGTGCCAGCCATTAAGCACAGGCTATCATTTGGTGTTGTCTTTAAACATCCTGTTATTTCATGACAGCTGTCATTTAGAACTGAGTCTGTTTTCTTGGCATGAACTGATTGCTCCTGTACTGGACATGCATACTTTGCAGTGGAGTAACACAAGGCAGTAGTAGTGATTTGTAACGTAATTTATTTGCTGCCCACTTTGAGGTGACCAACTTTCGAAGTATGTTGTTACAGGCGCGGATTTTCCCTTTGTCTTCTCTACATATACTTTGAAGGTAAGTGTTCAGTCCAGTGTAACCCTGAAGTGCACAGGGTTTGGGTAATTAGTCAGTGGGATTCAATCCCAGGTAATGTTTAATTTCCACTTGGCTTTTCTATGGCATAGGTGAAAAGCTGTGACCGCCGTCTTGGTTGGGTTGGCATGAAGCTGGTTCTTCTAGTAATTTGAGGGCTGCTTAGTGCACAAATCAGTTTGTTCTCAACAGTGGTGAAATTCTTCTCTTGCTATGTGATGCATAGGTCATCTGCATATATGAAGGACCTTGTATTACTTTGTATGGGTTGGTCATTGGTATAGGTGTTAATAAGGATCAATCCTAGTGTGCTCCCCTGTGGGAGGCCATTTTTTTTCTGGTCTCTAGTGGCTCTGTTTCTTGCATAGTGCTACGTAAAAACATGTTTTCCAAAAGAGCTCAGATGAGCTGCACTAGGTTGCAGTCTTGCATCACCATATTGTAGACTTTGGCTAGCAGGTTTTGATGGCATTTAATAACTGTGTTGTATGCTGCTGATCGGTCTACAGACACAACACCAGTTATCATCCCTTTCTTAAATCAATCTTCTGTGTGCTGTATGATGTTTAGTATTTGGCCAGTGCAGGACTGGTCTAAATCCGGCTTGTACTGATATTAGATGTTGTTCAATATGAAGTGACAGGCGACTGAGAATAAGGCATCTGTAAAGCTTATAAAGGTAACACAGAAGTGACACTGGCTTAAAATTCTCTGGGCCAGAGGCTTCCTTCCCTAGCTTTAATAGATCTATTACATGGGCCTGTTGCCATAATTTAGGTGTTCTAAGGGTGATGAACCATTGTTAAAAAGGCATAATACCCATAACTTGGTTGTGAACAGCTATAGCACATGCGTTCACAACAAGCCCGTCAGATTTCAACGAATCTGCAAATTGTGTTAAAACCTTGGCATCAACAATCTAAACTGCTGAAAATAATCTTTCAATTAGAATTGTTTTAGTGTTAGTCATGATATTATTTTAAAGAAATGGTATGTCTGAAGGTCAGAATTAGAGGCAGAAATCCTTGGGTGGAGCTGTTTAATGTTTGGGTTTTTTTGTCCTTCTGGTAATCCTTCAGTGTCAGCCAAATGCATGTGGAAATTGGGAAAGAAAGCATAGGGGTCTTCCTTTATAGAATTCCTCTTAGCCAAAAGATCTTTTTTTTTTTTGGTGGTGGTGGTGGGTGTTGAAATTTTGGCAGAAAATTATCATAAGCATTGTCATCAAATAGAATAACATTAGGAATAGCTCATCCTGCCTTGGTGTAGTAGGGCTAGACTAGGACAGCAGTGTCTAATCTTTTTTCATCCAGCAGGCTAGAGGGGCAGTGGCTGGTTCCTCACAGGCCAGATCCTGCTGATGGACCCAATTTGGTGCTTGGGACAGGTGCAGCAGGTCCCCATCCTGTTGCTGGGCTGGGACAGGTGGCAACCCGGCCTGATCCATGTGGGGGGTGGGGGAGAGGGCATGTCCCAACCCAGAGGAAGGAAGGGGGCATAGCCTGGCTCCAGTCTAGCCAGATGGAAGGAAAGGGAGTGTCACCTAGCCTCGTGGAGGGAAGGAGAATGGCAAGGCCCTGAACCAGCAGTGCAGGGGGAGGAAGCATGGCCCAGGCCCATGGGGTGGGAGGGCAGGGGAGGAAAAAGGAGCCTGAGGTGGCCCTGAGCAAGTTGTGCCAGGGGAGGGCAAGAGTAGCCCAGACTTGAAATGGCCCTGGCTGGCCGAGGGTCTTAGCCTGGCTCAAGCCACTGCACAGGGCTTGGGATTTTGGCAACGGGGGTGGGGGTAGCAGTATTAACTGTCACTGCTCCCCCACTGTCACATTTCCTGACCTTTGGAGAGCCCTGCATGCTGGATTCCATGGCTCGCAGGGACTGCACTTGGCCTACAGGTTGGAGGTTGAGCTCTCCTGGATTAGGAGACTGATAAAATCCCTTCCAGACCTGCGATTCTTTGACTCCTGTTGGAGAAGAAAGGAGAATAGAGAATGACTGCTTCTTTCTTTTTTGCTGAAAGTCCAATATCCATGTAGGTACAAGGATGGTGATAGATCACAGTAGCTGTGAGTTTGGGGCTAAAAAGAAGTTGATGTGCATAAGAGGAAGTGTAGTAACAATTTGATTTATTCATTGATTATGATTTATTTATATGATTTATTCATTGAAGTTCATTTGACTTGAATAAAAAGCACTGGCATTCCCTTGGATCTTCAGAACATGAAAATTTCCAGCCAACTGTGACTGGAAATAGCTTGGTTGGAAACAGCTTCCCTTCTGCTGGGAAGGGATGAGCTAAGCTGAAGTCTTTTAATTGGCAGCAAGCTTTTTGTTTAGGGCAGTTCTACTCAGTTGTAGAGATGCTTCCTAGTTGCAGCTGATGCAGCTTCTTTAGTCTTGTGTATATTAATGTGTAGTAGGTGAGAGTGTGAATCTGTGGCTAACAAATTCCGCTACATTGGAGCGGGCAAAGTCTGGCCCATAGGCCAGATTCCATTTCCCAGCAGTCTCTGCCCACATCAGAACGGCAGGCAGGGGTTGCAGACAGTGGATCGTGGCTGTGCCCTGGCTCCAGATCACTCTGTCATCACTGTAAGATCCCAGCCCTGGCCCCAGAGCAGCTCCCCGCACAGCTGTGGGCCCTGCCAGCACTGCTGGGGCCATCTCCATGGAAACTCTGGCCCCACACTGTCATGGCCCCACTGCTGCTGAGTTCTCCATGGAAATTGGTGGCAGCAATGTGGGCAGGGGCTGCTGGGAAATGGAATCTGGAAAAGGGAATTCACCATTTTGCTCACCCCTGCACTACATAAATGTGTTCATAAGCAGGAAGTGTGTTGCATCTGTTTCCATTAGAGCAGATATTTACAATTTCTTCAGAAAAGGCACGGTATTCACAGACTGGCAACATATTTCTTGGGCTTATTTTTCAGTTTGGACCTAGAAAAAAGTATTTCAGTGATCAGCTTTTCCCAGGAAAGCAGTGACTTACCTCTCTCTATATATATTACTAAATCATGAAGAGAAACTGAGAAACAGGTTTTTTCAGAGGCTCCACTTATCATGTCATTTGTCTAAGATGGGGAGCAAGAGCAAGCATCTTTCTATTATCCTTTTCTTCCTGTACCATGAAAATTGTTTCATTCTCTGTGAGTGCTCTTAAATGAATACCTGGTAGAGAAATAGATCTATTTAACTGAACACTTCTGTTCACTAAACTCATTGTGCATTTTACAAGAATGTAATGCAGCTGTGAATATTCTTGAATTTTAAAGTATATTTTATACTAATAAAAAAATGCCATTATTCCTGGTTTGACATTTAAATGGCAGAATTGTCTCTAATAGACTCCCTTGCAAGATACTCTTCTTGCAGAGCTGCCTGAATTGTTGGGGGTGTTAAATAGAACCCAAATGATGCAGGCTGTCTGTGCATTGCCATTAGTTTTGGAGGTGATAGTAAATACAATGAGGATGGATGTGATATGATTTTAGAGTGTGCTTCTGTTACGAGTATAAAATATGAATTCTTACAACATTAACTGCTGAGGACTAAGTTGGGTAGGATATAGTTAGGCTGACAAAATCTGAAGTTTCACTCCTATATACGTTTTCAGCTGACAGTATTAGTTTTCTCATGTGTCAGCCTTGTGAAGATACGGATTTTTTTGGTAATGCCTTTGTGCTAAATATTAATGGCAATTACCAGAGGAAAGCATTTTATTTTAATAGGAATGTAAACAGAAGCACCTCTGAAATAGCGCCATCATGGAACAAGAAGATCTGTAGGTTACTTTGTGGCTTTAAGAAGGTTAGAGAGCTTTGGCAGGCGGGCTCATTGAGACTAATGCCTGCAGGTTTTGTGCTCTAAGAGGGCTCTCTAAGGCTTTTATTGACCTAGGTCTATTTCTACTCTGATTAAACAGAAATTGAGGCTGGACAAGGTAGTCACTGGCTGGGGAAATAGTGCCATCTTAAAACTAATACTGACTTCAAATTAAAGCTGTAGATGATGAACAGAACTGAGGGACGAGCTTTATTTTTTAGGTTCCTTGTGTAGATAACATTTCCCACGTTACTATCAGAGTTTGAAATGGGTATCAAATTTGGTAACAGTGAATTAAAATAAATGCTTTACATGTTTGTTTTACAACTAATATTGTGTTTAACAAATGAAGTTAAAATGACAGAGCTTTGAAAACATGACAGGTCTTTCCCCCTTTCCTCTAACATTAGCTGCAATCAGAGTTCAGTCTTTAGTAGATTTGGTTCAAGGTACAGTTATTAACAGAAGATTTGCTCTGATATCAAGGAATAAGAAAAGCAAATATTTTATAGTAGAAAAACTGGAGGTCAACTTATTTGAATAGAAATCCATTGAAAAAATGTAACTAGAACTTGATAGTGGTACATATAGAAATAATGAATATAGACACTTCACCAAAAAACACCATTCTTCATATATACACAATGCAGCATTATTATACAGAGCAAACTGCCTTAGCTGTGACAAAAGTAAGGTTCTATTACAATTCTAACAAAAATATAGCTTATATACATTTCTCTGCACGTAAATTTTATGAATGTTTCTATTTGTTTACATAACTTGGTACAAAACATAGAAAAAAGGTTGGCACATTATGTAAGCTACCTGCAGGAAACTGCAATCATGGTCGGTTTTCTTCCGCTACTATCTTAGCCCATTTTCTTTTTACCTGGTTTGCTTCCTGATACAGCACAAGACGAATAAATAACTTGTCCCAAGTCCTTTATTTCTGACAAGCAATGTATTATTACGTCCTTAACTGAAGTTACAGCTTCTAATCTACCTCATTACTGTGGCCTGGAGTGCACAGTGTTAAAAATCAGCAGTTTTCTTAGGATATATTAACCAAATATTCTGAGAATAGTTTAAAATCTGAACTCATGTTCTGCAAGTGATTAAAATGAGATGTATAAAAATATGCATTTGTGCTTTGGAAGCTTTAGCATAATTTCATATTTTAAAACTAATGAAAAAACTATGTTCAGTTTTTAACTTATTTACATCTTTTGAAATACTTCTTACATCATATAATAAAACAGTATTCTACGAGGAGGGCAAAAAGCATTATAAATTATAATGCTGCTGTAATGTATAACTTGGAAACTTTTAAAAAGCTGTAGGTCCTTACTGTAATGTACTACAATATATGGCCTTGTGTCATAAAATTTTTAGATTAATTTAAAATATTAGCGATCATGTGTACAAACAGCATTTTATTTAAAAGGATGTGGGATCAATCCCACATTGCAATGGCTTATGTAAAATTTGACACCACTTCTTATGGTAATCTCTCCAGGATAGCAGAGAAAAGTATGAATGGCAGCAATAATACGGGCCAACCTAATCTCCCACATAACACATTTTAATTAGACTAGACTGATTTTATTACATCAAGATTTTGTATGGGAAAAGAGAAGTAGGTTGATAATGTGCTGCATGAGAGAGGTAATTTTATATTTAATCTGTTTAATAACAAACTGGGTAAAGTTCTAGGCATTCATTAGAAAGCAGTCCTTTCTGAAATCAGCAGTATTTACCTATTTATCCTATTTCTGAGGTTTCATTTGCTCTACTTCACAGGTTCTCTTCAGTGCTAAAATTCAAAGGAGTTTCTCTGAAATACTTCTGCAATTTATGCCAAATTGTGGGGATTTCACTTTTTTAGTTCTGTTTAACCTATTCTGATTTTCCTTGTAAACATTACACTTCGGTATTAGAACGATTTGTACTCAGTATAGTTTTGTCAGTAGCTAAAACTGTACTAGTTACATTTGACAAATGTGTATAAGGTTAGAAGTTAGCTTTAGAAGTACCTGTGCTGCTGCAAAAGGATAGTTCCAAGGGGTGTCTATTCAGCTTCAGAATAAGTACCTTTATGAAAACAATTTTTTGTAGACTTTAGAGTGATTTAGAAGTGGAGAATAAAATATTTTCTCCTTGCTGCACAGTCTGTTCATTTTAAAGGAAATACCAACCCTTGTATCTAAGTTAGTAAATAATTCACAGTGAGACTGGTAGATCAGAAGGTCTGGTTTTCTTCCCTTCAGTTGTTGTTCTCTGATGGAAGCCTGAGACTCTTGCACTTCAGCTCATCTAACATTTTCCAGTGTTTGTAGTTATTAGCCAAGTGTTGCATTAAAACAGGTAGGTGTGCAAATGCTGAAATGGAAAGAAGGAACAACAGACTGTACAATACTGCAGTATGCTAAGGTGCTCAGAATCTAGCAGAATCCTGCCAGAGCCCTAAGTTTACATTGGCTGCAATTAATTTGCCAGGGAGTCTGAATGTAACCTTTTCTCCCCCTTTTGGAGTTTGACTACCCTTACAGAACTTTATAGAGGATATGCTGTGCTGTCTTTATGGATGGAAAGCAACAGCTCAGTTAAGCAAGCCCTTTTCTTACAAACAGTGTCTTAATCAGAGATTCTGGAAAATCTAACTTTTTATCTGTTCAGAAGAAATTTTCTGATATAGGAGGAATTTGGCAAACAACATTTTTACTCAAGCTAGTTCAAGAAAATGAATATGAACTTAAGAAAAAGGATATATAGTTGCTTATTCGAAAGAGAGAGTGTAAGTTTTGCATTAATTATACTAAAGTTAAAGGCTGGTTTTGTGAGGTTTAGAATCATAAAAAAGTAGGGTTGGAAGGGACCACAGTAGGTCATCTAGGCCAGTGGTCTCCAACCTTTTTACCGTGAAGATAACTTTTTTGTAAGTAAAGGGCACCCCAGGATCTACCACCCTGTGCCCTGCCGTCCACCCCTCCTGCCTCCCAAACAAGCTGCCCAGGCTCTAACCCCACTCACCCAGCCCAGCCTGGGCGGCAGGGGGCATGGCTCAGCCCAGCCACGTATATCCTGCCGCTCCCGATCATGGAGCCTCTGACAGACTGAGATCAACTGTCAGAAGCTCCACAATTGACCAGTTGATTGAGATCAACAGATTGGTGACCACTGATCTAGGCCAACGCTTGTGCAAGGCAGGATCCTCCCTGTCTAAACCATCCTAGAGAAGTGTTTGACTAAATTATTAAGAACTTCATGACCATAATACACTCAGAACTGCACACACAATTACTAAATCTGAGAAAGCACTCTATGCAGTAGTGTGACATAATGCATACTGGAATAAAGGGGAGTTTATAATGCATTTGTGCCACAGATAAAAGAAAAACATGGAACTTCTTACCATCCCAGGCATCAAACATGTCTGTTATAAAATAATCAATGAAAGATATCTGAGACTTTGGGATGCTGCAGGTGTTACGATCAAATACTGGCATTACAACAGGCAGACCTTGTCTTTTCTCTTCATCAGTCTACAAAAAACACCCCCCCCAAAAAAACTAGCATTAGCTTTTATAGCTTTCCCTTTGCCATCCTAGAGTGATGAGACAAATTTGTAAGTAGACAGTTCTGAAGTCAAACACCAGAATGCAAAAATTGTGACCAAGTAGTTAACACTTTTTACATAAAGAAAAAAATAGTGCATTTTAGGTAAAAAAATAAAATAAAATAAAAAAGAGAGAGAGAGAAACAAGCCCACTGTGTGGATATTGTTCATTACAATATAATTTGCTATAAACCTACAAACTGATGGTTCCATTTTGTGAACCCATCACAATTACTGCATTAACCTTCCACAATGCTCAGTTCCACAATTCTGGTCGGGGACCATGTCCCCATGATGCAAAGAGGGGGTAGAATACAAAATGTAACCATATTTTTTGCATCACAACTTGTCCCCTCTGCCTTTGAAGTTCTTCTGATCAAAAGGCAAACCAGAGATGTCCCTAAAGCTGTCTAGGCACATTTGTCTTCTAATACTACACTTACAAATTACTAATTAAGCTGTAAAAAGATATTTTTATTTTGATGTGCGTGCAAGTCCGTTTTTAAGAGTCTGTTACAGAGCTTGAGTCACAAGGACTTGGATGCGATATCATCTCAGTGCCCAAACACTTAAATACACTGCCACCCAGTGGAATTCACAACCTCAAGCAAGGTGCCTTGGTTCCCTTCTCTGATCTACATGGAGAGCTAGAATCCAAGACAGTAATTCTCAATCCAGGCACTGCAGCAGTCTTTGGTGCCTTGAGACCCTTTCAGTGGTGCTGCAGGGTGCCAAGCAATGCTGGTGCCAAATACGCTTTAAGGTGTACAATTGTGATTTACAACATAAACCGGTAATATTCAAATAGGAATCCTTAGTGTTAAAAACATTCTGACCTGCTGTGGTTTTTCTGAATTCTTTGCAACAGAATTGCTCTATTATTTTTCTGTAGTCATACTGACTGAAAACTAAGAGGGGGCATGTCCAAAGGAGTGCTTTAATGCTAAAAAAAAACAGTAGAGAACCACTAATTGAAGCAATATGAATTTCAATTACCAGCCAGCTGAGCCAGTGGTAACAAAAAGATCAGCAGGAAGTGCCAAGGAAAAATAGCTGGGCCAGATCCAAATAGATCTTGTGTCTCCACGTGGGCATTCAGACACCTTGCTCTTAGAGGGTGATCCAAATCATGCAGGAAAGGTGCATGCATTTCCTATACAAAGAATGAGGTTGACCTAGCCTAGGCTCCTACAGGCAATCCTGATTGTCTTGTCCAGTGAATCACAACCAGGATGATCTTGATACCAAAACTGTCTCAGTCACATGGGGGCTATGAGTATTATAAGGATCCTGTGTCCTAGATCACTTTGTAGAGAACCTTTAGAATTAGAAGAGTGTCAGGGACATATGGAGGAAGTTCTGTGATCACTGAATAATAAATACAACTAGGAGGAAACCTAGGAAGAGCTTTCCCCTGGAACAAAAAGAAAGGGTTATTACCTTTTCACCTCATTTGCAAAGAGTTCTGTGGTCAGATGACTCCAAAGACTTTTTTTTTTTTACCTTGGCAGTATCTGTAAAGTGAACTCTATTCCCTCCTTGTGCCACATCAAGGATGTTAAGGGCAGTATGTACTTTCTACTCCTCAGTTTGCTCTCACATGCAGATGAAGAGGAAGAGATTAACAGTTCCTGGATGGCAGAATGCCAGACAGGGTGGCACTAACTCATAAAAAAGGCATAGGCCTCCCTAGACAATAGCCTACTTTGTCAAATGCTATACACTGAAATTCCACAAATGTCACCTTGGACACCGACCTCATGGCTCTCATCCCGTGTGATGTACAGAGATCACTGTTTAGGTCAGCCACCGTGTTCTGGAGACCACTGGGAGGAATATCTGGTGGTCTGTCTACCCTTGCTATAGGTTTACTGCCTCTTGGCACAGGCTGAGAGATTTGGCATCTCCTTGTGTGTTGACATAAAACAAGGGAGGCCCAGTAGCATGGATGCCACCAGTGGCATAGGCAAATCGGGGAGAGGACAGGCAGCAGATTAGGCAAGGAATACAGGGCAGAGACCAGAAGCAAAGCAGCAGATTGGGCAGAAGGGGATCAAGGTGGCACTTGAGGAGAGTGTGGGCCTAATTTGTGGCATACCTGCTAAAAAGATTGGCCTGCTACTGAGAAAACATTGTGGTGGAGGTGGCTGTCTTGTTCTAGAACTGACACCCTTAAATGCAGTTAAGGCCGTTTAAGATTTCTATACCACACGGATATAGAGACCCTGTACTGCAACTCTCCCAAGCACATTCAGTAAGACATGTTATGTTAAGATGCTGGGAGGGGGAAGGTATGAATGCGATATGCAAGTGATGCTTGCAATCATTCTATCATGTAAGGAAAGAGTGTACCAGCTTGAATACTACAGATCAGTCTCTTTCTAGGCAGATAGTCCTGAAAGACCTGAAGGTGATGTCTAGTATGTGGTATTAGAAAGGTGCAAAAGGCCATATGCTGTAGGATTGATGGGCAGATCCCTATTGGAGCCTTTGGGCATCTCTTAATCTGTAGGACATGCTCTTTTAAGTGCTTGGAAGTGGTACTGTGTGCAAAGTTTCAAGAAGTTAAATGAATAGAGAATTGTTGGGGGTGGAGTATATCTGGGAAGGGAGGAGTCTGGAGATAAATGTATGGAGGAATGGGCAGTAGAAACAAAAGGGAAACATTTTGAACAGAATATTTCAGAAGTCTTGAGGGATAAGTTTCTGAATATAGCCCAGGGGTGGCCAGAGTTACTCACCCTGGGAACCACATCCAATCCTCCACCCAAGTTCAAGAGTTGGAAAGCAGGGGGCCAGAAGGGGGGTGGGCTGAGCGACCTGGAGTGGAGGTGACCACCTTGCCCCTCCACTGCTGAGCCACTCCAGCTTCCCCAGCAGGGAGTGTGCCCCAGGGTAAGCAGTGCAGCTGCAGCCCCTGCCCCAGCAGCCCAGCACCTGAGCCAGCAGTCCTGGAGGGAGAGAAGAAGGGAGGAGAGTGGGCTTGGGACATGCTCCCCACAGGGGAAAGCAGAGTGGTGGGAGGTGTTGGGCTGCACTGTGCTCCAGAGCCGCGTTGAGGAAAAGTGGGCGGGTCTTCAGCCAATTTCCGGAAGGCCGTAACTACCGTGCCAGCGAATTGCACATGGTAGCTACCAGGTGTATAGCCGCTCCATTGATATGAGATCCATTGAGAGAATGGTATGGTAGAAGGGAAAACCTACCACGGTAGCAGGCTTGCCAGGCCATAAAAGAGACCCAGTTTGGGAATATTTTAATGAAGATTATGTAAAACAATAAGCATGCACTTTTTGTCGAAAACAGTGATTAAATTGAGACTTCCTGACCAGTGATTTAAATTGTGATTTAAACCATGATTTAAATCTATTTCATTTAAATCAAATCTACCCTTGTAAAACTGGATAGGATAACTTATCTCACCACATCCAGGAAGCCATTCTGAGATGTTGCTGGCCCATATATTGTAAAATTGAGCCAAGTGGCTTTGGAAGGATGGAAGGTCAGCACATTATCTTCTGAGTGTACCAATAAGTTTGGTTTAGGGCTAGCTGTTCTGAACCAGGATGGTTCTATCTGTGAAATCTTTGCTGTCCCTTTGCTTGAGATACAGACTGCATTGATGAATCATAGACCAGCACTAGCAAGAAAGAGCCTCTCTTACACTGCACAGGGTTGGTATTTGAATCTGTATTTATATGAAGGGAAAATACTTTCAAGGATTAAACAGAAGCCTTTGATTCAATGGATTTTGGGTTTCATCAGTCCTGATGCTACAAAGCTCCATACCTTCAAATGGGAGGTCTCTGCTCTAGCTTGGACTTCCTGGGGAAAGCCAGATCCCTGCAGTCACAATGACTGGCACAGGACTACTGCCAATGCCATGAAACTCATTGCCATGTTGGCTACATCCAGGACAGCTGGTAGGGTTGTCCTGGCCATCACTAGATGTCCTTGATCTCAATGGAGCCTCTGTACTGGGGGAGTTGCCAAAAACTCCACAGCCAAATCAGCTAGACTGACATAGTTAAATATCTTGTAGGGCACTGCCCAAGGCACAAGAAAGAACCTGTTGGCTTGTCTACATGGTACTGCTCTCTGGGTTAGCCTCTGGAGTGCATAAGCACTGAGAGTATTGGCCATCTGGTGCTTGTGGAAGACCTTGACTGGCATTCAGAAAGTAGCATTCAGAAGCGAAGAAAACTCAGTGCTGAGGATCAGAGCTACACTGGGGCCAGGACTAAAGGTGGGGCTTTTGGAGCCTTATGATGGGGTCTGGTACCAGAGGGCATTTTGGTGCCAGGAAGTCCACACAAGTAAGTAATACCAGTTGTCGGCTTCTTGGACAGGACCAAGGAAATGCCACCGCACATCAGAGTGATGGAGACATCTGTTCATTATGTGGTTCCATCATCGTAAATAAATATTGTAATGCCAATGGCCTTCTGGCTAACTGGGATATTAAAGAACCATAACCCTTGAATGGCTCTGTGCTGGGTGCTATGTCCCTTATGCTCTGAACTACGAGTCTCAGTGCAAGGTGGCACCGGCATATCATAATCTGGGTCTCTTCAAGCCTCTGCAGAAATCCTTTGAAACCAAGAAGTCTTGGGTCTGGGTGATGGTGCCAGGGCTGAAGCTTATGCTGTCCTACAACAAGGAACTTATTTGTCACTTGTATGGGTTGAGAGGTGTTGGGAGTCTTTTCTCCCTTCAAGCAGACCTTCCTCTCTTTTGGTGTTGTGAGGAGGAGGATTTCCAAGGGCAAGTGATCTGCCTCAAGATCTGGACCAGGTCTGGTGAGTAAGGACAAATTTTGGTGGCATTGGAAATGTTCCACACTGGCTTATGATGCCATAAATGGTGTATGGTGCCACAACGAACCCTTCAATACCGTATCTAATGTGAAACAGAGAGATTTATCCAGGAGAAAGAGCTTAAGGATATTCTCCAGTATCTTCTCAGCTTGAATGACTGATAGAGTAGCTGTTGAAGTTGTGAGTCTCCCTCAAGCAAATGTACTTTGTGTGCCCATCTGAAGCTCAAATTAGGCCCCCACGGGAAGGACATGTCCTGACACTTGGAGATTAAACAGGTCTGGGTAAGGCTATGTGAAAGAAAGGGGAACCACCCCTTCATCTAGCAACTGCAACCTGCCAACCAAGAAGGAAGGAAGATAGCCCATGTCAGTGGTGAAATCCAGGGTAGCAGGGCCTTGTGGCATGGCTCTGTTTGTGAGGGTGGAAGGCAGATACCTACTGGCACTGAACCAAAGCCTCAGAGGGTTGCAGGATGTCCCTAAGCAAAGAAAAAACAAGAAAATAAACTTCACACTTCTCAGGAACCCACACAAAATGTCTGGGGTAGGTTAAATGCCGTTATCTGAAGTGAAACTTAGGAAGGAAAACCTGGGCTCCCACCCCTATTCTTTTTGAGGCTACCAGAGGACCTCTATCATACTTAGTTGACTTGCATCTCATTTGAAAAACAGAACTCTCCAGTACTAGAGTGTAACTAACTGTGACTGTGCAGAGACCAACAATTGTCTTAGGCAGCCTGGGAAAGTAAAACAGAACAGAACAAAATGAAGCATACAAATACTGTCCACAGTTTCACACCACAAACAAAATTAGCCCCACAGGCAGCATGTTATCAGTAGTGGAAGGTGTCAACCTGTTTCTCTTTTGCATGAAATGAGTACTCGCGAGAATAAGACCAGCTGTGAAAGTAAAGTAAACCCTTATCTTTAAATTAAAGATCTACTCCAGCCAGAATATTATAAAACAGCAGCTGGTATCCATGCACTTGTATGTGATGTGATAATCATTCACTCAAATAATACAAAATTCATACCTGTGCAAAATATTCCTCCGAAATTCTCCCAGCCCATTCAATGCAGAGTTCTAGAGGACGACACGGATTTGCTACATCTGCACACTTAATCATCATGCGCTTGATCAGTGTTTGGTTATCTGGAAAATTCTTTACGTTGGCTGTACAATCACAATCACTACCTTCACTCTGTAATAGAGAATCAGTCAAGGGTTCGTGGTCACCATCAGCAATAACAAGTATAAATACATTACTATTTAATTCCTTTCTAATGCACTTCTCAGAGCACATCCTGTTTACTTAGATGCACAATATTCTGGGTAAAAAAACAGGTTAAGCAGAATAGGGAGAGAAAATAAATTTCCTTCTATGTGCAGCAATTTTATTAGGCAGCCGTAATTACATCACCATTACCTCCAGTACAGTTTGGGTAATTTTCAGAATTAGCAGTGAAGTCAGCAATACAATAGTCTCAAACTTTTACTCCTCACGAACTCAGAAAAGAGTTGTGCTGGTGGCTTCTTATGTGGACACTGCCCACTGGACTATCAGTCTCATTGCAGAAATATCACTGTAAAACCATGAGTGACCTAGATTTGAATCAGTATTTTGGGGGTGAAACAGCAGCATTTAGATTGCTGCATGTGCTTCCCTTTTCCAGATCACAAAAAAGCTTAAAAAAAGGAAGGGGGGTGGGGGGGGGGTAAGCTGAGGTCTAGAAACTTTAGTTTATATTTAGGAAAAAAAAGGCAGAAAAAAGAAAATATGCCTGATGCCTTTGAAGAGCAGACCAGCAGAGAGAAGATCTCCTGCAGGTACATGACATTTTTATCTTTTGACACAGATGCTAACTCCCCATGCCTGGGCTTTGGGCTGGATTTTAAGCTACAGAGCTGGAACCATTATGCCATAGCTACATTTCAAACAGCTCAAAAGGTCACCAGTAGGGAAATATAAGAAAAGAGGGGGTAATTTGCAGTAGCTTTCTACTTGCAAGGCAATGAACTGTTGAACTGCTCTGGGGAAGTGCATGGAAGAGATGGTGCATTTGTGACACATCTTCTATGAAGCCATCTTTTGGCCCTTTCGCAGCTTAGAAGGGCACAGGTATACTATATTCCTTATTGAGTAATAAAAGGTGGACACCTCAGCTCACTATGGCATTAATGCTACTCGCAAAATAATATATTTGTGTAATTATGTCCTCCCTTCTGCTGCTAAATTCAAATCTGAGTCAAAAATTGAACATAAATACTTTTTACCACCAGTGCCGAATTAATGTCTTTGTGGTTTATGAGGAGATATTTTTGCAGTGACTCTTACCAATGGGGGCATTAATCTTCCAACTTTATGTTTAACAGTTAATTCTTCTCAGCATGGGTAGTCCAGCAAAGAACTGCCCAATTAGAACTGCCTCCTAACTGCTGCTCATAATCAAAAGTAGGAAAAAACAGTGTTAACAATAAGGAATAGGACAAACTGCAGCCAGGAAAAGCTCACTCTATACTATCACTCTTTTTGCATTGCAGTTTTATTACTCTTCAAGCCTTTTTCCCTTTATACAATAGTCTCCGCTACAAATGGGCAAGATAAAAACAGTGAATCAGAGCAAATGCTTTTTATAGCTTAAAAATGCTGATTATAGTAGAATATATAGGAAGCATTTACATGTACATCAGCAAATGCCAGAGGTTAATGTGATTAAAGGGAGTCTATCAAAAACAAATCAGGGATTTAAGTACCATTGAATGGGACCTGTACACCTAAAATCCTTCAGACATTTCTGGATCTTCCCTACGCCAAGTCAATTATTGGAAAAACGTAAAGCCCTGAAAGAAGTGACCAGGGGGAAGGTGGCAGAAGGAGGGGGAGTGGGGAGGAGGGGGTATAATCTATTACACTTTACAGATTCCTCATGTGTGATCTACTTTGGAAAGACTTTTCAGAATGATTCCAGCAACAACAGTGGCCCAAGCCAGCAAGCTGAAAAACTGAAAAATCTAAATTTGGAAGTATGGTTTGGATTCAATAAAGCCATGCAAACTGGGTAATTACTTTCTGCAAGTGGGGAGGTGGCTTCACTACATAATGCCATACTGAGCCATTGTGCTACAGCTCTAAAGATTAGTGTTGCTTAAACCGTTTCTGAAGAAGGCAAGCAAAGTATTTTAATCCTGAACCTATTAAATTCCATTCAATCTTCCCACTTCCGCTACAAAATGACATACTTCACCTGAAAATAAAAATCCTGTTCAGTTGGTTGCTACTATCTCCATGATAAACGAGAGGAAGAAGTAGCTCTGTTTTTGAAGATATATAGACCAGCCATGTACAGTCTAAGAGTGTAAGTGCATCTAACCATCTATTTCTTATCCACCTATTACTGGATCCACGAGTATTATCCTGCAGCAGATTCCCAGGTTATGTTTAACCACTTGTCTGTCTCTTCTTGGGTTTGCAGATTCTAAGGGCTTCTAGTCCCCCCCTGGCAAATGTGACAAAATGCAGGAAGCATGATTCTAGTGAAGGGTAACAAGGAGCAAGATGGCTAATATTATTAAAATAAAGATCTGTTGTTTTTCCCAGCTACATTCCTGCAGTCAGGAAAAGGTCTTTACTGCAGGTCAGATAGTTTCTACAGAGAAAAATCATGTTTGATATCTATTCATGTTACTAAACAGATGGGGATTTTTAAGATTATGAAGTAGAGTTTGGCTTTCTGCCTAAATATTAAACTAGATCTCTCTACACAAGAGTCAACTTTCAAAAGGAGAAACCCATTCTGGGTAGGAAAGGTTAGTAACTATATATAAGTAACAAAGGAGCTTTGAAATTAAAACCAGACTACACAAGGGCAATTGCTTGTTTATTCAGGAAGGCAAAGATGCATATAAACATTAATACATTGTGTTATTGGGGCTGGAATCAGTACTGAATACATTGGATCAGTGTACCCCTGGTAGCCAGACATGGAGCAGTGTACCCCCGGCAGCTAGACTGGACACGGAGCAGGGGCAGAAATGGGGAAGGAGGAAGGAGGGGAGTTGGCATGTGGCCAGATGTGGAGTGGCAGTGTCCACCATCTGTGAGCTCCCCCCGCACCTTGCATCCAGCTGGGCTTTCCCTGCCATTCACATCCAGCCATCCTAGTACCCCGTAGGAACTTCTCAAGTAACCCCGGTTGACAACCCTTGCATTAATGCAATCTCAGAGCTGCCACTTTTGAGGGCCAGAAAAGTGTAAGTGGCAAACCAAGAGCAAAAGAAGCCATTTGATACCAGGGTTGAACCATAAACATACCCACATGCGAATAGAGAAAAAGCATGAGAAACTATTATATGCTTTTCTCATTTATTTCCTCAGTTAACTTTGTTTCCTTTAAGCAGTGACATAAGCAGATTATTTTTGAGTGGGTAACAAAATTATGAAGAAGTTGGTGGCAATTAATTGTTGGGGCACAAAACCAGTACTTGACCTTGAGAAGAGACAATGCGGGCAAGAGGCACCAGACTTCAATTCAAAGATCAGGGCTTGACTGATTATCTTCAAGGGATTACCAAGAAACTGTCTGTGTTAGATTTTGGAGTATGGGGACAAGTAACAGGAGTAGTAAGAAGAATGTGTGAAGACAGCAGGCCTCTGGTTCAGGAATTTCTCACTGGAGTTACTAGCTGTGCTGGGGGAGCCTCTGGCCAGATGACTGGCATCTTTTGTGGCAAAAAAATAGAATGATGCTAAATAGAAAAGGCCATAGCATTGCTCAAAGGCTCCTAAAACTAGTTTCAGTGTAAAATATTTAGAGCAAAATTGTCAAACAGCATCTTACACTGTAAATGTGGAATCTGGACATGAGCCTGATGGCTCATACAGAAATTTGGAATACAGTACTTTTTTGGTGATCCAGCCTATGGGCCATATTTTGCCCACCCCTGCTGTAGACACTCAGCAATGTTTGGTAATGGGGAGGGGCTTCGTTTGCACTGTGCAGGCTTTCCTGTGCTGCACCATGCCATGGACAAATGGGTTTGCCCATGCTGCACCACACTGCAGCCAGAGCTTTGTCCATGCTGCACTGGGGCTGGCAGAGAGAAGTGGCAGTGGTTGGGTCCTTGCATTGTCCCACATGGCTCCTACTGGGTCATTCTGGCCCACTGCTGTAAAACATTTGCTGACAGCTAACTTATACTGTGGGCTATTTTAAGCTTTTGGGGGGCAGGGTCAAGCACCATGTTCTCTCAAATATCTATACTACACCAATAGGCAGTATTTGTTCTCAAGTCTATTTGTGGTGTTTGAAAATGACCATAAATGAAAATAACACTAAGTTTTCTTGAAGTATAAATGGAAAAAGTCCCTTAGAAGCTTCCAGCTGGATCACCTTACATTTGAGTTAGTTTCCCCGGATGCCATGGACTTATTGATGCTATTCACAAATTTGTTCACATGCTCAAAGTGCTTTGTCATCTCTGTTGCCAAAACCATGTCAATAACAGCTTGTCGCAATGTCCGATAATGGTTCCTAAAAGAGAAAAAAACTGTTTACTCATTCAGGTGATAGTCAGAGTTAATTCTGGCTTTCTCTGGACCTTCTCACCAAGTTTGTAAAAGGGAAGTTGAGACAGACATTAAACATAAAATGGGTTAACTGGAAAGTAACAGTAACTGGTTGCATCCTTATTATGCTCAGGTGTTTTAATGGTCTATGGGTGTTTTATGTAATAAAATACAAATCAATAAACACTACAAGTTACTCTTAAAATACCAGTCTTAAACTGAATTAAGTGGGAACAGGAAGTCACCAGGGTACTCACAGAAAGAAATCTTAAAATAATTAAATTTAGGTTTACTGCATACACCTCCCCACACCAATGCGATCAATTCATGGAATTCTGCACTCCGGCGATCCTAGCAGTGTATTTCCGTTACACCTCCCATTATCCAGGAGTTGATTTGTTTTATTTTAAACAGTAACATACCCCAGAAAACACTGCAATACATTTCCAAACATTACAAGGCCTCGAAGACTAACATGAGGCATAAAATTAAAACATTAAAAAAAAAGTTTGTATTAAAGTCCTAGGAGACCTTAATGATGAAAAGGCTTTTATTAAAATGGCATCTTTAGTGTCTGAAGGTAGTTCTCAATCTACCTAAAGCTTTAAAAAAATGCCCCAAATAAAATAACATATGCCACAAGCAGACCAACCTATAACATATGCCACAAGCAGACCAACCTATCAATATTCTTGAAAATGTTGCACTTGTTGTCTTTAGCCGTGAGCTGGAATGCCAATGCTGTGTGGTGACTTTCCAATACAGCGGTGTCATTATAAAGTACAGCTAATTCACTGCCTGCATTGCAGAGGAATGAGTTGGTCCGTCCTGGGTGATCTACATCATGAATGGTGGCAGCTATTAGTGCAGCCACCTCGTCTAAATGGTCCAGGCTTCCCTATAAGAATGAGTAAAAGTATAAGCATTTATCATATAATGAGCCACAATAAAAAACTGATCATCTTTAGCATAATTACCAGGTATGTATAAGCTCCTTGGGGCATGGCCTTTGTCTTTTTGTAAGTTTCCCACTTACTGAATGTCAAGAGCATTTGCTGTTTCCACCTATCCATTGCTTCCATGAAGCTTTCTTACACCCAAGCCATCTGTTTTGTACAGTTTTTGCTTTAGATGTTGTTCTGTATAGCATACCAGCCTGAAATGAGACTCTAAGCTCCTTCCAAGGGAGTTCTGCTTTGTGTCTGGCAAGGAATTGTGTGCACATACAATACGTATCCACATGCACATACAGCTCTACCGAGAATGACAGTAGTAATAATCTTAAATATCTATTGAGAAATTCATCAGATATTTCTGCTATGAGTAATAAACTGAGAAGTGAAAGTTCCATTAAAAAATAATTTCAGTATTTCTTTCAGCTTATTTTGACAGGTGAATAAAATGTGTTTTGGAGTAAGGAAACAGGAAAAAAGCCACATATTGACTTTCTCCCTTCGCTAGAAAATTTGGTGTAGATGCCATTTTTTCAAAGAGTAAACACAAATTGTATTATAATTGATTCTTTTTAATTCCTCTGACTAAAGAAACATTTCAAAGGAAGGACATGGACAGGATCATGGTAACTAAAGCTATTCTATTCATCACAAAATCCTTGTTGGAAAGATAATGCTTCATACCATCAGCAGTTGTTCTACTGCTTGGTATTCTTACTTGTAATAAACCCAGATGATTTTCTTAATTGCTGCCTCTTTATTTCTAGATTTGCTTCAGGAAAATCATTAATACACTTATAAAAGGTTTTGGATTTTTTTTCTGTTGCTGCCATTTAGGGGGTCTGATCCTTCCTCATGTAATTTCATTACCCATATGAATAACCCCATGGCTTTGAATGAAACTACTTTCACCAGTGGGACTTGCAGAGATGGTGGGGTCAGGGATCAGAGGTAGGGAACATTATTTAAGTTGCTTTAACACACAACTTTCAAGTGGCTTACTTGTAAAATAAAACTGTTATGGCTGCAACTATTAATAGCTAATTGCCCGCTTAAAATGTATTTAAACAGGTGTCAAACTAAAGACCATTCAGGGAATATTGTACCTTAACTCTTTCCTTTCCAAGGAAGAATGCTGTAGCATGTAAAACGTCTGCTGCATGTGTGGAGTTGTGGTATGCATTGGAGGAGTGGTAGTTGGCTTCAATCACCTGGAACCAGGCTCGCACTGTGGCTTCTGAACAGTTTAAAAATTCAGAGACCCCAAACCGGGTAAAAACTTTTAAACCTAGATAAACTAATGGCCTGGAAAATAAGTAAGGAAACCAATATCAGTGAAAATACAGCAAATTCAAGAGATACAGACATGCACAGAATTTACAATTTTCTAAACATCTCCCTGTCCCAAAAAAATCTGTTCATGGCTCCTTCTAATATGTTTTAATAAAAAAGTGAAAACAACACATATTCATAATTTTTAAACCCCTGGCCAACCAGGGTAGTTACTAAAGTTTCTACCATCTTTTCAGATGTACCATTTTGACTCAAATATAAGACAAGATTTTTCCCCCACAGTCAGCATGGGACAAAAAGCTCCTTGTATTACATTTGCATACAAAGAAACCTCATTAAATACATTGTTTATCATTAAATTGCTGCCCAAAGCAGCATGTGCTCAGTAATGGAAACCAAGTATGAAGTTGATTAAATGCAGCCAACATTGAACATGCCTGTAAACTCAAGGAGTGAGAGACAGTTGGTTAAACCTAACCTGGGAATCTGCTGCAGGACAGCATCCACCAATAATACATAGATGGATAGGAAATAGGTGGTTAGATACACCTACACTCTTAGACTGTACATGGCTAGTCTACACATCTTCACACAGGGCACTGCTTCTTTCTCTAGTTTATTGTGGAGAAAGTGTCGACTAGCTGAAAAGGATTTTTATTGTCAGCTGAAGGGTGGCATTTTGTAGCAGAAGTTGGCCCATACTGGGTGGCAATACAGCTTTTTTAAAATAAAATTTTGTTTCCAAGGCCAAATCAGCTCTGAATTAAGTTCCAAATTTTGACTGAATCTAAATCATGAACTTTCTGACTATGGACTAATATCATGCACAGTTTATATGATATATAAGTAGGTGCCAAAGTGCTGCTTAAAAGTGTGCTTATGGAGTACCTGCACTAAAACTTGCAGTTAAAAAAAAAGGTCAAATGCATCTATTCTGGATGAACTGAGTCTATGGCAACCTGCAATCTTTTGTTTAAATAGGTATGTTTATTTCAAAGTCAACGTTTTCAAATTTGTCTCTGACTTCCATGTGCTCAGGGACAGTAATGTGGGGAAGGGAAGCTACAGGGGGAAGGAGTTGGGTGCAGATGGCAAGGGGGGCCACGTGACCCCACCTCCCCAGATTTATTTTCCCTGCTGTAATAGTGGGAGGGGAATAAATTCAAGACAAACCCCCTAATAATTAGATTCTATACCTGGAAAATTATAACAAATTTATAAATTGTCCATATATAGAATCTAATTATTGGGGGGTGTGTCTTATATTCAAGTAAGTGCAGTAATGTAATGTCCTATGAAAAGCACCGCAGAGTTATTGGAACATTGACTTTTGTGATTTTAGTTTGGGTCTCCTGAGTTTTGGTATGTTTTTATAAAACCCTAGCTTCTGATGACCTAATAACCAAGAGAAAGAAAAAAAACTCCTGAAAACATGAGCCAAGTATATCTGACAGGCTCAAAAACTGAAGGCAAATAAAAAGAATCAAATATTGTTTAATTAATTAACAGATTTTCTGACTTCTAGGGACATGCCCCATGACTTGAATGTTTGACTGTTCAAGTTGATAACACCCCCATTTCATCTATACTTCTTGAGGGAGCTTGGAGTCTGAAGTGACTCCTTGCTTATGTCCTACTTACACTTTTCACGTATAAGCAGTGCCAGTTTTAGGAGCACAAGACCACTTTCAGGGAAGGGCCAGAATTCCCATCTACTGTTTAGCAGCTGAACAATCTATATATATGTTAAATCTAGTCAAGAATCAATTACTGGAAGTTAAAGCCAGATAAATTCAAATAAAAAAATAAAGCACATTTTTAATGTCGAAGGTGATCAACCCCTGTGGAAAAATACCAAGGGAACTGATTGTCTCAAAACTCAGTCTGGATGCCTTTTTCTGAAGATATTCTTTCAAACTTTTTGATAGACATGCCAAATTAGCCCCACACCTCCCTAAGTGCTACTCTGATCCCCTTCCTCTGCCTGAAATGCTGCACGGCTTTCTGCTTCCTGCCCTATGCTCCCTTCCCAATCGGCTGCTCTACTTTCCGTTCCCTGCCTATCTGCTGCTGTGCTGCCTCTCCCCTCTCTGATCTCCCTCATGGCATACACAGAGGCTGCCCATACCACTTGCAGCATGTACTACATCTCTGCTTTAGTCAATACAGGACTACCTGGACAAAAGTCTATGGCCAGTATCATACAGGAAGCCAAATCTAATAGTCCCTTCTGGTCTAGAAGATCTATTTATCTGATGAGCCCAGTGCTGCTTTAGCCCTTCTATCTATTTTTTAAAATCACTAATTCAGAGCCACAATAGTCCTAGAACTTCCTTTAATAGGGGGTTACTATTTTTAGCATGACCATGTGCAGCCTCCAGATCCAAAATATACCCCAGATGCTCTGTGGAGTGGCTGGTACAAAAGGATGCTGTGGGACATACAGGAAGTACAGACAGTAGATTGTTCCAGACAGAATGCATATTTTGATAGGGAGTAGGAACAGCTAGGGGTCAAAGTAAATTGACGGAGAAAGAATTCCAAAGGGGATGTTCAAAGATGGCTAGGGTGAGGTTTCTGAACTGTAAAGCATGGACATCCTGAATTTTTTTTTAACAGGTTAGCAAAGCAGATAGGTATCAACACAGAGATCAGTGGAGGGACTCTCAGAAGCTTTTTGAAAGAACTATAGCAAATAAATAGTGAAACCCATTCTTTTAGCAGCTTCATTAAGGGCCCACAGACAGCAGACATGCCTTTTATTTGTAACAGCCTCCAATTCAAAAATGTTGAAGTCCCAGCTTTCTTCATTATCAAGCAACTGTGCGATACAGGGTGGAACATCGTTGATTGCAATTGGCACTGAAAGGTGACTATGGCTCTGGTTCATGTCTGTCAAAATGGAAATTCAGGAATGAAATCAATTATGGTTTTTTACAACTTTATTCCAACTTGCAGGATCCCTATTAGAAACTAATGCCTCAAAGCATAATTTAGGTAAAATCAGATACTGTAGCATTTTATAGAAATTCATCTTTTTTTATAGTCAGTCTGAACATAAACCAAAAGGAAAAATCAGATCAAATCAAGTAAATTTTATGGTCATTTATTTGGATAATATAGTTAATTCTTTTTCAGTCTTATTTTCTAGATTCCTCAGATACATTATTTTCATTGCTTGAACCTGTTTCAGCTCTGAATGGAGACATTCTAACACTTGCTCTTAGATTATTTAGACAACCATTTCCAAAAGCAATAAATCAAACTATAAATTAGCCTGGAGCTCTATGCCAGAATTAGCAATAAATGAAACACTGCACAGGCAAAATAAAGTTTACCATAGAAACTTACTCTTAGAAAATACATACTCATTTCCTGACAGTCTTCTTAAGCCATCCTGAAATAAAGGAGAACACTATAAGTTGTGGGAAATCATGCAACATGTATACATCATTTTCCATTTTTAAGAACATGTTGCAGTTTTTTCAGAAGAATTAGTCTTGGATAATTAAAATACTTGTCATATTTTAGAATGTGCCTTAAGCACCTGGCTTCTTTTTGAGTGTATCAGTTCGGATGTGGATTTGGGTACCCCAGGTTTTAGTTGTTCAAACTCCCCTGCCCCTGAATTGAGAAGTGTTCAGCTACCATATTTGTTTTTAAAGTTCGTATTTCTAGATTTCAGGGACAGTCCAGCTGTAACATTTTTAGATACTACCCTCCTTTAATTCCTTTTCATTGACTGCTTCATATATTTCCACAAAACACCCAGTGTGTTTGTTTATAGTTTGTTTTTGCAGTGGCTAAAAGGAAATAAAGAGAGAGATTCCATTAAGAAATGCAGCCAAGGTTTGGTGTGGAAGACAGTCTGGGTACTGCAAGAGGACTGTAACAAGGCACTCTTCTGAAGTCATTTTTACAGTTCTCATCTAGTAGCTAAATGGATATGGTGTAAAACATTTAATTATCTTCTGTTTAATTTTAGCAATCAGGCCAATGCTTCCTAAACTGTTAGAGGAATAAGAGGCAACAGATTAGGTGACCAAGGTGTGTAGTTTTTCTTGGAACTGTAATGTCATCCTTGTAACAGGATCAGTGTATCCAGCCAGCTGTTTGAATAACAGCAATGGTTACCACCTTGGTACTTATTAGTGCCATTCAGATTAACTTTCTTGTTAAGAGTAAAATATAAAGTTAAAGTGAAACTGAGTGACAGTTACCATTCCCCATTGTCCAGATACTGGGGCTGGTCATTTCTCTGTCAGTCAGATGGACACAGAGCTCCTCTTACATTAGTGCAGCGAGTGGAGGCAGTTTAATTTTCAATCTTTCTTTCTTTACTCACAGTCATCAGACCTCCAACAAGATCACTTGTGTGAGGATCTTCATCTTTGGTACCTAGCTGGGGGGAGTAAAGTTCTGTTGTCCGTAAGATTTCCAGAACTCTGTCCAAGGCCTCTGCTACAGTGACAGGGCTGTTCTCCTGGGCAGCATTAATTATGTTAATAACCTGGGGGAGGAAGAGTGAAAAAACAGGTTCTCTCTCATGTTAGTACAAAGTTGTCATACTCAGTGGATTGTGTTATTACTCATTTTGTAGTGAGAAAGCTTGATTTCCTACACGGTTCTTAATTTAGAGGAAAAAGGGAACACTGGGGGCAGGGGTGGAATTTTATTTCCCTTTGATCATTTAAGGAGCAATTTGTTTTTTTATAGCTATCTAAGAGCTATTTTTGGCACAAGCACACAGGTAGTAATTTTATTTCCTGGCAGTATGGACATGTAAGTAAGAGGCCATACTACATGTACAGCTTGAGCGTGCACAGCAGGCTACCTGCTGGCTGGACACATACATGATTACATGCCCCTGCCCCTTGCAGATGCACACTGGTATTCATGGCCTGAAAACATAGACAGCCCCAAACCCACAACTGCCAGGTGTTAGATACAGGGAGGAGGATATTCTAGGCTCTCCTCATACAGAGCGGGTGTAAGCCTACAGTTCTGCCTTCCTGTCAGAGCATGCTAACCACAATACCAGAGGCAAGGGATTTTGCAGAGCCTTCTCTGGCACTCTTGAAGCTGGCCCCTTGGGCCACCCAGAGATGGAGATATGTGGGAGTAGGAGGAAGAGAGCAAGCCAGAGGGTATATGGTTTATATGGCTGCTGTTGCCCTGGAAAGAAGCAGCTGAGCTCTAGCCTGGCATCTTGATCCTACTGAGGCATATAAGGGGCAGCAGGCTGAAGTTCAAAAGGAGTGCCAGAGAATGGACTAGATTACACTGGATTTCTGGAGGGGTGGTTAGTGCTCTGTGTCGGAAAGCCAGAGAGTTGCAAGCTCAAATCCCCTCTCCGCAAAGGGGACCTAGAACCAGGATTTATAGCTTCTGGGGCAAAATCCCTAACTATACAGTGACCAGGGCTAAAACACAGGGCAGACCACCTTCTCTTCATTTTTGTTCCAGTACTTCTATACGCATACATGGTGTGCAGGCACAATTACAGACTGCCTACCTGTACATAAGTGCCAATAACACTAAAAAACTGCTTTGTAGGTAACATCCCAGGTGTTCTCTCTGTCTTTCAAGAGATCCAAAGAGGAGACTTCTTTTTATAAAGAGCAGTTAAAATTAAGATACAATACCTAAAGACCTTGTGTTGTAAACAGAATGGCGAACCATATTTTCTGGCATGGATAGCTCCAAACTCAGAGTTTGTGTTCTGTAGTAATAGGCAGTAACAACCACCTTACCTTTGTAATAGGAGCTTCTATTGTCATAGAGTGGATTCTGGCCATTGATGAATATCGGCGATTTTGTAAACTTGGGGCTGCGGTTAAATAAAATACAGAGAATTTGCCTTCAGAATAATTATCACTTTACATTCTGACATTGCACAGCATAGAGTGTGTATTTAAATAACAATCCTGACAGGGTGCAGGAGCGCTTTCATAAGGAAACAGCGGTAGGCTGTCATTGGTACCACCCTTCCTGTTGACTCGGTTGAGTTTACTGGTGCTTTCTATAAGGTGCATGTAAATGATAAGGAGTACTGGCAATCCTCTTCTCTTCTTCTTTGAAAGTATCACTGCTGTCAAAGCAGTTTTGTGCCTAAGGCAAGGCTGCCTTTGTTTGTTTTACATTTTTCTTCATTTTTCCAGCCTTAAGTCAAGTGAGTAGCCCTTTCCTACTACTCCTGCACACCTGAAATGGCCTTCCTGGGAGCAAGTCTTCCTCTGTATTAGGAAATCCTACTCATTAGAACTTTTGTCTCTTGCTTGACTCTGCTTTTTGTCTCTCCTTTTTCCTGTGGCTTCCTGCTGTCTGTCCCTTTCCTTCAAAAAGGTTCTCATACCTGTTTCACTTCTGATTTGTGACAGTCTTCTTGCAACCCACCTCCCCTGTTTTCAGTCAATCTCTCTGATCCCTCACTCTCTCAGTGCTCTTTTACACCATAGACCTTCTACCAATCTGCCTGCCTGCAACCAAACATTTAGATCCCTGAAAAAGATGGCATTGTGTGTACATTTGCAAAAAAGCAGAAAGCACAATCATTCTTTCACAATGAAGTACAAGGACTGCCTACAGATGGGATATGGAACAAAAGTGCTATAATCCTAGCCAGGAGCAACATGTGCTTCCTGTAGGATAAAGGAGCTTCTACCTATCTGTACACTGGTAAAGATGAACCAGAAGTGAGAGGGTACAAAGGTTGGCCATGTGGCATTCTGCTCCTGGGCAGGATCTTCCTGATGTTGTATTGTATTGCAGCACTGATGTCTATGCTTGCAGCAGCACATTCCAATTCAAACTGAAGGGATAATGAAAGTGATATAAAAAGGAAAGGGGAGTCAAAGGCCTTTCACACATCTCTTCAGCAATAACTGTATAGGATTCTGCTGCTGTCAATCTTGTTCCTGTTTAAAGCAACTCCTTTGGACTGCTCTGGGAACTTCCTTATTTTTCTTGAGTTCTATTTTCTTACCATCACTACTTCGAGATGTTATTGATTTGATATCAATTGAGTCTTTCCTCCTGTTCTTGCATCTGAAGGAGTGGGATGCTATAAATAGAAAATGAAAGATTTAACATTGTGACAATAATCAACATTTCTTTAGCCTTGCCCACAGAAAACCTAAGCTTGCTACAAACTTTAAAGAAACTATCTCCACAATCCCCATTATATAAGATAAGGAAGCTGAAGCACTGAAAGCTTGCTAAGATATATTTCTCCAACTATTCAATTGGTCTAATAAAAGACACCAGATTGACCCAAAGCACCTTGTCTGCCTTTGTCTTTAGACCAACATGGCTACAACCTACACCCCTTAATACACACACACGTTTTGCTTTCAGAACCTTGAGGGGCAGTTTCATAGAAACTCCTGAACCTATCTCCTTGAAACCTGGTAGGCCCCATGCTCTCAGAAGGAGTTAGCATCCTTGCTGTTTTCATCTAAATCTGCCAAAAAATGACAAAGTTATAGGTATTTCAGTGATTCCCCAGTATAGTCTATGGCTGAATCACTGAATTTCTCCAAATAGGTGCCAAATGTTTCAAAGCCAGTTTGGCTGAATTGATTTGGGACAGTGACCCAAATCTCTAAATCAAATCACTGTCCTCCAAACAAGTAGGAGGCCAAATTGGAGGCAAGTAGGCCAAATCCAAATCAAATACTTCGCTATTCGCATAGGCCTAACAATTACACTGTTAAGACAATCAAACCTATGTGTGGTTTTCTGTTCATTTTTTGGCAAACCAAACCAGGTTACTTCAGGCTAAGGCCTTGCTCATGGAGACTTAGAAAAGTAGCAATACAATAACTTACTCATGTGCTCACACTCTCAAAATAGCTTTTCCTCCTGAGAAAGGAGAGTTCTAGATTAGAGCTCCCCTCCTACATTCTCACAAGTGGTTGCAATTACAGCTATGGGTTAGGTTTTTATGCCAGTATTGTTCAACATCTGGGATTCAGTTAATGGGATTCAGTGCATGCCAAGTTGGTGTGGATGACACCAAGTTAGGCAGTTACAGACACTCTGATGGGTAATGACCTGGATGAACTGGAGAAATGATCCAAAAAAATCAAAGAAGAAAAATTAACCTGGAAAAGTACAGTCTTGCACCTGGGATGGAACAATTTCATGCACAAATACAAACTGGGAAATGATTGGCTGGGCTGAGTACCGCAGAGAAGTACCTGGGGATTGCAGTAGATCATAAGTTGAATATCAGTCGACACTGTGCCCTTGTTGCCAAAAAAAGCCAACAGCATGCTGGGTTGTATCAGCAGCAGTGTCACTTGCAAATCAAGGGAAGTGATTCCTCCATTCACTTCAGAATTGAAGAGGCCTCACCTGGAGTACTGCCTCCAGATTTAGGCCCCACACTTCAAAAAAGATGTGGACAGATTGGAAAGAGTTCAGCAGAGACAAATAGAAATGATTACAGGCTTGAAAAGCAAGACTTATGAGGGAAGGCTGAAAGAACTAGGGTTATTTAGTCCAGAGAAGAGAAGACTGAGAGAGGACTTGATATCAGTCTTCAAATACCTGAAAGGTGATTATAGAGAGAATAGTCATAGGGGATGAGACTAGGAGCAGGTTTCGATGGCCTCAAGCTGAAGCAGATGAAATTTAGGTTGACAGTCTGGAAGAACTTTTGACTATGAGGGTAGTCAAGCATTGGAACAGGCTACATACAGAAGTTGAGTTGGATACTATACTATGAGTTGGACTCTTGAGCTCCAGGAATTTTCAAGAGCAGGTTAGATGGACACTTGGCTGGGAAGGCTTAAGCTGGGGGCTGGACTAGATGACTGTATGAGGGCCCTATCAGCTCAAGTTTTGTATATCCTAGAATCATCATCATTCTTACACGATATCACATGATAGGATGGTGGTTGTATATGTATACGTATACATTTTTAAAAGGCAAGTGAGGGATACAGAAGGATTATTTCGCCCACTTCTGGAAATGCAACATGAACTGCTTAGGAGTGCGCAGCTGTACCCCACAATGTTTTAGAGTAGAAAAGGACTCAAACACTACTGTGATATATTACATGAGCTCTACACTAACTAACGTAGAACAGAAACACTGTATCTAATTAATAATGCAGATGAGGCAGATCAATATAACAATAAGCCTAAAACTGATCCTGTGGAATTCCCTCCCCAGATGAAATAAGCATACAGTATTTCCTAACAGCTTATGATTTCCAAAAAGCAGCTGCCTCACAACTTTATTTCCTTCCCCCACTTTTCTGAGGTACTACCTATGCCCTCACTAACTTCTGTACCAACTTTTGGCAGAGAACTTGATGACTTTTTGCAAGTAGGAAAAAAATGCCTCATGAATGTAACTAACTTGCATATACTGTATTATTTAAGTATTGTCAGAAAATGACTGCCATTGCTATGTCTCCACGTGCATTTCCATGACTGAAATATATGAATATACTGTGGTCCATCATAACAAACTGTTAAGAGACTCATAAGGCTGTCCTGATGACGGCATAAGGCAACTTCCAGCAGCCAAGCTAATTCACATCTTTACAATGCATCAATGAAATGAGTGTCTTAATATTTACTTCAAATCATTAGTTATGCAATGTTAAATTGTTAACTAGCTTTAACTAATTTATGGCTTTAAAAAACCTAATTATTAGTTGACATGAAAGCAAAACAACATTTAACTATATGACATTAGGAGTTATAGATTTTAGGGATATTAAGTAAAGAAGCAGAGGTCAGAGAGAATGAGAAGTCAGGCTGAGTTCCTGACTCCAGGTCTGGGCTCCACACCATTTCATTCTCAACATCAAGAACAAGCCATTACTAGGTCTTTAAACAAGTCTGTCAGACTTTGACAAGTTCTACTGAACTACTGTTTTTAATTCTAACCAATCAATGAACCTGACCTGACTGATATTATGCCACATTTTACAACAGCATACATTGTTATATATATTCAGTTCAGGCAGTGGAACAATGCCAGTTTCCACATGCTGGGGATCAAATCCATTAATATAACTATGGCAGTTATGTTAACTATTAGCACTATTCCATAAATAAATGCAACAAAAGGGTAATGACTAACATTAAATATTGTGCAAAAGCAATGGCATGTTGTTCTAGCAGTACAGTGGTCCACTAGCATCAAAAATGGGCCAGCTCCTTTGATGATATAAACCCATTTGGCCATTAAATGGACAGAACAAAGACAAGATCTACTTATACCAGCAAATGGTCTGGCCACATGTTTGAAACTATACAAGTATATAGAGATAAATGTCAATATCTAACCTGACTGAGAATTGTCGCCTGCATACTTCTCATCACGGTGACTCTTGTAGAGCTGAAGTTGTATGAATGGTAAAATAAAGAAGAAGAAAAGAAAAGATTTTAAAGGCGTACATTCAACACAAACATTAACAAGCGCTATCTGTTCAGTTACTTGCAAAAAGTCTTTAAAATGCCTTCTTAAAATGTAATTGGATATATAGAAATAGCAACAATGAGAGAAAGAAGGGACACACAAGTAATTATACTGTTTTTCTATATTATTAGTGGAACTCAAAAAGGTGCAGAGAAAGGCAACAAGGATGACACAGGGCATAGAGAGGCTTCCATATGAAAAGAGACTAATAAGAACTTTTTAGCTTAGAAAAAAAGATGGCTGAGGGGACTATAGGACAGAGGTTTATAAAATAATGAATGGTGTGGAGAAAGTAAATAGGATTTACTATTTACCATCTCTTACGATATCAGAAGTAGGGAACACACAAGGAATTAGAAAACAGGTTTAAAACTAACAGAAGGAAGTTCTTTCACATAGTGTGCAATTATTTTGTGGAATTCATTGCCACATGATGTTGTGGAGACTGACAATTGAACCATGTTCAGAAGAGGATTAGACAAACTGATATAGGATAGGTTCATCATTAGGTATTAAACATTACAGTTAAGGTGCAATTTCCAAAGTAGGACTTCCTAGGTCTTAGAAACTGTAAGGAATGAGTGCAAAGGGACCAATCAGTCTGGATAGGCCTTGCATAAATACTTTTCCCCTTAGCTTCTACTTAGTGCCACTCTGAGATACAGAATACTTGGCTTATGGATTTGTGGTCCACTCCAGTGTGGCATGTCTTATGTTTTAGTGCTTCCTGTTTAATTTCCTTAACTATAAAAGAATGGATTTTCTTTTTATATTAGTTCTAAGTCCCATTTCTTAGTAAAATCAACTGGGGTCTGGCCACGTTTCACCCCCGCCACCAAAGCCTGGCAAGGGCTGCTTTCTCCCCCACGCCCCCTAGGCAGACCCGAGCTGGGATCCCTGCAGGCAGGGTGGGGGTTTAAACCTCTCCCCAATTATAAGAAGGATTCATGTCTTTGTCTCCATCAGAATGCATTAAATTTGTGCTTAAAATTAGGCACATAATAGTTTTATGAAAGTAAGTTTCCATTTAGAAAACTTTTCTTAATATAATCTTCACTATAATCTTGTTCTCCCCCCCACCCCCCAAAAAAAAGAAAGAAAAAGAAAAAGAAGTACAATTTCTTAGGCACAAATCTATAACATATAACTTCTTGCTACATTATGAGTCTGGCACAGAAACCTGTACATTAGAAATTACCGTGTAGAATTCTTTATACAATGACACCTCTGATGGAGACAAAGACATCAATGCTTTATTCTCACACTGATAAAAAAGAAAGAGTGGCCAATGCATGAGAATTCAAGGAGGGAAACTTTTGTGTTTGTGTATAGGATTGGCAGGTGTTGAATCCAAGCAGTTTTAGAGTTACACAGGCCCCATGAAGGACAGACTTTGAACAAAATTCAGATCATGGCAGCTTTTACTGTCCCATAACTACAAATGATTTAATCAATTCCTTTTTAACCTGTCACATAAAATCTTAACTTTAAAAAGTATGGTGCTCTTCTTTATTCAGCTAGTTATATATTTGGTATACTGTATTTTATCACATATGATACAGCTTTTCCCCAAAAACCAGCTGGAAGTAATTAGAGTATGTATTTAATGTGCAAAACACAGTAAAGGCAGGTTCTAATACGTTCTGCAGCAGTACTCAGAGTATGGCCTGCTGGCCACATCTGGCCTGTGGGGTCAAGCCATTTGGCCCATGGGGCTGCCCACAGGTTTGCAAATTCGGTGCTGGGAGGGAAATGGAAGCATTAGTTGCTGCAACACTGGGAATAATGGCAATTAACGCTGCCACTACTTCCTGCTGACAATATTTTGGACCCATGGAGAGCCCCCCAGCCACATGACATGGCTCTGCATACTAGATCGGGCTAGCACATGGTGTCAGTGGCTAGCTCTGGACCCAGGGTGCAGGGTTGATCTGCTGGCCCCATCCAGCATGTAGGGCTAGTAGCAGGGTTGGGAGCAGACTCAACTCCCTAGCTGCTGCTACTGATCAGTTACTTTTCACAAGGAAAGATCTTTTTCTTCATGCTGCCTTTCAAAAACAAGGTGTGTATTATATTCCAGAGCATCTTATATGCAAGAAAATGCAGTAAATCCAGAACCAATTAAGAGTTTTATATTACAAAGCATTATCCTCCTAACAATGGGTGACTCATTATTTTTTCATAATTAAAAGACCCACAGTTCATCCACAACTCTCTCAACAATGAAAGACCATTGCATCTTGTCACAGCGCGGGACCCTAGGAGCGGCCATGATCTCTCTAACGCCTCTACCCTACCAAGTTGCCTGCTGTGCCTTCTCTGGCACCCGACTGCTGTACCCTCCCAGGGCACCAGGAACCCCTATGCTACTGGGGAGCTCCCTCGAGGCCTCCTCCAACCCCTACAGCCTCACCCGGTCCTCCGGTCTTACAATAGCAAACAGAAAACACAAAGCCACGAGCCAACCGGCTGCAATGCAAAAGAAGCCTCCTGGCTATAACGTGCATGCCGCGCCACCCTGGCTATACTTCATCCCTGTCAGGGTTCTCTCCACCCCGTACCATCAGGCAGACGCTCAGGCGATCCGGCTGCTCTGCTCTGCAGCAGAGCTCCCACTCCTCAGGCTGCCAGAGGGGAACTGCCTCTTAGGCTTCAGCCTGGGCTGTTTATATACTCCAGGCCCTGCCCCCTCCTGGTCAGCTGACCAACTGTGGTTGCCCCAGCAACCGGCACCTGTATCCCTTCATAGGAGCAGGGCACCAGAGTGCCCCTGCGACACATCTTAAGAGCATGAATTACACACACAATACACCAATTAATATATTAGTGAATAAAAACTACTTCCATGGAGTTACATCAGATTCTGATCCTTCCATCTGTGTAAAGTGGGAGTAACAGACATGAGAATCTAGTCCAGCCAATTTCTAATTTTATCTGGACTCTATAAGTACCTTTTTTTGTATTTGGATCACTATATTGGCTCAATATGTGCTGGGAGTGTTTATATCAATTAAACACTCCCAGCATGTCTGTGCAGTGTGTTTACTTTTATCCTACCAGTGATCAAGGAAGAATCCAGGTTAATTTAGGGCTCTTGTCATCAGGCAATATCTACCAATATTAGAGTGAGACATGTTGGTGGGAACGGGGATCCCAGCCTTACAAGCTAAGTGACATTCCCAGAGACATGTCTGCACAGACCAAGATGACTCAGGAAGATTTGGAAGTCCTGCACTGCACAGTGTATACTACTGCTGCCTCAAAAGACAGTAACACTAGCAAGCCTTTTCTAAATAGGTGCTATCTTGCCTATAACCACCACCACTAAACCCTGTCCCTTTACCATCTGACATTCTAGCAGCAACACTGTCAGGATTCAGACAGTTACAGCTGACCATATGCCAGACCAAACCTAGCTAATTTATTCTCTATAATATCTTTCATGTGAGTGAGTAAATAAGTCAACAGAAAGTAAAACAAAAACGTCACCAAGGTAAAACAAACTTAATCACTGCAGAGAGAGAAGTCTGATTGCAGAGAGACAGGAAAACTTTTGCTAAGGAATAAATTGCCTTAGACATTTTAGCAAAATGTTACAGAGATGTTCTTTAATATAAGAATCCTTAATATAAGAATCCTTACAATTCCATCTCTCAAGTAAGATAGGAGAGGTTGGGTTACAGAAGTTTTGTTTGTTCTGAGGCCACACTTGGGTGGCATTTGAGAAATACCATCACTTCAGTTAACTGATTAATTTGCCACTGAAAGAGAAATGCAAGTTACAGCTAATTATCTGGTAGTGACTAATTACTGGCAGGAGAAAAGGCAAAAAGCTGCATTGATAAGGAATTGGAAGAATGATGAATTATCCTATAAGAGAATGAACTGTGCAGGAGTCCCAATATGGATGAGGCTGCTGCCCCCTGTCCTGCCCTGGAACCCAGCCCCCCTGCTCTCAGATTGTGCAGGACCCTTGGGTTTGGAACCATGCACCAGTCCTCCCACCTTGCAGGGTTTGCCCTGGGCACCGGCTCTGTTTGTTATGCTATTGTGTTGGTGCCTTAATATATCTCAGTGTGCTTTCAGTTCTGAACCCAATTTAACGGCTGATGCTGGACTTGGATTTTTCTCCAGTGTACAACCATTTTATGCCTCTGCAAAGTTCTACTTTACATCAGAAGAGCATATTTCACACCAGTGAAAAACATCCCAAGCACAGACACAACCACTGTTAATTATTTCACTCTTAATCACGGACAGAGTTCTCTTAATCTGCTAATCATATCTCAGATACAGAAAGCCCAAATTGCCACAGTTCCAGAAACCTGCCGTTCTCTCTGACAACTTCTATACTGCAGTTATATGATTCAGAGGAAAAACCTGCACCGTGTTGAAAATTACAAGTGAGGCAATAAAAAGTTACAAGTGTGGCAATAACAAATAAAAAAGATAGATCTGCACCTTATATACTAACCAATGTAGATATATAGCAAATGCTTTCATGAGCTGTAGCTCAGTTCATCAGAGGTTGTGATAGGGCGTGCAAAACAACAAGAACAACAGGAGATGCCATTCTAATTGCACATTTTTATTTCCATTTAATTCTATAGAAGACTTAGTTTTAATTGTCAAGAAGCTGCTGCTGGCTTTGAAGTTTGCACAATAATTGCTCAAGAAATGAGAGTTTACAGCAGCCTACACAGGGTCTCAGTTTCCTTTTGTTAGAACCAATCTTTGCCACTAGAGGGTGCAAGTCTGCAATGTCTGAGTCTGGAACAAAGTTCTCTCAACTTATTGTTACTAGAACTGTATGAATTTAATACATAAAGACACATCCCCAAATGGCAGAAATTGCAAATTACAGAAAAAGCAAAGGTAAACTGTAAAAGGCACGTTTAATTTGTGCCCTTTACTACTTCTTTATGCAGATAGCTTTATTTTTCTGCTCATCTTTACTTTCTTGTATGCATTCTACTTATTATCTGTGTATATAATTTATTTTAAAAAATCTTCATCTGCAGCACTCCACTTTAAAACCTATATCAAATAAGTTGCAAACAAGGCACCATTAGGCTTCTGCTTTGTTTACAAATGAACAAAAAATTGAAAATATGTGCAATGGTGGTATTGCTATCTATTAGCAAAATGTATCTCTAACGATTTAACCCTTTTAAACTAATGTGATTTTAAAGTACAATTTTGATCTGCACAAGCAACAATGTTTAAAAACTCACTGGCCCACAACACTGGGTTAACTCGTGGCACTTAGGGGAGGTCCCTGAAGACTGGAAGAGGATCAATGTTGTGACTGGAAGAGGATCAATGTTGTACCCATCTTCAAGAAGGGGAGGACAGAGGACCTGGGCAACTATAGGCCAATTAGCCTGACTTCTATCCTAGGGAAAATCCTGGAAAAATTAATCAAGGAATCTATGTGCAATTCGCTTGCAAAAGCTAGGATTCTGAATGACAGCCAGCATGGCTTTGCTGTTGGCAGGTCTTGTCTTACCAATCCCCTTTTATGACAAAGTAACTGGCCACCTGGATAAGAGAGAGTAGGTCAACACTGTATACCTAGACTTCCAAAAGGCCTTCGATCTCGTATCCCGTGATGTTCTTATGGGAAAATTGGAGGTTTGAGGGCTTATTTGCTTGAGAGTTAGGTGGGTAGGGAGCTGGATGCGGGTTAGGACACAGAGAGTTCTCATGTACGGATCTGTGTCATCCTGGAGAGAAGTGGCCAGTGGTGTCCCTCAGGGGTCTGTGCTTGGTCCAGTGCTTTTCAATATCTTTATCAATGATTTGGATGTGGGGGTGAAGAGCTCATTGGCCAAGTTCGCAGATGACACCAAGGTATGGGGGAGTGTGGTCACATTGGAAGATAGGCTGTAGAAACAGGCAGACCTAGGCAGGCTGGCAAGATGGGCAGATCAGAACCAGATGAAGTTCAACTTTGAGAAGTGTAAAGTGCTCCATCTGGCAACAAACAATCCCCAACATACTTACAGGCTCAGTGGCGCCAATTTGACAAGCACCACAATTGAAAGGGACGTAGGGGAAATAATAGACCACAGTATGAACATAAGCCATCAGTGCGATGCTGTAGCCAGCAGGGCAAACAATACTCTGACATGCATCAACCGATGCATCTCAAGCAAAACCAAGGAAATGATCCTTCTGCTTTACTCAGCATTGGTGAAACTACAGTTGGAGTACTGCATTTAGTTCTGAGCACTACACTTCCACAAGGATGTGGAAAAGCTTGAGAGAGTCCAGAGAAGAGCCACCCATATGACCAGAGACCTGCAAGGCAAGCCATATGAGGAAAGGCTGAGGGACTTGGGCCTCTTCAGCCTAAAATATAGAAGGCTGAGAGGGGCTTGGTAGCAGCTTACCACTATATCAGGGGAACACATCAAGGGCTCAGTGAACAACTGTGCACCAGGGCACCCTTGGAGAAAACCAGGAGTAATGGCCACCAACTCCTGGAAGACTGTTTCAGGTTTAACTCTAGGAAAAACTTCTTCACAGTTAAGGTGTCCAGACTGCAGAATAAACTCCCTCCAGAGGTGGTTCAATCACCTGCCCTGGAAATCTTCAAGAGGAGACTGGACGGTCACCTTGCTGGGGTCACCTGATCCCAGCTGTCTTTCCTGCCTAATGCAGAAGGGCTGGACCCGATGATCTTGCGAGGTCCCCTCCAGCCTCTTACAATCTATGAACTTATGAAAGGATTGCCCAGTTGGCAGCTGACAGGCCACACAGAGCCCAGGAGATATTAAGTTGCAGCCCCTGGACTCTGATTGAGTCTTTGCTCCCACTGCTCCTCCCCGTCACTCTAGTGGCAATACGATCTGAAGCCTCTGAGCTCTTTCTCCCTTCCCTGCTGCTTCCTACCCTCATCCAAAAGAGTGGGGGAGTGCTGTGTAGTGTGGGGAACTGAGGATGAGGCTAGGATGAGCATAGGGTTGGGGTGGGAGGAATTGGGGCCATGCAGAGGGAGAGATCATTCCCACAGGGGGCAGCAGCTGGGTGGGGGGTGCCCATACAGAGCAGAGCAGGACAGAATCTATAAAAGTGGTCCAGGGGCCTGTGGCTTGTCTAGTGCAGCCTGTCTAGCATGTGGCACCTGTGTGCGGCACCACAAACCATATGTACTGCATATGCAGGCATTTGCCACGCTGCTAATTTGCAGTGCAGTGAGCTTTTTGATACCAGGAGATCCCAGTGTCAAAAAAACCTGTGCCAGAAAAAAGATGTGCATGTGGTTGCAGGCTCCATGTACCCTGATCACTGTTGCTAGAGCCCCAGGAGGCCCCCAGGACAGGCTGCTGGGACCAGCCCAGGTACTGCTCCCAGCCTCCCCTAGCCCACCTGGGGCAACTTGCCACACACCAATGTGTACACGTGCAGAGGCGTTCCCCAGGGACAACTATGTGCCACTGCTAGTTGTCCCTGGGGAATGCACATTCCCGCTCGTGGGGACATGCCCCGTATGTCCATTTCATCCAAAAGTAGAAGTTGCCCCATGCATGCACAAGATATATTGCAATAATAAGTCCATAGAATTAAAAATGACTGGCTAACACTTTTTAAGCACAAATATCTTTATCCACATTAAAGGGAAAAGTATATTTAACATTGTGGTGGTTAGAACAGATTTGTTTCTGTGTTCTTGAACATGATAAATTTACCAACTATAGAATAGGTCTAGAGGTTGCTAGTTAACTTGTCAGCACATATGTGACATTCTGAAGACGGCAGGGTCATGCATTAATGTTGGCATGATACAAACAGCTCCCATTCAGAGGGGCAGCAGGAAGGGTTCTAGCACATGTCCTCAAGACTTGCTCCATGAAATCATGTCCTGGATGGACATACTTACCTACCAGAGAAACATGAGCCTGACTGCCTTCCCTGATCCAGTCAGAACATACTACCTGCAGCATTTTTCAAGAGGATTTGACCATTTTATAATTTTGTTTTAGAAATTAATAGATTGGTCATAAATAGAAAAGTAGCAAAAAGTACTACAAAAGGGAATACAATACCTGCTTATTGTTTTCATTGGTATAACACAGCTTCTTGATAGACACAAAATGTCTAATTTTCCTAGAAATATAAATAACAGATTGTTACTCCATGAAATTATTAAGACAGACACAAAGTGGCATGCTTAAATTAACACACTCCTTTCCCTGTTTAAAGCAGAGACCATGGTGATCCCATGAAACCAGACACAAAAATCAAAGCATAAAACAGATTACCAGGTGAAGAGCACTCTTTTTATTTCATGGCCAAGTCCTGTCCTTGGTTACTTGTTTTGTATACCTCTGTGGGAGGTTCATTTGCATACCTGAGAGCAGAACTTGGCCATGCATGTGTAACTGTGCAAGGACAGCAAAGCATGCTCATGAACAAGAAAAGAAAGCCTTCACCTAAAGGGTCAGCCTGCCTGAATGGTTTACTTACAGTTTGGATACTAGGACAAATCTTTCTTAAAATTATATTTAAGAAGGTGCTTTATTAATCTTTTGATAGTACCATGCCACTAAACATTCATCTGCAGGCTTCTTATTAGTGATATTCTAACAATTTATTATTATTGCTATTTGACTTCTCTCATACAATTTTAAACATGGGTCTTTTGCTAAAATCTGAGTCCTCGTCCACAACCACACAGCTGCATTAATTTCAGTGGGGCTGTAATAGATGTTCATCAGCCTAGAATTTGGTGCCCTGTCATTTAACTTTGATAATACTACTAACCCTCTAGCTACCTCTAGGTAGCTTACAAATAATAAGCAACAGCCTAATCAACATTTATCCATGTATTGAGCGCACAAGGGTTTCCATACTAAAGTCTCAGGTATGCAAAACAGTCTCATTCACATATTGTGAAAACAAACAAAAGCTTGCTTTTTGGGTAAACTACTTACCCTCCTTGACCAATCACAGGTGTTATCTTTACATGTTGTTGGATACTGTCTCCTGATTTCCTTCTTGCATAATAAACCCCTTGCCATTCCTAAACAAATGTAATGAGAACTTCTAAGTATATTTTAAATTAGATGTCATTACATTTTGATTTTAAAAGTATGGCTGTATTCTGACAGAGTATTTCAGAATACCATGTTTAATGGATATTTTCTATAATTATCTGATAGGGAAGTCAGCCATGCATTTTCTTTAAGAGTCCAGAATTCCTATAATTTCTTTTGAGCACTTGAGGTTAGTAATACTGCACATTGTGAGGTTTGCCAGCTACTTCTGATCTTAAGCAGTCTCCTTAAGCCTTTAGCTTTATTTCTCACCTACACTTTTACCAGTATGGATGAGTGAAACTGGAACACAAAAAACCCAGACTTTTCAGCCCTGTAATTACATCCTCATTGCATGCAGATCAGTAAAGGTTAAGGGCTTCACACAACACTGATGTTGGGTATCCTCTGGAACAGATGTAGGATGTCACGGGTTAAACACCAAGTCTTTTTGGGAAGAAGTCTGTGTAGAGGGAGCAATGAGGTAGCATCAAAGGTGGATCTGAATCTACTACATTGTATGAAGAGCAAAGTTTCCACTGACTACAGTGCATGCAGGTTAGGTTGGGGTGAGCTGCTTCCATGAAAAAAACTGCAAGATTTTTTAAATTCAATGTTGTCATTCAGGGTGGCTATCAATAGGCTAAACTGAAAAAGAGAAGCCATTTCTAACACACGTAGACAAGCTTTCTTTTGGAATATGGCAATCGTGGAATATGGGTCGTTTTGATATCCAGACAGATAAGCACTTTAAATGGTGTAATAAAGATTATATTAGATCCCAGATTATACCTCAGGTTGTGACTCAGTGGTAGTTGGTGCAAATTGAAGGTGGAGAGCAAGGAAAGCTTTTTTAAAAGCACCTTACAACACCCTTGCTTCCTGATCTGAAGGCCATGTTAGAAATGGAATATTGTTAGAAATGGAGTATTGTTAGAAATGCACAGCTTGCATCTTGCACCTGATAAGAAAGAAACACTGCCAAGGACTTTTTTCCTTGCCCAGCCTTGCCACAGCTTTTCTTATACTAAATCGCAGACTCT
>NW_017728909.1:47638648-47648761 GCF_001723895.1 Crocodylus porosus
GTCTGTGATTTTGGTGGCCTCCAGAGAAACAAACCGCTTTAAGCATCAGCCAGGTGACTGTCAATATAGCACCTGGCTCTGCTAACTAGCTCAGGGGATCCCAGGCATGCCCTCATGCCACATGGGGCATGGATATGGGTATCATGGTCTGTTGTGGCCAAAATATCCCCCAAAGGGGACTGAGTTCTGACTAAACATTTGTGAGAAAGGTAGTTGAGTATGTTAATCTGAAGTGAAGCAGAAGGTAGGGTAGGGGGATACCTTAGAGACTAATTTAATTCATTCAGTTGCCCAGTGTAGACAAAAACTAACCTATAAGGTGCCACCCTAACCTGCTTGCATATACATTTGTGATTTATGAGCAGAGCTGAGACATGGCATTTTCAATTCTAATAAAATCTAAACAAGGCAGTATAGAAATATAAATGAGTTTTGTTCAACTTTATCCTTATTTACCTACCTTCCCTTTTTTGATACATGTGTTGATTGTATCTAAAAGGTCTGCGTGGTTTTTATCACTTTTTGGTAGTTCAGTAAGTTCTTTTCCTATAAGCTCTCCCTTGTGATACCCCATCATGCGTTCAAAGGCTGGATTGACATACTGTCAAAAGAAGTTCTTTGATTTTAGTTAAAGATGAGAAATAGGAAAGCATTTATGCAAAATACATAAATATCAAAACATTTTGATAATAAAACAAAGTGTTGTACCATGCATTATACCAACAGCTATTTCTGTTATAAAAATGCACATAGTATAGCCCACAGTTTGCTTCTTACCAGAGCAAGCATTTTTCGTCAAGGCCTGACCTTGCTCCCATTGAAAGTCTGTAGGATTCTGGATGGGTTCTAACACATGGATGATGTGTGAAGAAGCAGAAATAAATCAAGGGATTATATAGGTCGTACACCAGTGCAGAATTTGGCCTGAGATCTTTAATTAAAAAACACCCACACTCAACCTCTCTTCTTCTTATTCAATACACTATAATCAAGGCTGAGTGATCTATTCATAGCAAGTAATAGGCTTGGCAAATTTAACCACTTTTCCTGTTCGCCAGTTATCCATAAACAGAATTCCCTCCTCCCTTCTCATTTTTCTTTCAGGTGCTTTTTTTTTAACAAAAGCTTGCTATCTATATTTTTTCCAACACTGGATATTTTAGGCCTCTGGGCATATTTACTGTTATTAAGTGTTCCCATCAGCTGCGCTTTCCATTTTCTCCCAGAGGTGAAATTCAGACCTATGCAGAAGGCCAGGTAAAAGCCCATGGTATCCCTAAAATCTAACTTAAGATGTCAAAATAGGTGAGGTTTAAGTATTACCTAGGCCCCACACTGTCTTGGGCGAGTTTCACTGGATATGGAATGGGACTAGTCACTTTAAGTGCACAGTAACCTCTTTCCTGTTTGGATGACAGAAATATATATGCAAGTAGAAATAGAAAGGAAAACAAAAGTTTCAAGATGCCCATGAAAAAGACTGTGTAACTTTCAAGTAAATACAAGTGAGCATTTGAGACAGAGGCATAGTGTGGAAAAAATGTGCCCTACACAACTGTCTTTCACCCTTCCACACCCTCCCTCCTCCTTCAGATTGCAGGCATAGGAACAAAGCAGAGAGCCATTGCAGTACATGCGTAGAGGGCAAAAAAAGAAGCTGAATTTGGCAGTAGCAGGAAACTCCATTGGTGCTCTCTAAAACTGCACATTTCAGAATGCCTTGCACCCTATGACGCCCACTCCCTGTGCCCACAGCTTCGTGGAGCCCGAAAGTGCCAGCAGAGTGAGGCAAGGGAACAAGCAGCACGGAAAGGTTGTAGTGAGAGGCCCTGGGGATCTGCCCTCTCTCTCTCGTCCCATCCTATCCCCTTCCAGGCAGCATCTGTAGGTTCACCTACCCCAAGTTATGCTACTGATTTCAGATATTTTTGCTATGTGTAGATTCTTACAAGCAAACAAATTGAAACACTCATGAAAGTTTTCATAAAGCAAAAAAAAGCTTATGACTACTGCTTACGCAAATCTGTGCTTTTTTACTTCAAAGAATGTCCTCAACTTTTTATTTTTTTTTGGTCATATTTGCTGTGATCTGCATAAAGGGCAGTGAGTAGGTGGTCAATGCTATTTCCTGTGAAAATAGCAAATTGAGTGCTGGTGCTACTGGTCAAATTACAAATTGCACAACAATAGTATACTGGCATGTTTCTGGTGCTTGTAGTGTATCACATAAAAATTTCACATGTCGATTTGCCCTGCTAGCTGTAACAACAAGAATACTCATCGAGGAGTCATGAGGCAAGACAGCAAAAGGGAGGAACCATAGGAAAAAGAAAAAAAAATGTCTTGTCAATCATTCAGGTACTGTCTGTTTCAGCCTGAAGCCATTACTAGGCTCTTGTTTATTGGTGTGCCCCATCCTCACACTTCTAATATCAAGTGCCATGTAAGTGGAAAATAGTTGCACAGAGCATTTGACTGGACAACAACAAAAAATACATTTTTTGTTAAGGTAAAAAAGTAGTACTTAACTCTCAAGGACATCTTGTTCTCTTATTGCCTCAACACTGGATAGACTGTAAATGTACTCCTTGAGTAGTATTTTTTCAGATCTGATTTTCCTTTCTCAGCTTTGTACTTAAAAATAAAAGCATAACTAAAAATCCTGGGGATGACTTAAATCAAATTTCTGCAGGGTCAGCGAATGGAAGGCCTTAAAATGCAGCCAATGCTAACATGCAAAATACAAAAACAAGCAGGTCGTTCTATGTGGTTTCATTGTTCAACCTTTCCAACGATCAGTGAAACTGATGCAAGGAAAGTAAAGAGAAGTGAATAGTGTTTCCCCCCCAGATATTCAAATAAATGATCTTTTCCATACCTGAATAACATGATCTTCGCTGGTTATTTCTATAGCTTCCTGACACTGGTCTAGTGCTGTAAATACTGAATTACAAGCCCTGCAATTAGCAAATGTTTCACATTAGTTTTACTACTATACTTTCCATTGCTAACTGTAATATGGGATTACTTGATGCTTATTAGTAGATGATTCGTGTTAAAAATCTCTTTTGACAAAACCATGCAAATCTTTCTACTATAATCATTATCTCAGGAAATTCAGTTTTCATACGTTTCTGAGACTTAATAATTGTTACTGTTATTTACATTGTAAAATTTATCTTGGCTATTACACCTTTCTAATAGTAGGTTTGTTCTCCCCTCCACCCCTCTCAAACTTACTTTCCATAGCAAACAACTAAAAGTCAACTAATTACTACAGGCTCTTACATCAAGATTAAAGTGTAGTGATCATTAAAAAACTAGTGAGTACAATAATCACTGTAGTTGATACATATAAAAATACCAGTATATTAGAGAAGCCTTCATTACCCACATAGGCTATTGATCAATGTAAACAGAGGAGACTATATAGCTATTTCAAAGTTCTAGTCAGCAAATTATTTTTGGCAGCTTGATTTTTGCATGTCCTAGTCCTTATTACTTCCAGTAAATATTCATGTCAGTTTTCTGTCTCTTCAGCACACCCCTTGAAGTAACATAGAGAGAAAATCCCAGTTTTTCCTAAAAAGGGAATTACCTTACACGATAAAATATATAGAACGTAAAATTGAGCCAAAGCTCAATTCAGCCAGTAGCTATTTACAGGAAAAACTAGGTTTATTCTAACGTGTGGTCTATACTAAAAGAAACTTATTTGGTCTTCTTTGACAAACTACTGCTACTACTCTTATCTATGATTGACTGCAACATATATGCATGTATGTCATGCCAACTCTATACAAATGGTCTAATGAACTCAGCAAAAGTCTTCCCTACTCAACTGTCGTTTTACAGTGGATTCTCTAGTAACCAAAGTAGCATCATAATATGATTCTGTCTCATAACAACTAACGTAGCTCAAAAAGAGTTGGTATCTAAAAAAATGACACAAAATGATTATCTTTCAAGAGAATAAATAGGAATATTATGCAAATACTATTATTCAGACCACAATATTGGATGTGAATAATTTAAATTGCAGCCCAAACTAGCAAAGTCAGAAATTCCCACCTGAAAGGCCCTCGCTCCTAATCAACTTTTTAAAAAAATGCATAATTTTTGAGCATTTACCAGAAACAAGTAGTCCAGTAGAATTAATGTCCAGTTTGAAGAACTGTGCTTTGTTTCTGAAAGTTTGTCTAATGAGCTCTCCCAGCTATACAGCTGGTCCAATAAAAGATATTCCCATTAAAACCTTGCTTCTCATATAGCCTGGACTATTACAGCTACAACAAGACTCTACTACACTTTGATGAAACGTATTTGAAGAAAACAGAAAAAAAGTCAACTAAGCATGAACACTAACACTCATAACACAGTTTGATGGTGTTACTTATTCAGAATTTTATGCCAAACTCATTCAAAACACTAGCTTGCTGGGAAAAATCCTTCCTTCTGAGAAATAGGTTACTATACAAAAGCTAGTTGTATAATTGTGGGCTTAAAAATGTGTGTTAAAATTCAGAGGTTATGTGAAAGATGGTGGTAAATGTAACAAAGTCAGAGGCTCTGCTTACTTGAGGGTAGAGACAGCAGGGACATCACAAGGTGCTGGGGGGGCAGACTACATGATATGTATAGGAATAGGCAACCAGGGACTCATAGGCTGAGAATGCCTATTGTGGGGTTGGCTGCTGAGCCTCACATGAGCAGTAGGGACATTGCTAAGGCAGCAAGGGTTGCAGCAGTAAACTGCCCTGATAGCAACCTGGTCAGCAGGCCTAGAATGGAAATCCCTATAGGTGGCTAGAGAGATATCTGACAGGAAGGGCCAGGGCACAGGAGGTACATAAAGCCAGGGCCTGAGCCCAGGCAGTCAGTGTGGCTTTGCAGGCAGCAGGGAGAAGAGCTCATCTGGGAAGGCCAGAGAGGAGTATCTGGCTGACAGATGGGCTGCCCTGCGACTGCCAGTAAGATGCTTAGACCCATTGGGAAAGTATGCCCCTGTATGGGGAAGAGCTCTGTGGTGAATTGTTTATGTTTAAACCCAGTATGGGAATGGCTTAGTTATAACCTGGGTGCTTGTATTTCAGTTTGAAGTTCAGACCGGTGGTTTGGATGTGGCTGTAGGGGCATGTGAGAAGGCCCCAGCGGGGCACTTAAGAGGCACATTCCAGTTAACCCACAGTGGGTTGCCAGGGGTACACTGGTGTTTTGAGCCCTTGCAGGGGGCTGGGCTCAGGAAGCAGAGTAGGCTTAAGCCAAAGGACAGCAGAAGCCTAGTATGGGAAGGCCAACAGTCCCAGTGGCCAAGAAGCCAAGTCTGGTGCAGTGGGCCTGAGCTAAGGAGCCCAGCTAGAAGAAAGGGGTGGAGGCCAGGAAGGCTAAGGCCCCAATAAGGGCAGAGGTCTAACCAGGGCCGATAAGAGTGACTGACTGATAACATATGAGTCATGTGCATGAGTATGGAGGTAGCTGGAGGTCATGAATAGCCCTTAAGATGATAGGTGCCCTGGGGGCACAGGTGGGCCAAGAGGGCCCACTTAGTGTGTGTGGGGCAGGACTGGGACCAGCAGAGTCTGAGAGAGACCTGCTGGCAAAAAGACAGACAAGGGCTTGACCTGGGACCTCAAGGCAGCCTCCGTTTTCACCAATCAACTCAATACATCAAGGCATGGTAGGAGAGGGAAAAGGAAAGGGACCTAGCAGGCCAGATCAGAGCAGGAGCTGCAAGGGCATCATGGCCTAACTAGGGACTCCAACATGCTACAGTAAGATGCACATTACTAATGTGGAAATAAGTAGAAAAAGCTTAAAGTAGACAGATTTTATGTAATTTAGTTCAAGGAAAATGAATTAAAGAAAATGACTACAGTTTTTTTAAACAATCTAGGTGAAAAAATATCAGTAAATCAGGTAGATTAAATACATGTAGAGACTGACACTACTGGTTTCCAATTTTTATGTGGACTTTAAACCTTCATTAGCTATTTTAAATAAACCTGCAGAGAAGTGTGGCAATCCTTATGAAGGCTGGGTAGATTTGCATGTTTACAGACTAATTAAATCACAGATGTATAGCATAGCCTTATGCTCATTTTAAAGCTTATGCCAGAGGTGGACAAAATATGGCCTGAAGGCTGTATCCATCCCACCAAGAGATTCTATCCAGCCTGCGCCTGCTTCTCTGTAGTAAAATTATCTCTGGACCACCACTGACCCTCTGAAAGCTGGCTTTTCTCTGTCTTCTGTGCGGTAGGTTCAAGCCCCAGTTGGTAGGCAGTTGACCACCACTTCCCAGCCTGTCCTGTCCCCCAGACCCAAAGCAGGGGGTGCTGGGAAGAGGAAGCTTCTGCCTAGGAACCATGTGATGGGAGCAGAGGATTTTGGAACCAACATGGCAGTGAGGGGGGCAGGGTTTGGGGACAGGTGATTTGGCCTTCTGATGTGATGAGGGGGCAGGGATTCTGGGACCAACATGGTGGCAAGGGAGGTGGCATGTGGTGTCGGGTGGGCAAGTCTTCTTATGTCACGGACTGTGTGACAGAGCAGGACTTCTGGTTCCAAGACTGCAAACCTCCCTCCCAAAAGGAGTACCTTTTGGGCAAAGAGAGAGACTTCCCTATGAGGCTAGGGGTGGGACTTCCAGTCCCAAGATGGTGGCCAGGGGGCTGGGCTCCTGTTAAGGGGAGGGGCTTAACAACTTGACAAAAGGCGTATCTTGTAGCCCTCAACAGCTCACCAGAACTCATTAAGTGGCCCTCCAGCCAAAATAATTCCCATCCCTGGTTTATGCTATACATTTCTGATTTAGTTATTCTATAAAGGTGCAAGTCTACCCTGGCTTCTGCGTGACTTCAGACTAACATGGCTAACTACGTCTCTGGAATCTACGTGAGTCGTATTTCCCAGATTCGGGAATTTTTTTTTTGTATTGATAATTAACACTGTTCATGCAGCATGTGTTCATGCTGTATTACCATTCTGTTCTCGGGAACAGCATTTGACATATTAAAGCATCCTAGTTTTGCACTCTCAACAAGGAGGGTATCACCATTAATGGAAAAGAAAACAAAATAAAACAGACCAGGAAATGTGAGGGCATGTTCAGTATGATGACATGTAAGCAATGCCTACTGGGGTTTTTTTTAAGCCTTTGTTCCTTTATTTCTGTATGTTTCTGACAAACATTAGAGGACAGGAGATTCCATTGGTAAAAGGTACAAAAAGAGTAAAGAGGTAACTTTTCTCAGGTAAGAAATTAAGTATGTTAATTGCATATATTTCAGTTCTTGGCATGAATGTAACTTTGCACATGGCTGGATGATAAAAATCTACTATAACACTGTTTGCTAAGTACGAAGCTGGTAATCTTGGAAGTTACATTTTAGTCATCTGAAAAATATTTTCTTTTAATAAACCACAGTATTCCTGTTCTTCTCTGTACCCATTACCCTTAACACAAATGACTGATACAGTGGGTACCATACATTAATTGCTTTGTAAAAGACTAAATTTTGGATAATGTGGATTTTTAATGTTGTAACTGACAGGCCAGAAGCATCACCCAGGAACCAGGACCACTAGAAAGCACACAGTGTAACTTCTGAAAAGTTTCCTTATTACTGTACTTACACCAGAGCTAGCTTTGGTCCAAAATCATGTGAACATCTGACCAATAGTAAAAGAAAATTGCTGGAAGGCTACTGAAACATTCTTCATTCAATAATGCAATTGATAAATAACCCAAATAGACAGTTTTTCACTCAGTGGCTGGTTGAAAACATTAATTTAATAATTTTATCTGCATTTACCTTGTTCTATTCTGTACCGTTTTATTCATTCAAAATGTTTCATCTATTCATGGTTAGAAATTAAACAGAAATCAAATGTCTGATTTTAAAAGATGATTTGAAACTGCTGGCAATTTTGCATGAATAACTTACGATATATACAAATCATGCTTCCCTGTGCAAAGTTATTATGTGTGTACATGATGATAAATTTGCAAATGGGAAAAGTTTGTGCAAGCTCAGACATCATCTTAATATCCCTTGGGAAAACAATGCTGTAAAAAAACATACAATATACGGACATAATTCAGACTCTGTAAATAGCCCAGTTTTGTTCCATCTGGTTCAAGCAAAAGATCAGGTCAGTTAATAAAGAAGTATTGGCGCACACCTTTAGAGAACCCAAATTCACAGAAAAAAATGATTTTTTTTCCTTGTTTTACCACTGAAAAGTACTCCTCCTTGATATTTGTTGAAGAATATTTTTCCTAAAAGTGTGTTATTTATGTAATACAACCAAAAATATGTTTGTGTATACAAAGGCATGTATGTTAAATGTAGAACTAAACATGATTAAGAAAAACTACCATGTAATACAACTCTAATTTTTAATTTTTTACCATGACAAAGCTCTTTACTGAAGTCGATGAAAGTTTCATCGGAGTGAAGAAAGAGACAAATCTTGAGATCTGTAGTTTTCACTCAATCTCAAATGTCAGGATGTCACAGGCAGTGAGAAGATAATAGAACAGATGAACAATAAACTACCTTCTTGGAGTTTTATGATATGCAATCCAGACTCTGATTTGTGATGTACTTTCTCTGAAATTGCCCCCCAAGTGAATTTTATAATTTTCTTATTTTATTTCTACTAGAATAATATATTTATAAACTGACATTTCATCCTGACAGACATTAAGAATGATGCCTTAAAGATACAGCTGGCTTGCAGTTCAGATTCAGGATCAGAGGTCATATTAAGATGGGAGGGAACATAAATATAAGAATTGATAACATTTGTGACAGCTTCTCTAAATGCCAAATATTGTACCTGGAATCCACAGTCAATTAGAAGCATAAAAAAATAATTCCCAGAGTACTGAATAATAAAACTCTAGGTCTGTCTGACTGAAACAATAATATTACTCCTCATTTTCACCACCTTCAGTAAAGTTAAAATACAGATGTGATATATAATAACTGACCAGAGAGATGTCAGAAGGTAAAGTGATATAGGATCAAGAACTCTGTAATTCCAATATTTTATGTTTGTAGTGTCCTGTACTTCTACATACCGTAGTTTGAATTGAGACTGCACTTCCCCATGTTCTAGTTGAATCAATTCATTGTAACAAGCAGTTATGCTGCTATTCTCCACAAATCTCTAAAAAAGAATCAGAGGCAAAACATGAAATAGGTCATTTGCTTTATAACCATTATTTATAGTCTGTTTAAAACTGTTTGTAGCTAATGCTATAATATTTTTCTATTGTACTGACTTTACTTGCCAACACAACATTGCCTAGTGCCATGCACATTTTAAGCAACTGCACATTTTAAACAACTGCACATTTTATCATTTTGTTTTAGGAAACCAGCTAAATAGGTAATGGTAAAAAATAAACATCTGATGCACAACCTATGTTCCAAGAACATTTCAATGTGCATGCCCATCCTTTAATGCTGAATGGAAGCAAAATCTCTTAGAAACACAAATCACTCACAATAAAACCACATGCATTTTCCTCTCCCCCACGTGCCAAATAAACCCCTCCTAATTTGGGGTGTGTATTTTAAGTGAGGAAGCTGATTTCCATAACTTAGTCAGAATGGAGGCACTGGAGTGCTGCAACAGCAGAAGATAATGCTGTGTGTGGTGTATCTTGACCCCTCAGCACTATTATTGAAATACCACACAGTGAAGCACGCTATTGAATGCTGGACACCTTAACTTGGGGTTAATGCTGTGAGTGGTGTCATGAAACCACTCAACAGAATAAAAATGACTTGTGCCATTGAAAGGCATCATAGCATTTTGTTTTGGTGTGCAGTCTCTCCCCCCTGAAGTGGACCTGTAGTTCTAGGAGGGCAGAAACTTTCTGGTTCACCCTGGTGGTATTTTTTGGGAACAGCCCTGATGAACCCATGCACCTCTAAAACATTCCTTTTCAGCTGGCTGTGACATAATGGTCCCCTTAATGCCATTAATTCACTTCCCAGTTTAATGTAAGCCCAACAAGCAGAGTGCTCTGAACCTGATCACGAGCCTTAAGCACACCTGCTTTATGAATAGCAGGTTTCATAGTTTCATAGTAGCTAG
>NW_017728909.1:47649038-47676393 GCF_001723895.1 Crocodylus porosus
TGATCTCCCCTGATGAGTTTGTAGGCAGCCACCAGGTCCCCCGTCAGCCTCCTCTTGCTGAGGCTGAACAGGTTCAGGTCCCTCAGTCTCTCCTCATAGGTGAGTTCTGTCACCATTCATTTGCTCATGAGCAGGGCCAGGCGCAGGTATGGGTGACCGGGTGCCTGGACAGAAAGGGGGCTCAAAAATGGCCCATTGTCCAATTATTATTAACATTATCTCTAACAGAGGGGGGCCTGATACTAAAAGTTCACCTGGGACCACCAGGAGTCTAGGTATGTCACTGCTCGCTGGCTGTCTCAGCTGCTCAGCATTTCAGATCCTGTCCTGCTGGGAGTGGTGTCATGACACATGGGTCACTGGGCAGCCTGCTACTGTGCCATGGCATACACAGGGCTAAAACACGTCCATAACATGCATTCCCATAAGATACCAGAAGTTGCCACAGGTGCATACAGATTCCTCCTCCCCACCCTCCCGCCTTGACTTGCTTGGTGCCAAAATGTCCCAGATGAACCCTGCTCATTGGCAACAAAAGCTGCAGCAGTTGCAGAGCATGTCTGCTTTCCAAACTCTGCACAGACACAATGGGTTTGGAGGGGGGTGAACTTCCCTTGGCCAAGTCACTTCAATATAAATTGAGCACAGCTCCCTGAGGTACCCCTTAGTGATTTGAGATGTCATGTTCATGGGAGAATGAAGCAGACTGGGGCACACAGGTCTAGGCCCAATTGGACCTTTACCTGGGCTGTGAAGTGAAAGAGGGGAGGGAGATGATGTAGGACAGTGCTTTAAAGATCCTGGGAGTTAGTGAGCAGTGCACAGAGCTATAGGGAACAGCAGGGAGGTGCATTGGTGGCCGTTTGTTTGCAGCCAGTCAGAGCCTGATACTACCCATGGCCAGGCACCCCTCCTTCATCATTTTGGGCTGACCGCTTCTTATTCGTTCACAAGATTCACTGAGTGCATCTTTTTAGAGTACCGAGCATCCTTAATTCACTCTATTTCCCACATTTCTTGATTGTCAGCTCTGCTTGCAATGCCACCGCCAAGGACACACAAGCTACTGTGGTAGGCTGCCGCCGATGCATGAACTGACAGGATTATGAATGCCCTCAGGGACTGTGAGCATTGGCCATGTGAGATGGTGAGGCATCTAGCTATGGGCAGATTCATGGCTGCCTAGCATGAAAGGAGCTGCACTGAGTCCAAGAGGCATTCCAAGACCCGGCAGGACTGGCAAATAATGACGAGACTCCTGGCAACAATTTTATGGCTGTTGGTCATTGGCCTCACTCCTGCCCCTGCCCCTGCCCCTGCCAGGAAGTCATGGAGGCAGGTGCAGATCTGCACTCTGCCATCCACAACTTCTTGGTCAAGCTCTGAAAGTCCACCTTAGAGCCAAGTTCTTTTACTTAGAAATGATTACTGCTTAGATTGATTTTTTCATGCCTTATGCACTGTTATGGTAGTAAAAAGAAATTCCTGTTATGTAGTAATTATGCATCATTATCTTATAAAAGTTGTTCTGTGGTTTGTTTAATATTGTTTAATTTTTGGTTTGTAAATAAAAGTTTCTATTTGCTTTGTTTGATTCTTCACTTCATGTTATGTCTGTTTAACAGGCGGAGTGTAAATGGGGTGGGAGGTTGCTAGCTTGTGGGAGGGTGGAGGTAGGGGGTTTCTGGCTTCTGTTGGCAACTAGAATTTTGTCAAGCCTTCCTGACTGGTTTTGAAGTTGTTCTGATCTCAAACACTGTCAAGCATCTGGTTCAGCTTCTGACCCCTGATAAGCTTGATGTGCTTAGAGCACCCACCCAATTAGCACTATCTGCATTAAGACAATTTGGGGCCAGCCCCCCCACAACCTGGCCTTGGTTTGGCCGCTGTGTCTTTCTCTGGTCACAATAATAAAAGCCTGGGCCTTGAAAGACCCCACCTCCCACATGCTACCTCTTTGGGTGGGGTGGGTGGGGAACAATGGAAAGGTGCATGCGCTCAAAGAAAATGCTATGGGCACAGTGCAGCAGCCCCGATTACTGCTCACTGCCATACCTACAGTATCCACATTCTGGGCAAACACCCCTGCCCCCCCACCTCAGTTCAGAGGTGGACATGTCCTCTTTCATTAGCGCAATGTGTCTGAAACAAGCCTGTTTTTCTTTGGTTTGGTTTACCGTCCACACCACAACCCATGCCTCTACAACCCTTCCCAGGTCAGCAGACAGACATGGACAAAAATTCATTTTAATTTCACCAAAGCATTTATTTTACTGTCATTAACTGAAACAGAACCAAAACAACACACGAACACAATGCTCACTCCCCGATTTGCTACAGAAGCATCAGCACTGCACTAACAACTAAAAACCCATCACCGATCATTGACTCTTTCCCCACTCCAGCCCCCATGCCCCTTGCCCCTTCTGTCTCACCCTCGCCTTCATCCCTAAAGCACTATGGCATTCTCCTTGTCCTGCTAGAGTAGGTGCACCCCTCACTTGAAGACACAGCAGCTGTCTCTGAGGCTGTCGCTATGGGGGAGCTGATCATGGACAGGGTTCTCTATGAGGGTCAGCTCACAGATAGAGGCATGCACAGTGGATGTTGCGTGGGTGGTCCCTGGGGGGGAAGCTCATGAATTGGGGCTGGGGTTATGTGTCTAAAGAGCTCCTGTCTAAATGTGCCCTCCATTTGCTGGCTTCCAGGTGATATTCTGAAAGCACTTATTGGCCAGGTCAAGGAATTCCCTTGTGCTCTTCAACTTTTTTATACACCTTGCAGAGTTTGTCCCACCACTCATCCACAGACCGTATTCGCAATTCAGAAGCTGCCACCAAAGCCTCCATCATACTTTCTCTTGACCGTTGCTGCCTGCAGCGGTGTTCACGCATTTGTTCAGGTTCGGTCTGTGTTGGTGTCTGCATTTTGGGTGAACATCCCAAAATTCCAGCGGATGAGGTAGCTGGTAACAGGAATGGGGAAAAAAGAGGCGTTCATGGTTAAAGATCTCGTCCCCACTCCCTGTAGCAGACGGACTATTGGCAATTGACAAGCAGTATCCCTGCTACTTGGAGAATTAATGCAGGCACCTGCAAAGGATGATTATGCAGGAACCCAGATCTCCCCAGTCCACTAAGGAGTTCATTGTACATCTCTCAGCAGCACAAATTCCTGCCAGTAAATGAATTAATGCTTCCCCCCACCTAAGCAATTTTAAGAGAGGGCCCTGCATGTCCACCCCCATGTAAGTGAAACACTGCGCAACTGCAAGCAGCGGACATATTTGCTGCTTACAAAATTAACACCCTCCCTCCCTCCTGGCCGCTCTTGGCCATGTAGCAAAAGCAGGGTGAAATTCACATAATCCCTAGTGACCCAAACTGATCTAATGCCCCTTGCCATAACTTGCAAGTCCCTGGGCACGGATCCTTGAGCATCTCTGGCACCGACACTGATCTGTGGGTCTCTGGAATTTTTGGTGTGTTGCACAAATCCAGGGTCAGTACCTCGTGGATGTGTCCTTCCTCCTCTGGGTTATGCAGGAAAAGCATTGGGGAGAATGGGGTCAGGGTCGAGACAATTAGTCTTGGTTCTCCCTGTCCTGCACTGCTGCAGCACTGCCCCCCGCTCCGACTGGTTGCCTGAAGGCTGCACAGTACATATTGCACTGCTTGCTGCAATGGCAGGACAGTCTGTGGACTCTTGCGGGCTAGGTGATACTGTGCCATCCTGCAACCTCATCATGCTGAAGGATTGAAGCCAAGTGTCACTTGCATCCTTCGGAAGAATGCAGGAAAGCTGCTCATAGAATGGGGCTTCTGTGCGTCCTGCCCCCAAACAAGAATTCTGGTCCTTGGCCCGATAGATAGCACATTTAAGGGCCTTCATCTTGCTGCAGCACTGTGCTGAGTCCCAGTTGTGGCCATGCTCCTTCATTTCTTTGGCAATAGATACATAAACAGGCTTATTTAATCAATTTTCCAGCTGTGCCAGAACCTTTTGGTCAATCCAAATATCAATCAAATCTGCCAGTTCTTCCTGGGCCCAGCTGGGGCCCTAGCTTTAAGATGCATCTGGCTGCTGCTCCAAGCCCAGCAGACATGGCTTGTTCTTCAGTACCTCCACTGAGTATATTTTTGAGGCCAAAATGACTCACTGAGAGAGGGGTGGCTATGCTCTGGCCAGAGTTGCAAGATGGTTTCTGGCCCCGGCTGAGAACAGTTATATAGACACGTGTATGGAACCTTACTGGGCAGGTCTGACTTTCCACATATGCATATCTATGCAGGTGTGAACAGTGCCTCAGTACTAGCACTCACGCAAGTCTGCTCATGTAACCTTTCCCAACAGAGCACTTTTGAAATCCATAGCCCACCCCAAATTGTCCCCCACATGCCCCATTGTCCAGAAGGATAGTTCTTAATGACTTGCTACCACACATGCCCAAAATTCATTGCCTGGCAGCTTGCAATGCAGTTTAAAAGGCATTGCTGGCCCTTCAAGCACATGCTCCTTCCCTCCCCCAACAACACCATCTCACCTAACAATTGCTCAACTGCGCTCCTTGGGGTCTATTTGGTCTGCTGGGGGAGAGCAAGAAGGGAAAACTAGGGTTCTTTCATTCAATCTTTTGCTCAGCACCTGCCTTTTTACCACTGACAGCACTGACATCCCCAAAAACCCTAAAACCCCAAGTTTTTACAAGAGGGGTGATACTATTGGGACTTAGTCAAAAAGAGTGCAGGGACCTCACACCTACATTTCTTCCCCAGCTTCTACCAGATTGGAAGTGCTTCCTGGGGTGAAACTTCATGGTAGATCTAGTTAGTCATTCTGCTAAGCACTACTATCTGCAGCCCTTGTCAGATCATGGATTTCTGAGGTCAGACACCCCAAGTTTTTTCAGGAAGGGTGGTTACAGGAACCTGGGATGTGTAGGAATTGAAATGTAAAGAGCAAGGCTCTCAATGTTAATCTCTTTATTCACCAATCCTTAATTCAGGGTTTGGCCATTTTAGTTCACTGCTCAGCGCCTGCTTTTTTCCTGCTGATCACATGTTATCAAAAACCAGGTGTACGGAGATTTCAGACATTTCTGACTGTGATTTTACTTGTTGATTCTAGTGCCCCTATGTCTGGCATAGCTCTTGGTGTGCTAATGGGACCTATTCACAAAAAGAGCACGAGGACCTCACACCCACTTTTGTTCCGCAGCCCCTGCTCGGTTGGAGGTGTTTTTTGGGGTGAAACTTTGTGGGGGTCTAGTCATTGTTCCACTAAGTGCTATTACCTGCAGCCCTGAGGTCACTGAATACCCCAAGTTTTTCAGGAGGGGCAGTTACAGGAATCTGAGGTGTGTAGGAATTGAAATGTTTCGACCAGGGGTGTCCAACCTTTCTGAATGTGGGGCCGGATCATGAACTTTTTATCACCCAGTGGGCCGGTGAGCCATATTCAAAGACCTCACAGGAAGCAGTAACACATCAGGAAGTGATGTCATGTGACCTCTGACACCAATGAAGTTGCAGGAAGTGACAATGAAATGGGTCTGGAAATGTGGTTTATCCAAAATAAATCCAAAATAAAAACAATTTGGTCTGGTAGCACTGTTTTATTTTAAACACCCCCCTAGCAGTGCTGGAGAGGAGTGTACCACCCTGCTGTACCCTTAATTTCCTGTCTTTGTCCACATGGAAAGCCACAATTTGCAGAGGGGTAAAAATCATTTTTGAATGCAAAACCTCTGTTGACATTGTGCTGTATTTACTCCAGAGAATTGTTGCAGGGATCTGATTTTTCCAAAGGTTAGCAGAGCTTTTTATTACCATGGTTTCATGCCTCATAGTTTTCAAATATTTGATTGAAATGCATCACAGATCTTTAATTTCTTATTTGCAGGCGCTCTCTCAGGGCGATATCCAGCCTGGGGGGCAGGAGTGGCCACTAGTGTGGCGTATCCAGTCTGGCTGTGGCCTTAGGGTGCAGGGGTCAAGGGGCGCCACCTGACCCTGCCGTGTCCTCCCCACCACCTGCGCAGCTTCAAGGATGTTCCCACACCTGCGCGTCTGGGCTTAGCACCCAGGCGGATGTGTGGGGACCCTACTGGGGGGTGCAGGATGTGCAGGGACACCCCCCTGCTCCCTCTCCTCTGGGGCAACCTGAGCCCGAGCCTGATGTGCAGGGCTCCCTCCCTCCCCAGAGCCTGTGACTCACCACCCCCCAGCACGATGTCTGCGGGCATGGGGGGATGTGGCGAGGCAGGAGTGGCACCAGTTTCCCACCCCAACAGCCACAGCAGCAGCAGCATCTCCCGCGGGCCCAGCCACAACATCCCTCCGAGCTGGCATCTGCGTCCCCCATGCCCACCCGCCCACTACACTGTGACCTGCTCCAGCCCACACGGCTGGTGGGGACTGGCGTGGGGCGGGGCCGGCATGCAAATAAGGAAAGGGCGGGGCTAGGAAGGGACACTGCAAAATGAGGGGGGAGGGGAGAAGCTGCACCATGTCAGCAATGTCAAGCTGATGCAGTGCATGTGGGAACTTTGTCCCTTCCCCAGCCCTTCAGCAGCCGTTAGGAAGCTGCCGAGGGGATGGGGGAGGGAAAAGGGGTGGGAACAAGAGTAAACAGTGTTTACTATCATTTCCTGTTGCAGCACCTCAGGCCTCAGAAAACAGCTTGGTGGGCCGCATGGCAGCCCACAGGCCGTAAGTTGGACAAGCCTGGTACAGACCATGGCTGGTTATAATGCTAATGACCCTATTCAAAAGCCCTACCTATTCAACCTCCTTAGCACAAGCAGGTGGTGCTCTGAGTGAAAGAGTAACTGTTGTTTACTGCACAACAAGATGGCTTTGCTGACTCCTGATGGAATCTGCAAGGATAAGCAGCCAAAAAGAGTGCGAAGAAGCATTTGGACAGTTGGCAATGCTCCACCATGATGGCGGAGACACAGGGGACAGAGCAGAGGGTTAGGCCAGTGCAGCTGACCTTGCCCCCACTGCCCTGCTCCCTGCAGGTGGCGAAGATGGAGCAGAAGTGGGGGGTGAGGCCCTTGATCCTTGGAGGTGGTGGTGCGGGGGTGGGGGGGAGCGGTGTTGGGGTGCCGTGGGAGGTGAGGCCACCAGTGCTGGCCTTGGCCCTCCCCTCCTCCTCCTTCCAACGTCACTGCCTGCAGGGCTGACTCGGTGCTGGTGCAGGGAAGAGTGGGCCCGACGTGGGGGAGGGGGGAAGGAGTTGGTCGAGGCCTGATGCGGCGGGGGGGGTAAGCAGGCCTACCGTGGCAATGGGGGGAGCAGCGGGCCCGGCCTGGCATGGAAGCAGCTGGGGGAGGGGAGGAGCAAGCCTTCTCCGCCTCTCGGGCCCAGGCCCACTCCTCCTCCACTCCCCCTCCCCCATGTAAACCTGGAGCCCGTTCCTCCCATCCCCCCGCTGCAGTGACACAGCTTCTCCCCACCCTTGGGCCCTGTTCTCCCCTGCATCAGGCCCGGGCCCACTCCTCCCCTCCCTGCCACTTGGAAATCAGCCCAGACCCCAAGTAGCAGGAGGGTAGGGGGGAGTAGGTCCAGATGGGTGGCGGGGCACAGGGCTCCATCCCCACCCACTCCCTCACCCTGTCACTCTTGATGGGCAACTGGCTAGTATATGTAAGAAATTCACAGGGTGCAGACTGTGTACCTATTATAAGCAATAGGAGAATTTCAGTGCCCTGTTTGTAGGGGTGGTTGTTTGAGTGAAATAAAAAAAACACAAATGGATTTACACACAAAATAAAATCTACTTCATGTCAGAAATAGGAAAATGAAAAATAAGATAAGAATAAAAATAAAGATAAGAACAAAAAGAATAAAAAATAAAACAAGAATTAAAAAAATCAGAATACTGGTGAAAAAAGTTCAAAAAAGCTTTAAAAAGTGTAAAAATATGTGTAAAAATATATTAAATTAATGAAACAACACTTAATTAAATTATTTACTTTAATGAAATCTCACCACTTTTGGCCATCTGTACATGTCAGCATGTTGTGAGCTATAGGTGCCCCCTGCTGTAATTTAGTACGAAGAGATCAGTGGGCTGGATTGTTATGAGGTGCTCCCTGAAGTTTACTGTGAATAACACACTGAGCATTTCATGAGCTTTAAGAGCAATGACGTACACAGTGACAGAAAAATAAAACCCACCATTTCAATTTAGGGGACACAGAATGCAACCCTAAAGGACTAAACCCCCATCATGTGTACAAGCGCCCAAAGGGACTGGTCAATACGAATGATGCTGGCAAAACCTGATCCATTATAAGGTTCCTTGAAGCACTAAGCAAATAGAGTAAGGGATAATGAAGGTTAACATCTATCTACCAGAGGAAAGAATGTATCCTCTTGTTGGGCAAATGTAACAGTCCTAGTACCAATGAAGTCAAGAGATTTTTATCATAAACTACAGTGGGAGAAGAATGGGGACCTTTGATTCAGCTGTTAGTGGACTGCTGAATCATGAATGGTTGAAAATAAGATCCAAAACAACTCATTCAGATTTTTTTCTTTTTGGTGTTATCCACAGAGAACATACTGTTATGATTCTTAGTATTCTGAAAGGACAGCTGCATCTAGTATCCACAGCCGGTCCTTTGAAGAACATCAAAGCTTGTTTTTAGAGGAAGCTACAATGCTGTGGCACAGACTTTGTTTTCCTCTTTAAAAATGATGTGTCAACATTTTCATCTCAAGCTGTCAGCAGTAAAATCAGTTTTCTCTGCAAATGGATTTGAGTTTTAAGAATCTAAATGTTTGGTTGGGTTTATTCCTCAGTACTGTTTTTAATGTAATGATTTTAGTACATGATTAGACATGTACATTGTACTTTTAGTTGTGCTATTTAACAGAAGTTAAGGCTCAATCAGCAGTGTACTGTTAAGCAATAAGATGATGCTATAGAACAAAACCAGAACAATACCAGTGAAAAGAACTGATGGGCATAGAACATTCTGTTCTTCTATGGACATGTAGAAGGTTTACATAATTAGTTCCAGGAAGAATAAACACAGATATGTTTTAAATTAGATTTTTTTGTTTGAAAATTATGTTTTCTTTTTTTAAATGACAAACCTATTTTAAGTCCAAAATTTACAAAAAAACTATTAAAATCAGCATAAATTCAATATAAATTTGATTTTTTGGGGGTAATGTTTGCTGCCAAAGTTTTAAAGAAAGGTGGTGGAAATCACTGCAACTCACTACAAAAGAATTAGCTGAAATGCTAACCCAGTTTTGACAGCCCTGCCTCTCTCTCTCTCTGTTGTGGGATTTGTTGCGCACACTTCCTGTTCCTCAGTTTGCTCTCAGCTTGGAAGTCAGATACTCTCTATACTCCAACAAAGGGAGCAAAAGAGGGTGGAACACAGATGGGCAGATGAACAACACATCTTGAAGAGCTCCAGTTACTGAAGATACATCTAGAGCTCGGTCACATGACATAAAAAATCTTGCATATGAGACCTTTCCCAGGAACATGGGAGTTCTCTGAAGCTACAAAGGTATCAGGTTTGCCTGTCAGGCACAGACTAGAGGTATCAAAAGGCAGACAGAGATTAGATTCCAGGGAATGGGGAGAGGCAAATACAAGTAGGAATTAAAAAAAAATCAAACCCCCCTAGTGAAAAGAACCTCCTAACCTTTCTACCTAAAGACACGGGACAGACTGGGAGACAGAACCAAAGTGGATGGCCACTGCCATAATGGTAGTCCTGGGTTGTGTAGTGAAGTAAATGGGAGGTGACACATGCGATGTCCAACTCAATACAAAAAAATAAAATGCTAAAATAAAACTCCTCATCCTTGTTTTGCTAAATAACAAGGTACATAACTTAAAGAGTAGGTTCAAATGATTTTTTTTGCTAGTCTGAGTTCCAAGTACCATCTAAACAGAGCTTGAAACATTACAAAAATTATAGTTATCTAGTAAAAATAACACCATTCACAATTTTCTAACATGATAAAACACTAAAATAATAAATTATAAAAACATAAAAAAAAAAATCATCATATGTTCAGTTAAATAAAACTGCGCTGTCCCAACCCTGAGGCTTCACACACCCTTGGGGCTGGGAGATCACAGCATCTGTCTCTCAGTCCCAGGGGTGCATAAAGCCCCCCAGGGCTGAGAGACCCTCAGCTGAGGGGCTCTCAGCCATGGAAGGTTGCTTCTTGCCAGTGCAGGAGGAGCCCAGGATCAGGTTCCCCCTGCACCAGCAATAAGACATGATGGAATCTAATGCATAATACCATAATCATGCCTCTTGCCATGTACATGTAATATGATGTGCACTACATCTCATTGCACCTTTACCTGCATGTGTAGAAGGGCCCTTAGGGTACCAGATGATTTATGAAATAATGAACAGAAATAACTCCCAAAGTAGGTCCATCTTCATTCAATCTTTCCATCATTATTAGCATCTAACCACTAGATGGCACCTATAGTAGTAGTAGTAGTAGTAAGAACAGCAACAGTTAAATATAATCTGAAAAGGTTTGATTTCTTTGGGCACTTATATACATTTTTTTTTGTCCTCCAACATGCCAGAGATTGCCATTTTGGAGCAGACTTGATTAACTGAGTCTGCTCTGCATGCGAGCTGAGGCAAACTGTACTGTACTGCATGCAGTTGTATAAGCAGCGAAATGTGCGTCAGCGTGCAGAAAATAACGGTGGTGAGCTTCTGAACTAAAGCACCTTCAATGTGTTTTAGTTCAAAATCGTGCCACCACTATTTTATCAGTGCTGATATGCATTTCACTGCTTATACAACCATAAGTGTCACAGCACTGGGCACTTTTCAAAGAGCTTGGTACTGTGGCACTTGCATATGTAAAAATGCCTTTCTGCTGTTAATAAAAGGATTTTAACTGGGCATATGCTGGACTTTTCTTCTGTGAAAGAATCTGCAGCCTAATGATACCCACAAAAGCATGAAACAATGCTATGCTTCTCCACTGCTAACAAACACAAAGAATCAGATTCTTTGATATCAGACATCTTTTTTTCTTAGAGCTTGATAACAATCCAGACAAGAAAACAACATATACTGTGAGCTTAGAAATCAATCTGGAGTTGAAGGAAGTCAATGGTTATACTTTGGGCTTTACCCTCCCTACTCATTGGCCAGTCAGATGAACTGTCAAAACTGCTTCTGGTGTTTGGGCCAAAAGCAAATTACTTCCTAAGAGGAATCAGGTAAGAACCATAACTCAGTTATATGTTTCAACATAACACAAGCTAGGGACAGACATTCAAAAAGCCTAAGCCTGAACTGATTCAATCTTTGCAGGTTAGTCTAACCTGCCGAGACTGAATCAGTTTGTAACTGCACAGACATCCCCTCTGGACTGAAAAAATGCAGGCACATGCCTGCAGTGGCTCAGGCTAGAAGCCAGGGGGTGCTAGAGCAGCCCTTCCTTCCCTTCCAAGTGCTGAGCTGAGGGGTGGGGGGCATGGCCAGGCCCTGGCAGGACACTCTAATTAGGGAGGTGTGTAAACCCCCCACCCTGCCTGCACCATCCCAGGTTTTTTCCTGCTCACTGCTCAAAGGGCGGGAATGCTGCCAAACCCTGGATCTGTTGATATTGAGCTTTTCAATCTCAGCCTCCCTGCTTCTTCAGACTGTCTGCAAACCAGGTCATTTCTAGCACCTTTCTCTGTCTGCTCTTGAAGACTGACAGATTGCACCCAGCAGGTTGTTTATTCAAGCCCCACAAAAGAAAACATCTCTCTCACCAGTTTCAAGCTCTTCTTATCTGCAAGGTGCATTTGCAAGCCACTAGCTGTCTACCCTTTGTTCCAGTGAAATTGGAGACCCACACAGACACCTCTGTAGCTAGCAAGGGGCGGAGGGGGCATGGCCAGATGCCGAGTCCCTGCACTGAGGTCCCTGCCATAGGAGAGGGGTGGCAAGAGGGATCCCTGTTTGAGCGGCCAGCGAGGAGGGGGAGTGGAGCAGGGGGAGGCCTGGCAGCTGCTGCAGTCCCTCAGCCAGCCGGAGCAGTGATAGTGCTCTGGCTGGGAAGGAGAGGGGTGGGGCCAACCCTGCTCTGCTCCAGCAAACATCCTTACCCAGCCCAGAGAGCATGCCAGGATGCTGGGGGACTCTGGTTTAATTTAAAACCAGGAAGGGGTCTGGGACAGACACTGCATAAACCAAACCAGTTAAGTCTGATACTATATTCAGGTTTATCTCAAACCAGTTTCATTTTCAAACTGGCTAATGTGCACCGAACATCTGTTCTGTTAGTTTTAAACCAGTTTCTGATCACTTAAATCAGTTTATGTGTAATGTCTGTCCTTAGCCACAGTGTTTCCTAGAATTGTACTCTGGGCTGCATACTAAGCCACAATCTAGTCTGAATTGTTTCAACAGAAAAAGGAGAACCTATGATCAAGAGAGGGAATCGAAAAGAATGTGTTAAGAAGAATTAAACATACCAAGTTTCTACAGAACACTAAATAAGAAACTTTAAGCCATAAATTTTTGGACTGACATCTATATACCGTGGGGTATCAAACTTGTCAAAGTCCAGATCCATCACTTGCCCTGGTGCTACCAAAACATGTCCCCAAAATCCATAATTTGGATGTGCACCCTACCCTGCTTGTCCTACCCCACTCCAGGAGCCACATGGGCCAGATGACAGGATGATACAATCCCTAGTATTACAATACATGATCATCTGACAATGTTTAATGTATTTATCTTCACAGCTTTCTCTGTGAAGTAAGCTAGTACTGTTTCCTTCATGTTAGTGCCAGTGACTGAAATGCAAAAAGAAAGAAAGAAAGAAAGAAAGAATGAAAGATAGGCGACATACCCAAAATTATGCAGGAAATCTGTGGCAGAGCAGGGAATTGAAGCTGGGTCTCCAGAGACCCAAGCTCATACCCTATCAGACTATCCTCTGAAGACTATTTCTTACTCTCTCCTCATCTAAGCAGGTGTCCTGGAGGGCATAATTTGTTCTCCCCTCTTTGTCTTACACAAGTATCATGACTACATCTAATGCACTGAGCTTTAAGAAAAGCTGCAGACCAAAATCCTCATCCCATACCCAACTGATTACAGCAGGGGATAGACAAGTCCCTACATTTCCCAAGTAGGTGGTGTTTGCCAGGTGAAAGCACAGACAAGTGTCCTGAGCACTAGGGTACATGCTGTGAGCACTTACTGACCAAGGGTGCATACCACTTCTTTCATAAGGAAGCAGCAAAGGGCTCTCAACTCCACTCCATTTTCCAACTACGTTTCTAGGCCATCAGAAATTAATCTGCCAATATGTCTGGTCCTTCTGGAACTAGTGACTAGACCACTGATTCTTTTGTGATATGTACCACTAGCCAAAAAGGAAGAAGTATTGTTGAATAGACAGCTGTTATTTTCCCATAAACACACTCTCATTAACATTTGTGATACAATCAAAACTTGTGATTTAATCAAATGATTCATAATTATTCTTCATTAAAAAAAGGAAGGTTTTTAATTTATCAAGTTATGAGGGTTATTTCTACATACCCTATCAAAGCCGGCATGGAGAAGGGGTAGAACAGATATGTCTTCTTGGTCAGCAGGTCTATAGCAAAACAGAACACGTGTCACCCAAAATATAAAAAGTAGATAATGTTAATATGACAGAGTTATCTAAACTTACTCGCCATGTCAAGAGAAGTGTAGCCATGCGGTACATGGTGCCACGGGCTAGGCTCCAAGCTGCAGGAGCACCATGGCTGCAGCTTCCCTGGTCCCTAGGACCCCAGGTAAGGCTGCTGGGGACAGCATAGTTGCTGGAACCACCCTCCCCTACCCCACCCAGGGTAACCTGCCATATACCAGAGGGCATGAGGCACAGGCATCCCCCAGGGAGGAGACATCTGTGTTCATCTGGACACAGCCATTGGGTTGAATTTTGTTATCCTTTGTGAAGCTAAATGGCAGTTCTGAAAGTGAGCCACTGCCCCTTGCATTTACTAGTCACTGGATAAAACAGGGAAGTAGTGGAATGGGGAAATTTCTTTGCACTTGGTATCAAAGGCCCAGACTAGAAGCCAAAGACTGCTCCCTTCTAGAGCAGCAGCCATCTCATGGAGCCATACACCTTCTAGCTTGTTCTTTTCCTCCTGTTTCCACACATCTTCTCCCCTATCAGCTGCCCCCCTGTCCCCCCATGACAGAATAGATTGCATTATGTCTAATCTATGGTGTGGTGGTTAAAGCACTGTACCTGGGAAGTCAGACATTCAGGTTCAAATCAATCCATCCTGTACAAATCCTTATCAAACCTATTAGTAAAACTACACAGTCAATCCTATTGCACAACCATAAAGCCTGGCACCTATACCTGCCACAGGTAATGCAGGAGGACCAGAACATCCAACATCCTGCCATTGCAAGGTTGTTAAAATGCACTTAGGAGATCCCAGGAAGAGGGCCATGCCCCCTGCTACAGAGGAAGGCAAAACCCCCCCAGTTCATACCAGTCTGACCATGAGAGAAAATTCCTTCTTGACCCCAAATACAGTGATCAGTCTGGCCCTAAGAAGAGCGGCAAGACCAGGAACTTTCAAGTTTAAGTCCCAGCAGAAGCATTGGGACCACCCCAATCAAAATCCCCAGCTTTGGCTGCTGGTTACACACAGTGCTTCTGAGGAAGCCTTAAAAAAACAAAACAAAAAAACACCCCCTGCCCCGAACACATGGAGCAGGAGGAGGGGAAAAATTGCTTCCCAGCCTCATGTAGCAATGAGCAAAGTCAGCAACATAGAACATAGGATTGTGTTCTTCTACCCATAGAAGAACACAATCATAGCTACTTCTAAACCATCCCTGACCAATGTCTGTCCAGCTTCTTAAACACCTCCAAGGATGAAGAGTCCTCCATGCAGTCTCACTGTTTTAACAGTGAAGTTTTTCCTGATATCCAAACTAAAAGTTCTAACAGTGAACAAGTTTTTCCCGGTTATCCATACTTTGTTGTAATTTCAAGCCACTGATCCATGTCCTACTCTGCAACTAGAGGTAAAAGTTGGCTGATACTAATAATATCTGCATAATGATAGGCAGTTATACATAATAAGAAAATCAATACAACACAAAATAATAAAAACAGAGAGAGATAATTACGTGCGAGGAACAACAGCAAGTATTACAGTGTGTTCTGATGGCTTAGTAGCACGGATTGATCTGAAAAGAGAAAAAAACCCGAGTCATGCACATTCTATGATGCTTTACTGAAACTACTTTGAATTTTTGTTGTTACACATAACGGAAAAACAAGCCACAAAGATCCTACAATACTGAACCTGGAAGGTTCAATAAACTTTTTTTTTTTTGGAGCTTTTATCACTTTCTTAGTTTGGAGTACACATAAGGATGGATGTTTGATGCATGTTCCCTCTTTTTTTTGGCATGAAGATCAGAACAGGCCCCCAAACCTATGAAAGCAGGTGCTGCATCTGTGTAAATCTAGGAAGTGTTAACTCTTATCTAGACCTCCTACTTCTAAACACTGTTTAGCACAAGAGCAGGCAATTATTTTGGCTGGAGGGCTGCTTAATGAGTTTTGGTGAGCTGTTGAGGACCACAAGGGTAGGCCCTGCCCCTTGGTAGCTCTTCCTACTGCAACTGCCTGGAGCCTGTACTGGGCTGCCACTGCTGCCCTGCTGGGCAGCCCAGAGGTAGCAGTGATGGCAGCAGACATGCAGGACAGCCCAGTGCAGAGCAGGCTCCAGGTGGCTGCAGCAGGAAGTGCCTGGCAGCAGCGAGGGAGAGGAGCCGCTTTTCCTTGGTGCTGAGCAACAGCTTCTATCCTGCACTGCCACTGTTGCTGCTGCTGAGCCTGCACAGGCAAGTCTAGAGCAGGCACAGGGCAAGGCAGGGTGGGTCAGCACTATGCATGCAGGTCCCTGGTGGTATTGTGGGGCTGAGGCCAGCGGTGGCAGCATCCAGGAGCCGCCACCTGGGCTGCTTAGAAAGGCAATCTAGCTGCAGAGCCACCCAAGCCTTGCTACGTGTCCAGGAGGTGCAGGATGAGCCACACGTGGATGGTGCCTGGGCCAGGTGGGACTGAGAGGCCTGTCATGGACTGGACAAAGCCCCTCTGCAGGCTGGATCTGGATCTGGCCCATGGGCCATATTTTGCCCACCTCTGGCCTAGCACACAGATATAGCAGGCATGGTCAATAGCAGCACTATTCCTACAAGAAGCTATTCTGCTTGGTGAGGAAATATAGAGAGGAATGGGCTAGCCCTTAATTGTCACTGAATGCAGAACATACTCCGTCACCAAATACAGAACATACTTTTCTCTTACAGATTAAGTATCCATGGATTTCCAATACTTTGCTTTCTGCTAAGTTTTAAACCCTTCGTTTTGTTAAATTATTCTCAGGAGAAGACATGGGCATCATGTTATCAAGGAGACACTGACAAACTGAAGGGAACCCAGAGAAGAAAATGAAGCAAGATACAGTGATTGATTTCTTAAGGAAAGATTTAAAAATAAAACAAACAAAACATTCAACTAAAAAGGTGGCATGGCAATAGGCATACATGTTTGAAGAGTTTAAACCGGGGTGTCAAAGGTACAGCTTGCAGGCCAGATTCAGCCTAGGGAGCTCCTTTGTCTGACTCCAAATCCTGCTACTGGCTCTAGAGTGGACCAGCATACAGAACAGTGTGCCAGACCAGCCCCATGCACAGAGCTCAGGAGGCCCACTACGTGCAGTGCCCTCTGCACCACCAGTCTGGGATCCAAGCTACGTATGGCATCCCCCAGTCCAAAACATGTATCGCATGATGCATGTAATGCTGCTCCCTCCCCAGCCATTTTGGGGCAGGCAGCACAGATCCTGGACTGGCCAGAGAGGGTGCTGTGTACTTGGGATTGGGCATGGAAGCAGCAGCTCTGTTGGCCCAATCCAGCCCTCCCTACCTGGGGGAGAAGGGGAAGGAGCAGTCAGATGATCCTCTGCTTACCTCCTCTGCGCTGTGTAACTAGTGGGGGAGGGAGGAGTAGTGGGGCAGGGATGAACCTGTGCTTACCTACCCACTTCCAACACACCCTTCAGGAGTAGATCCAGAGGAAAGCAGTGGCAGGCCCTCAGTGCTGAGGAAGTCAATCTATTTGTGGCTCGCTATCATGTCTCTGATCCCTACTAAGCTCTCTCCACTGTGCAGGTGTTAACGGTCCTCTATGCTTTTTAATAGTCTTGATGTTCCACACTTCAACTATCCTTTCTTCTACAATTTTGCTGTCTGGAACATTTCTCTTTTGTTTAATCTAAACCACCCCATAGGCTGTTTTTAGCTCTAGCTAAAAGCCTTAAATCAGGTGTAGTAATATGAACTTCAGTGTGCAAGTGACTGACAGTGAAGTATTGGAGGCACTATCAAGAGGCCAAGAAAACTAGATTTTGCTTATGAATCTGAATAAGAGAGGTACATTTAACTACAATGACTACAGGACTAATGACACAAGATTTTTGATTATTTTGACTTCTTTTGTCTAGTTTGTTGTGTCTTTTAAAAACTTCATATGTAACCCAGCAAATCAGTGCACATTCCAACTATCTTACTTGTTTTTGCTTTGACCCTAAACTGAAAGACATGGTGCTAGCCCCCTAGCATGTTAGACAAGCATTTAATTCTTCTTTAACTGGTAAAAAAATGTGTTGTTGTACCACACCATCTGAACTGTAATTTTCAAAGCCCTAGATCCACCCACGGCACCCTTCAAAGGTTTTTGTGGCACCCCAGGGTCCTGTGGCATTCTGGTTGGGAATCCTGCTCACTGCACTTAACATAGACATAGGTTTTGGAAAATCACCATTATGGAAGTGTGATGGAAATGGTAGTACAATATAGAACTCCATAGCTCCAACCTTTGTTGGAAGAGTAGAACACAAGTAAATAGAAAAGCAATGGTTTACAGCGTTGCACACCTCTATGGCAGCTCTGCTTTGAAGAAGGCTTGTGACCTAAGATTTATAGTTCTATAGGTCAAATTTCAGCCCCAGAAATAATGTATCTTTCATATTGGATGCCTGTAGAATGGTTTTCATGCACAATATTTGAAAGCTTTATTTCTGCTGTTCTCTTACCCACCAAAGCAGTTTTTATTTTTTTCTTTAATGATGGAGCAATGCAATCTCCAGCCCCCTACTCCCTTCTCTAAACTTGTTTTCACAATGTCATAATATATTCACTTTATGCTCATGAGTGGTATTTTACAAGGCATTTTTAGGTTCAAAAGGGGCACAAGGTCCACGAAGTTACCTGCAGATAGCCTCAGCATCAAAGTACCGGGAGCTCCTGTGATCTATCACTATTATTTCCTGATGCTTATCAAGAAAGCATTCAAGTGCTGACTCTGGTGTTCGAGCAATATTACACCTGTATCCAGCTCTATCACAAGCCCACCAGAACCCATCACTCTGGTTGTCTTCTTTTGCAAAGATCAACAAAACCTGCAAAATAGGTAAAATATCAGCCCCATATAAAATACACAAGATAATTCCATTTGTGTTACAGATTTTAAATGACTTCCAGGATTTAAAAGATCAATAACTCTATTCCAAAGCAAGAAATTTAGGCCATGTAATAAAAAAAACAAACAAACAAAGGAACAAAAAAATGCACAAATGAAATCCAAAATAGATTATTTTTATTATTGTGTCTATGATTCCTGTAGGTATTTTTAATCATTTATGTTATTGGTGTACACTTTATTTAGGCACTTGAAGCACACTGGTGCTTATTCTGGGGATGCAGCTGTATCCAGTTAGGTTGGGGTTAAAATTCTACTACTTAAATGTAAGCATTTGATACACAGTAGGATTTGTACCTGCAGTTAACCTAGCCATGAAAGTTATACCAGAAGAAAGGAGCTTAAAACTGAAAAAAACAGTCCATACTTATTTTTTCTTTTAATAACATTACACACCTGCTGCCAGTGAACCAGAGTACTGTTGGCAGGATCAAATATAGTGCAAGAAAAAGAGTGAAACTGTGAAAATTGCTGGACCTCTCAATACTATAATCTTGGGTTTATTCCTATGTGTGCTCATGGTCTTGATTACCACTAGACAGTGCAATAGCTAGCTCCTGTAGTTTCCAAATGCTTACCATTCAAAAGCTTATTAAAGACAGCTTTTGGGCATGCATTTAACATAGTCTGGGCTCAAAACAGGATAAGAAAAATGTAGTTAGTTTGAAAGAAAAGTCAAAAGTGATATGGAAGACATGAAAACATACTTGGAACGCAGGTCAATAACTAAGGCAGAACAAAACAATACAAATCCAATGAAACTGCAAAATTAGATTAGCTAATCAGGAATTTGTTTAACACTGCTGAGAGCTTCTACATTATTTCTTTGAAGTGTAATATTGCCACAAGTCCTGGGCAGCAGATACTGCAACCTCACGTAAATGAAACCTTTCATTAGAACAGGAAAGAATTGTTGCCTTCCTTGCCTTCCCAACATGACAGGCCTGACATCTCAGAAATTGAGGACAAAATTCTAAATTCTGAAATTCTGAACATACTATTTAAATCACCTCTGAATCTGGTTCAATTCTTTTTAAAAATCCCTTATATATGCAAACCGTTTTGTTTAAAACACCAAACAAGAGCCTGCAGGGGGATGACTAGGTATGTGGGAAAGTGGTAGCCAATACAGTGGAGCAGTGGACAGAATCCTTAATGCATACGTTAAGAAAATCTTGCATAAGCAGGTCCACACAGTCACTTACTGCTAGTTAAGGTAAGGTGAGGAGAAGAAACTTCCTGAAATCTCTCCTTAAAACTCACCTCTGCCAAGTAGCCTATAAGACTTGATGAAGAGTAGAACAGCTGGTCATAATCATTTCAGCAAAACATTTTTCCTATGATGTACTCTTTTCACACATGAAGAGGGGAAAAAAGATGATGAGCAACATAAAAAACAATCTATCCAGGTGGCCCAGGCCACAGAGGAGAATGAAGACACAAAGCATTCAAACTACAACCCCCAGGAGGCCCAACAGCACCAGTCTGAATTATATTATTTTTCACAATTTGGCAAGAATGGTGAACAGGCCACCTTGAGAAGTCATGGGATCTCCATCCATGGAAGTATTCAATAACAGGTTAGACTGGGGTGGGCAAAATGTGACCCGCCAGGTCATTCTATCCAGTCTGCGGGGCCCCTAAAAATTAATATTAATCTGCCCTGGGCTGCCTGTCATGTGGCCCTCGATGACTTTCTAAAACTCAGTAAGCGGCCCTCTGCCCAAAATAATTGCCTGTCCCGGGTTTGACACACAAAGTGAACTCAAGTTTATTAAAGCTTGTGCATTCTCTCTGTCTGTCTGTCTCTATACATATATATCTTATTTAGTTAGTCTAAGGTACATATCAACCCTGCCTTTTGCCTTGGATGGTTTAGTCAGGGACGATCCTGCCTTGAGCATGAGGATGGACTAGATTTCATGTTATCCCATCCAGCTCTGCTTTCTTATGTTCCTATGAAAAAAGTCTAAATTCTGGGCAAAATACTTTGATGGAGATGGTCCGGAGCCAGGGCAAAACCATGATCTGCAGTCTACATGCTCTGGGCAAGGGTGTGCAGGCAACGCATTGCAGCTCTGCCCCAGCTCCAGATTACACTGTCACAGCTACAAGGAGCTGGGGCAGAGCTGCAACCCACGGCCTGCACGCCCCTGCCCAGAGCATGCAGGATGCACATTGTGGCTCTGCCCCGGCTCCAGACCATGATGTTACAACTGCAAAAGCCCAGAACAGCCCCAGAGCAGCTCCCCGCCCTGCCATGTGCCTTGCCAGCACTGCTGGGGCTGGTCTCCATGGAAACCCTGTCCCTGCCTGCTGCTGGGGTCTCCATAGAAACCAGCCCCAGCTACATGGCAGGGGCTTCTAGGAACTGGAGTCCACTTTTGATCAGATCTGGCCTGTGGGCTGGACTTTGCCTTCCCCTGCTTTAATGGTTAGGTAGTTGTTTGGTTGTAACAGCGTATGTTTATTGTGGTCTCACTGTGAACTGCTGCAGCTTTGGGATCTCCTTTTCTTTGTGCATGTAGCACAGGGGCAGGCAATTATTTTGGGTGAAGGGCCACTTAACAAGTTTTGGTGAGCAGTCCAGGTCTGCAAGGGTAGTCCCACCCCTTGACAGTTGCCCTGCAAACTTGTTGCCATCTTGGGACCAGAACTCCCACTCCACCAAACCCTTACCTTTGCCACCAGAAGTCCCTTCTCCTTGCCCCCCGGAAATACTCCTTTTTTTTTTTTTTGGGGGGGGGGGGTGCCATCTTAGAACCGAAAAAAACCAAATCATATACTAAAAGTCAAACACCTACTATAACATTTTAATTGTATTATAAAAATATTTGTGTCATGATTTGTGTTTGCTTACTCTATATAGAGGTGATTGCATAAATCAAACATATATTCTTAGTCTTGTATATTGTGGAAGGGGTGTATAGGTATATGGTAGGGTGTGGGTGTGTTGGGGGGGTTGTGTTGTGCAGCTTTGCTTGCTGCAGTCCCTTTACATCTTCTGAAAGGTTTTGCTATACATCTCTGATTTAGTTGGTCTCTAAGGTGCAAGTCTACCCTGCCTTCTGACTGACTTCAGACTAACGTGGCTAACTATCTCTCCCTGCTATTAAACTCCAGAGTAAATTTTGGGCCACATGAACATTTGTGGGAGAGACAGGAAATCATCTGTGACCTTCGGCACCCACCAACACAGCAGCAAAATTGTTTCCTGTGCTTTCTGACTAACGTGTTACAAAAACCTAGCTCACAGTTCAGCCTTATGAAAATAAACAAACAGGAATGTGGGGAATTGAACATGCTCCTGCACTGCTTCTGGGGCCTGTGAATACTCTTTTCCTTCCTCCTTGTAAATGCAGAATAAGGGAACAGTAAAAGCAGAATTACCATGAGTCTTCAGAGTGTATATATCAAATAATGCATTAACCCAGTAGATATTCTTACCTGTTAAATGGCAATGTCAGCAAAAAAGCCTTATCTAAAAACGTTAGCTCTCTTTTTTAAACCTTTTTTAATATTATGCCACATACACACAAGACCAATTCACTTTTACCCCTCAATCAACTCCCTGGATTTCAGTACAATGTCTATTCTTATCAAATCCTCTGACTGTATGACACAGGATTGTAGGAACAAACTTTACTTTTCTTCTTAAAAAAAAAATCCCCAAATCACAAAAACAGCCACCAGATAACATTGGTTTATTCACACCTAACTTGGAAGTGTTTTATGTTCCGTTTCCACTAATTTTAGATCATCCTATTTCCATCTTACATACTTTTAATATAAGAAATTGTTTAAGAAGTAGCTGAATATATTATTAGCACATAGGACAAACGCAGAGAATGCATGGTGTCTTTATCCATTATTTCTCCCTTTTTATACAGCAAAATGTAGTTTAGGCTTATTCTTTCAAGAACAGAAACAATAAAAGGCACGGAAATAAATGTCAGAGAAGGGCAGAAAAATAGGTTCCACACTATAATTCTTATTTATGTGAACTGTGCTTCATCACCATCCAAGGAAATCTGGCACCTTCAGCAGGATCAGTTGTATGTTTATAGACTGCTCAAATGAAAAAGACTAGATTTGGACTCTGCTGGTGGTAATATAAAAGCTGAATGGATGTCATATGAAGTGCATCTTAGGAAAAGTTAGAGTCAACTTCAGTTCCACAACAACTACTTCTTGTGTAAAATTAATTCCTTTATAAATGTCAGAATTCATAGGAAATATTTTTTAGGATCGCCTTGCTACGCTTATCATCAGTTTAAAAATTATACAGTCAGTAACATAGGTCTTCTATATCCTCTCTTCCGCTATTTGCATATATTTATTATAGTTAATCACTAACTAGGCTATACTTTGCTACAGATGAAAAAGATTACTTTAGGTTAAACACACTATAAAGAAGAAAGGACTCAAGGAATCTTAGACTTACCAAAAATGTTCAAATCGCACAGTAAGAAATTCAGTAGCTTGAAAAATGTCACAGAGGGCAAAATGCTGTGCATTTCAAACACAGTAAATTAACCCACTGAGTTCACTGGGACACCCTATCCAAGTAAACTACACAGGATTTGACCCAAAATATCTATGAGAAAGGCCAACAGACTTGTATCTGTGTTACTCTGTGTAGTCATGGTGTCACCATGCGAAATTCAACACACTGACTAGAAGCTAGCCAAGGTCACCCTGCTTTTGCCTCATGTCAAACTGTCTAGATTGTTGCATTCCAAACAATAAGTGATAAATGTTATTGTAGCAGCAATGTAATTCAATATTTTATTAACTTGGCAAGAAAGGTATATGTTAGTACATATCTATCTTAATATGAATACCGAGAAATGACCATTTACCATAGCATCTCAGTAAACAAAACCAGCTGGATTTGAATTAGCGTGCTTTTCGCACAAGGGATTGGACAGATTCTTGTGTAGCCCAGGTAACTTGGGTATATACTCCCCTTCTCCAATTGAAGGGGATTGTTAGCTGGCAGGTGTGCTGTGGGGGAACTGCAGACCTCTCAGTTTCCCTCCGTCCCTGCAGAACCAGACCAGGACAGTCAGGGGACTTAACTATATACAACTATATTTGAACATGAATATAAACACACACACACACACACACACACACACAGAGGCTATCTAAACACAAATAACATAAATAATATCCTCTGGATAAATACTACAAAAGCATACACCAATGCTCTAGATACCGATAAGTATCTGATCTTAAACAGATAAATCCCAAAATAAACATAGATAGCCAACAGATAAACTATAGATAAGTATGGCTGAACAATAAATAATCCACAAATAAATACAAATAAGCAACAGGTGAAAGAATAGCAAAAGGAGGTCCCAGCAGAGCCCTAGGACTCTACTAATTTACAAACATGAGAGTTCACAAAATATAAGGCATGCCATCACACAACTTATGGTGCAAGAACCCCAAAGATGAACTTAATCCCAAAGGGAAACCCCAATGCCCTTGGACTGTCCCCACGCCCTACAAGGAAGCTGATAACTTCAGAGGGGCCCTCCCAGTGGGACCTCCACTTTCAGGAGCCCTTAACTAATCAGGGGGGGACTCCCTCCTTCCCCTGTGGGAATCCTCTTTTCCCTGCAACTCAGGCTTGGAGGGTGGCCCTTGTCCTTTGTGCCAAGCTGCTCTTTCACCTGCAGGAGGCTTCGGGGTGGGGGGTCGCTGTCACCTGGAACAGGGCTCTGGCTCAGCCCTGTCTTTTGGCTCAGTAGCCCAAGCACCGTCTGGCTCCCTGGACTCAACGTCTTGCTATGGGTCGGAGGCCTGGGCTCCCTCATGCAGCACCACGCTCAGTCTGCTCCTGGACCCTCTGTGCAGTGACCCTCTGTGCTTGTTCTGGCAGTTGAGGTCCTGAGCCGCCTAAGTGCTCCAAAGGTCCTACTCCATGCACCTGCCTGTGCATGTGTCTCTGGCCGCGCGCCAGAGGTTGTAGACCCGAGCCGCCTCACACAGCTCTCAGGATCTGGATGCCGTGTGCTGCGCTGCACACCGAGAGTCTAGCTGCTGGAGCCGTCTGCTGTTCCCTGTTGATGGAAGGCTCCAGGGGTGATTCTGGCCTACTGCTTTGCCCTGCTGAGAGGCTCTCCTCAGATCTTCTAAGCCCCGCTCTTCTCTTCTCTCCTTCCCAGATGTGTTCCCCTCATGCTGGGCATGCAGCTCCTTTTATACTATCCAGGGCTCTGCCCCTGAAGTTTTCCCGACCTGAGTGTTGCAGTCTTCAATCAGGTCCGGGAGAGCGGGGAGAGCTCCTCTCCCCCTCCCCTCAGGAAAGGGGCATGGCTTAACTCCTTTTGTTGCCTCCTGATTGGTGGATGGGCTCCACCAATCAAAACAGCAAGATTTCAAGCCTGGGACTCAACCCAAGCTTGGAAAGGAAAGCCTGCTACACTTGGAAGAAAGGTGCATCGGCAGCTATTGAACATGGAAGTCGGGGGTACAGCCTCTGGATCAGAATTTCCTGGACTTTAAATGCTGGAGGCTGCAAGTGGGAAAGAAACAGGGGAAGAAACCATGGTCATACCCTGTTCACTCTCCCTTTCAACATCCACTCTGGATGTTGAATTTATGGTCTAACCCAGTAAATGGCAGTTCTTATATTCTAACATTCCTTGGAACAGAGATGATCTGAAATTAATGGTCTACACAGAGATGCACTCTTGGGGCCTGGTTGCAAACACTACACTTTTGCTTTTATCCAACAACAGTTGTAGCCATTGAGGCAATATGCATGCATTCTTCTGACATTTGGACCTGAGCGCAAGTAGCCAGCACCCTTCCCTGTTCCCTACTTTTTTCTAATTACAGGAGTAACTAATGAAACTACACTTGACAGGATGCTAACCTAGAGACCCAGGATGGATTCAAATTTATTTTTTCTGTTATCATTAAGTTAATCTTGTTCTTGGTTAGCTAAGTGGCATGAAATTAGGATACTTTTACAGTGCTACATATTTTTGATTTTCCCCTTTTGCAGATAAGTTATAAAGTTTGGCAAAAGGCAAGGCAAGATGGTACCTTAGAAACTAACTGGTTCAGACAGGCATAAGCTTTTTTGGTAACAACCTACTAAATCAGATGCTACTGATAATCTCTTGTAGGTGTGGCCAAGTGGGGGTCCCTGACTAGCCACAGGGCTAGTTTCCCCACCTGCCTCTGGGCACACCACCCACCTATCTCGCCTGCCATGCCTTGATGGAACATAACTGAGTGTCAATTAGGCACAAGGCTGCCCATTTCACAGCCCAAGCCTCGTAGATGGCATCTTAGGCAGTTGGCTCAACCATCCCCTTTGCCCATTAGCTATGACCCCAATCATGGGAACTTCAGCTTCCATATAAGCCCTGGCCGGGTCTCTGGCCAGTCAGGACCCCAAGCTTGTTTGCTCATCATTGGTGTCCCTTGCAGTGGGTCCCTGTCACTTTTGACCCTTCCAGTCCTGGCCCCAGCATTGAGCAGTCTGGTCCCTTGGTTGGGTTTATGCTTCCTGCCTGCACTTAGGGATCGGGGTCCCCCATTTCAGGCTCATGTGCTTCTGGAAGCACGCCTGGCCCTGTGGGGTCACTCCCCCAGCAGGCTCAGGCGCCTCCAGAAGCTTATCTGGCCTACCCTGCCCTGGTCGTATGTGGCTCACCTGAAGATGAGGGCTGGGGTTAAGATGCCCCTACCTGCCTTTCACCATGGTGATCACTGGCCTGGCATTTCTTGGGGGCTCCTGTGCCACTGAGAGCCCCACCAGGCAACCCACTCCCAGCAGGGTGCAGTTTTAGGTCATGCCCAGGACCAGGAGCTTCCAAACTGTCCCCTGCAGCTCCTGCCTTTACCTGCAGGATGTCGCATGCAGCCTGGCCTGCCAGCAGCGAACTCCCCCATTTATATAGGCAGCCATGGATCTAAAATGGCTGCCACAATTAAGCACCTGCTGGCTCCTTGGCTCAGCCCTTAAAGTGGCAGGCACCAACAGTGCCCTGACACAGTATGCGACAGTATACTTCATTACATGCTGTAGAAATGCCTCTATTAACCAGTCATTCTCTGAACCTGCCTACCTTCTGCTTGACTTCAGACTAATGCAGCTAATTACCTCTCAATGTGACAAGGGAACCAGTTTCAAATGTTTCCCTTTGCATAATGTGAATATATTCAGGGAAACTGTTCAGGTGCTACTGCAGGCTCCTCAGTGAGGATAACATACTTTAAGATAATGCACTTGTGATTCAGGTAAGTAAAGGAATTTATGACTTAATTGACTTGGTGTGTAACAAGCTTGGTTCAGTTATGTAACAAGTAGCAACATAACACAATAGTAATTAGGCACCAGAGAGGCCTTGGGTGGCTTAATTAAGGTGTGTAAAACTTCCCTGGAGCCTACACTAAAAGGAACTGTAACAGTATTACCACTATTCCTTGCTGCCAAACACTTGTAGGAGCCTTACTTTAAATCACAGAAAATTAGGATAATGAGAAATACCCAGACAGATTTGAAGGTATCTAGATAACCACAAATAACAGTACTGAGTAACCCAGGCTGATGTGCCAGAGTTTGAGTTAAAATGTATGCTTAAAATTAGGCTACCAAATGATTTTAAAAATTACTCATGATTGATTAGTTGCATGATTTAAAATAGTCACAATTAATTGTGATTTTAATTGCACAACTAAAAACTCAAAATTATGTGCATAAAATCTCAAAATGATGTAAAATTACACATGTACTT
>NW_017728909.1:47676493-47710318 GCF_001723895.1 Crocodylus porosus
TTAATTGTGATTTTAATTGCACAACTAAAAACTCAAAATTATGTGCATAAAATCTCAAAATGATGTAAAATTACACATGTACTTTGTATGGTTAGGGGGTAGGGGTGTGTGGGGGTGGGGAATCTGTGAAGGTATGGGGGACTGTGGCTGGGCGTGTGGGATTTGGAGCCTGGGGGGGGGGTCCCTACATGCCCTGGGGTACAATGGGTTAGGAGTGAGGAGTGGCAGCAGCATGTTTGGGGGGGGGCTGTGGCTTGCAATTGAGGGTCAGGGATAGGGCATGGGCATATCAATGCTGTCTCCCCACAACCATATTACATGCCCCCAACAGGTATCCTCTTTTTTAAAACTTGAAATATGATAATCCTACAGGGATGCAGCCTGGGTGGTGTGTAGAGCAGCACCCAGAAGATAAGTCTGTGGAGAGGAAGGGGTCGGGGAAGAGGAAAGGGGCATGAGGGGGGTGGATCGAGGCCCCTATAGTGAGGAAGGGAGTGGGGCAGGGCCTGGGATGAATGGGGCCCTGGTGCCAGAGCAGGCTGTGGGACAGAGCTGCGGGCGGCTTGTCCAGGGGTGCACGGGGGGGATCCAGCTGGTTGCACTGCATGTCCACTGCCTGCCCAGTGGAAGGAGGCACAACATGATGTCATGAGACTCCTGGGGCAAAGGCAGCAGGGCACAGAGCTTCAGTTCACACTGGGCAGCCTGCCTCCACTCCATGCACATATACAGGGGGCACATGCCCCCCATGCTTCCCCCACAGATGCATGCAGCAGTGGGGAGCTGTGCCCCCACCACATCCCTGGATGAGCCACCCATAGCTCCCACCCCAGCCCCAGGGTCCCATTCACCCTAGCCCCTGCCCCTCTTCCTCCCTCACCTTGGGGGCTGCTGATGCCCTCATGCCCTTTCCCTCTTCCCCCCACCTCCCTCCCTTCCACAGACTTACCAGCAGGATGCTGTTCCACATGCTGCTGCTGGGCTGCATTCCTGGCTACATACATGCTGTAGCTGCTCATGTGTGTGTCTGTATGTGTCTATGTGCCCCGCCCCTGCCCCTTGCCCCTCCCCGTCTTCCTGCTGCAGCAGACCAGAGCCTATGCCCAGGCTGCCCTGTGGCTCCTTTGCACTGCCACTGCTGCCCTACTAGGTGGCCTGGAGGTGGCAGTGACAGCAGCAGAGTGGAGCCCAAGTGGGTTCCAAAGCCACGTGCACAATTAATGCATTAAAATTAATGCAAGAACCAATGAACATGTTAATCACACGTTAATGGCAATTGACCACCCTACCTAAAATTCATGCATGTTCTTTAACTGAAATTGTTTTATCTGTTGCTTTGATGGGCAGTTTAGTATTTTTATTCTAATAGTGCTGTCTATCAGGATAGCAGGGTATATTCCTCCTGCTGAGCCAATTTTACATTTGAGCTATATATCGAGTTGTTTTCTGCCTTCTGATTATTTATTATTTGTACTACAATAGCTCCCAGAGACATTCTTACTGGAGTGTTTGACACCATCATCATCGGTAATCCCTTGCAGGTGAGAATGATTGTCTTCTCTCTAGGCCCTATAATGACTAACAAGGCCAAACCAGGAATGACAAATTGTATTGCAACTCAGGCACATCCTTCCATGCAGGGTGGGTGGCTCTGGATTCTTGATTCGGTCCATGACATGCTGTTTCTGGTACTCCCATTTTTCTATCTCCTGCTGTTGTTGTGAGGTTTCAAAGTATTGAGATCTGCGCAGCAAATTCTTCCTCCATTTGGGGTGGTCCTGGGCAATAGTCTTGCATGAGTTGATGTAAATGTTACATTTTTTCAAGTTGGCCTTGAGGGCATCCTTGAAGTGCTTTCTCTGCTCTCCTCCTGAGTATACAGCTTGACTGAACTGGAAAATAAAACTTGCTTCAGGAGTGGATATCTGAATGATGTGGCTGGCACATCAAAGTTGATGTTGGATGATTATCACCTTGATGCTTGTAGTGTTTGCTTGTGAGAGGACGCTAATGCTGGTGCGTCTGCCTTCCCACTGCATTCGAAAGATCTGCAGGCAGCATTGATGATACTGCTCAAGCAATTTGAGGTGTTTCCTCTATGGTGTCTACATCTCAGCTCTATACAGTAAGCTAGGGATCACAACTGCCTGGTAAACAAAGAACTTGTTTGGAATCTGATGTCATGATCTTTGAACACACATCTCAGGTGCCAGAAGGATGAAATTCCACATGAGGCAATATTGGATTTCTTCATCAATTTCAGCCTTCTGTGAGAGATGGCTTATGAGGTACAGGAAATACTCAGAGTCTCACCATAAATCTGAATTATCAGGGTGGAGAACTGCCAATTAAGTGCTTGTGGATGGGGGACCTTAGCCTGCTGAACATTAAGTGACAGTCCCATTTTTTTGGAAGTCTTGGTAAAGTTGTCAATGATTGCCTGAAGATCTGGTTCTGAGTGAGCATATATTACAGCAGCATCAATGTACTGAAGCTCGATGACTGTGGTCAGGGTGGCCTTGGTTTTGGTTCAGTGTCAGCTGGCATTAAACAGTTTACCATCCATTCAATAGTGTAGCTCCGCTCCAACTGGAAGCTTGTTGGTGGTTCAATGTGGTCAGGAACATTGAGAAGGGTGTTAGAGCAATGACACAGCCTTGCTTAACTCCCACCTTAACCTCAAAGGGATCTGTGATAGATCCATTACTGAGAACCACCGCGTGCATACCGTCATGGAACAGACAAAGAATGGTGATGACTTTTGGTGGGCATCTGTACCTCAGAAGGATCCTCCACAGCACTTCTTAATTGACAGTCAAAGGCTTTCATGACGTCAAAGAAGGTCAAGTGGAGAGGTTTTTTGTTGTTCCTGTAATTTGTCCTGAAGTTGGTGAGCAGTGACAATCATGTCAATTGTCCCTCTTGATGTCCTAAACCCACCTTGAGATTCTAGGAGGAGCTCTTCAGGAAGTGGAAGGAGACAGTTCAGGAAGGTTCTCACAATCATCTTTCCTGTGGTGGACACCAAGGAGATCCCTCTGTAATTTCCACAGTCACATCTGTCTCCTTTCTTGAAGACTGTCATGATCCTGGTGTCTGAGGTCATCTGGGATTTCCTCATCATTCCAGATCCTTAAGATGAGGACATGATGTGAATTCCATTCCTCCCTGCTTGAAGATTTCAGCAGGGATTCCATACACTCCAGATGCCTTGTTGTTTTTCATCTGCTTGATGGCTTTCCTCACCTCACCAAGCATTGCAGGGATTCTAAGACAGTCTCTGACTGCGTGTTGAAGGATGGAGTTGAGAACAGTTTCAACTGAGGAGGTCTTCAAAATGTTCCTTCCAGTGGGTTTAACGGCTCCCCTTTCCTTGATCAGGTCTCTTCCACCCTTAGGTCTCAAGGAGGTTGGTCCCCGAGTGCTGAGACCATAGATGGCTTCAGAGTCACCAAAGAAGCCACATGCATCATGGATGTCAGCAAGCTGTCAAATTACCTTCACTTTGTCTTTCCACCATCTGTTCATGTCAGGGGTCCTCCCTTGGACCTCTGCCTTGGCTTGTTGGTGATTCAATTTATTTTGCTTGGAGTTATTGCACAAGGCCTTTTGTACTTGGCTTGTGGTTGACTGATTCTCAGATCTCCTAGTCATTCTCATCAAACCAGTCTTGGTGTTTCCTGGTGTATTGCCATCTGCTGTCCTCATTGTATCTTGGTGGTGCTGCTGTTACTTGGTCCATGACTGCTTATTTGTTAGAGTTACCCTTGCTTATTTCACAGCTAACCTTCCATGAAGGTCATTCTACTATCTGCCACCTGTGGATGCACCGGGTAACAGCACAACTCTGCCAGCAGGTTTGACATTGTACAAACATAATAGATTATAGAGTTTTTAAAGCAGGGACAAAGGTATAAAACTAGGGACCACAAGTGGATACAAACATGGAGGCCTATAAGGAAATAGAGAAAATAATGATAATCAGCAATCACAATATATCCATTGCCTAACCATTGCTATGTCCCTGTAAGCCTCACAGAAAGAAGAGTTTTATAAAGGAAAACTAAGTAGCTTTGAGGAGGGGGCTTCTTTCATACACAAGAGTTGGCATGGGAGAAAGGACAGACACTCATGAGAAAATTTAAAAAATGGGCAAATTAAAGCTGGTACAGTAGAAGTGGGAACAGACATCTCACCAGTCTGCAAGAGATTTTAGACCATGAAGACTAACAAGTGGGATGAATAGGTTTGTAGGATAGAAGGGGGACTATGCAATGGCAAAAAGGGAATGAATTGGTGAAGTGATGAGTTAGGAAAAGTGTCACAGGGTCACGCAGGAGCCCTGTTCCTATGAAGGGATAAGGGCAGCTGCCAATCACAGGAGGCAGCTCAGGTGATGGTTGCTGGGGCAACCGTGCTGGTCAGGTGACCAGAAGGGGGCAGGGCCAGGCCTTTATAAACAGCCCAGGCCAAAGCCCAGCTAGCAGTTCCCTTCTGGCAGCCGTAGGTGCAGGAGCTCTGCAGGGGAGTTGAGCCGAGGTGAGCAGAGTGATAGAATGAGCAGCTGCATCACAGCGTGGGTGGAGAGAACCCTGACTAGGAGGCTTTACTGGAAAGCCAGGTGGGACCTGGACCTTATGTTATAGCCAGAAGGTTTATTGTTGTGTTGCAGCTGGTTGGCTCATGGCTTCTGTGTTCCCTGTTTGATATGCTAACACCGGAGGACCGGGTGAGGCTGTAGGGGCACAAGGAGGCCTCACGGGAGCTCCCCAGTTGCTTGGGGGTTCCCAGTGCCCTGTGTGGGCAAACGAGTAGTGCCAGGGACGGCAAGGTTGTTTGGCGCTGGGTGGCGCAGTGTCGGTGATTACAGAAAGACCGGCAAAAGCAGAAAGAAGCCGCAGGAGCGAGCGGATACTCAAGAGGAGCCCCGGGGGGGGGCATGTTTAGGGAAGCAACCCCAAGAGGGGCGTGGATTATGGACAGACACCCCAAGAGGGGTGTGGCCTAGAAGGTGTTCTGGAGGGTTTCCACTGTAACAGGAACCCTGAGGAACCAAAGGGGCCAGATAAGGCTTTGGCTGCCTGAGCCTTGCTGGACACATATTATTGACAGGAACCCAGAAGGGCCAGAGAGGCCAGGTAAGGCTTAGGTTGCCTGAGCCTAATTGGACACTTATTATTGACAGGAACCCAGAGGGGCCAGGAAAGGCTTAGGCTGCTGACCCCAGTGGGCAAAAGCACCACCAGTAAGCCCGATAGGACTAATGACTAGAAGGGGCGCCGGTTGCACGACAAGCCCAGGGGGCCGCCAGAGAAGGGGCGCCGGTTGCGCGACAAGCCCAGGGGCGCCAGGTAGGGCAGAGAAGGTTAAGGACCGGATAACGTCCAGGAAGAGCTGTGAGGCTTGGGGCGTGGTAAAGGGGAGGTAGGAGGCATGCATTGCCCATAAGGCGGGGGTGCACCGAGTCGCCTCATACGGAACGGGGGTAGTTCAGCATAACACCCTGCATTAGGAGATAAAAGGCAGCCTCCCATAGAACCTTATATATACCAGCAAGACGTGGCGGGCGAGATAAGAGGGTGCTGAATCGCCTAATTGACACGGTAGGGGGCGCTAGTGGGATCACGGCTGCTCCTAGGCCCCACTCGTGACAAAAAGAAAGAAGTTACTTACCAATGACTGGAGTTCAAGATGTGCTGTCCATATGCACATTCTTGTGGACATAAATGTGCCACACTTGTTCAAGCTTGGAGAATTTGCTGCTTTAGCAATAGTAATTTGTACATCTGTCCTGTCTATCCTCATATGTCAAAGCTGGGGACAAAGGATATTTCATGCTTCACATGCATCATTTTCTTCTCACCACAGAAGCCCTCAGTGCCAGGGACTGAGGAAAAGGAAATGAAGGATAGGACTTTGACTGTGCATATTGATAACACATCTCATAGAATCCCTATTATTGTCCATATTGCTCTTTCCATTGTGGGTAACTTCAAACAAGTACCCATATTGCCTGGAGGAGTGTTTCCAAGTTGTACACAAATGAATGAAGGATAGCTTTAGCAAAACACATTATTTTTTTGGGAGGCCTTGACAACAGCATAGTGCTCAATGAAGGTATGTTTGGAGCACCTAGTGGTTGCTCTGTATACGTTTGGAGTGGAGACAGTGTGAAGGCATTCCTCCAAGTTGCCTGGGCTCTGGTGGAGTGGGCCCTGATCAGCACTGGTAGAGCCACTGCAGGAAATTCGCATCAATTTGTGACGAGAGGTCTAATTAGACACTTCGGAGGCAAAAATCACTGTGCCTTTTGATTTTTCCAGTAATAAAAAGGAAAAGTTGAGGAGATTTCTGGAAAAGCTTAGTTCTGTGTACATAAAAAGAACAAGGCTCTCCTCATGTCAAGCACAGGCAGAAATGCCTCTGTTTCTGAGACTTGGGGAAGAAAGGTTTCAAAGGTGACAGTGATATTCTGACTAAGATGAAATTTGGAGGCAACTTTGGATAAGAAACATGAAGTGAATTCGGAGAAAGACCTCTTCCAGGAAATTTCAGCACAACAAAATTCTCCATCAGTGCTGGCATCTCACAATGACTTCTTGTGAAAGCACAGCCACTTGAAAGGCCACCTTTACAGATGAGCCTTCACAGACAGTAATAAATAGATGGTTGTTGACTCAAGAAGGCAGTGAGAATTAATTTTGGTTCATGAGGAACCAGGGCTTGCACTGGAGAGAAAATCTTAGTCAAGCTCTTTGGGAACTTCAGCACTGTGAGGTGGAAGAAGATTGACTGACCCTCCATGAGTGGGTGGGAAGCTGATATAGCAATAAGATGTACTTTGATAGTGCTGAGGGACAGGCCACCACATTTCAGGTATTTAAGATGGCTGGTCTGGAGACATTATGGGGAGATAATATTTTTCATGGCAGGCCAAAAACCTAGTTCATTTATCCAGGTAAGCCTGCTTCGTTCTCCCTCTAGTCCAGCAACACTGGAAATCTTGGGGCTCCTCAATGATTTACAGAGAAAGGAATAGGTACATAATCCCTTAAAGCAGGAGTGTCAAAGATCCGGATTGTGTTGTCTAGCCAGTGGTGTTCCTGGAGGGACAGGGAATTTGGGAGCGGAGTGAGCTGGGGCAGGGCCCAACACTGAAATCCCAAGTAAGAAGCCCTGTTGGAGGACCTGTTTCAGTGGCAGTGAGGGAGGACAGCTGCATTAACCCCTGCAGATCCCCGATTCTGCTCACCCTGCAATGTTGCTAGATCAATGAAGCATAAAAAATAAAACACAATTTGTTCCACAACTGAGATCAAGTGCAATATTCCACCCCTCCTTACATCCCTCCACTGTAAAAGTGTTAACGTACAGATATGGCTTTCTTGTATGTAAACTCATTATATCATGATTTTACTTTCGTTTGTGTGTAGAGATGTAGATTTTTATTTCTTTTTTAAGCTAAGGGCAAAATACCATCCAGAGCTGAATCGTAAAAAGAAAAGTCTGAAAGTTTGTGGATTCACATTTTTACCTCTCCTTTTTTACATGCTGAATGCTAATTCAAAATAGATTATAACAATTACCACTGTAAATCTTTCTACAGTATTTAGAAAGATATGATTTCTAAGGACGCCAGAGAAACAACTTTTACATATAGAAAATGTGATTTAATTTGTTAATATTTTCTTGCTCTTCTTAATGCAAACTCTCGAAGTCTGAAGAACATTTTTTCCTGAAGGGTTCCACATATTTATATTAAAATTCCTCACAAGAACAAAGACACTGTTCTAGTACCACAGCTACCTAGTTCCATGGGCCTAATAAAAACATGAAGGAACTATTTAATTAGGCCAAAGAATTGTTTAAATTATTAAATTAGATATCGAATACAATAATCTAAAGTTCAGGGTTCTATAGTAAATAAAAATTCAAATTTGCACAGCATATAGAAATTGTTCCATAAGTCCTTCATTTTCTTGTATGAACTCTGTTTATGCTTTGCTTCTTGCTGCACATTAAAATACTGACCCCACAATTCTGTATGTCAAATGCTGAATGAAAAAACAAATTACCCTTGGATTTTTAAAGCAGTATTTCAGAGCAAGATAAAAACCAATGTTATGGTATTTCAATGGACAGTATATGGTTTTTATAAACTTTTAAAAGTTACATTCTCTGTAACTGGATCTCTAAGAACATGTTTACAAGCCAGAAATTAACTTTTGGCATCTACGAGAGGCGTGCAAAACAGGCTGTATTCAATTCGGATTCGTCTGGAATCGGGGACAGTGATTCGATTTGTTGATTCGGATCACTGTCCCAATTCGATTCGGCCAAATCTGAATCTGAAGATTCAATGCTGATTCAGAGAATCAGCAATTCGGCAATAGACACAGCCTTAAATGTTTTTTCTACATACCCCAAGTTACCAGGTGTGGCTTGTGAATCCTGTGATGGTGGGCTGTGATGGTGAGGTGGATGGAGTGTCCACAGGAGCTTGGGGGGGCCCCCCTGTGGGCTTGGCAGCAAACTTGGAAGTAGACTGAAAGTACTTCTGGCCCACTTTCGGGTCTCCTGCCGAGTGCACAGGCCCCCTCCCCCTCTCCCAGCTCAGTGATCAGCCATGGGAGGACCCCAGGTGCCCCCCCAGACCCAGGACGCACCAGTCTCCAAGCTGGGGGGTGGGGGGGGGGGTCCCCCAGTTCTGGTGCACTTCTGGATCCATCTGGTACGGTGAAGTATATAGAAAAAACATTTAAAATTGTGTCTATGTCCAAATCGTAGAATCTTTCCAAATCTCTCCAAATCAATTCAGAGGGTTCCGATTCAATTCAGAGGGTTTCCTGATTTGTTTTGGATTCAGAGATTCAGCTGCCAAGTTGGGCTGAATCTCTGCTGAATCAAAACAGAAATTGAAGCTTCACACAGACCTAGCATCTACCCTATTTATTAGTACAGAAACATATAAACACAGAAATACTAGTAAGTATGCTTAGGAGTTGTTGTATTATCAAGCCAAAGTTCAGGCACTATCGCTAAAGCTCAACTGATTTCTTGCACTTGTGACCTGTCAGAGCACAATTTGTTTGGCACTGTGGTGCGGGTTTCCAGCAACAGGACCAAATCAATGTGACCTTAATTCAATAATGGAGTCTTTGCAGTACTGTACCAGCACTATTTAGAAAAAGCAATTGTTGGTTAGTAAAAACCAATCCAGGAACTTGTAAATGAATTTACGTTTCATATATCATTACACATTCATATCTTGTGCATTTTATAGCATGTGGACATGCAAAATAATCAAAAGACTCTTTATCTTAAATGAGGATTCATGCTGATATTGTAGTTCAATCCTGAGCACATGACAATCACAATATCTAATCATCATTTCAGTTAAATGTGCTCGCACCTGAGTAAGCTTGACTACTAAAGAACTTCTGAAATATTGCAGCATTAAGCCCACTGTTGAAGTGGGTAATTGATACAAAGAATGTCTGTAAAAGTTATGTACAATTCCTTTTCTGGATGAATAAATTGTAAAAGAATGATTGTATATGAGATGTATATGTATATGAGATAAGTTATGAAAGGAACATCATTAGTGATAGATGCCATCCAAACAAAAGGATTTCACATCTCTCTACATGATGTAGCGGGCCACCTTGCCACTAGCTTTAACTGTTTCCTTACTAGGTATGGTCCAAAATTTACAGTCAACACTTTCCAAATATTGTGGGTAGCAGTTTCAAATCTAATGATCGAAACTGGCTTTCATCAGTTAGATCTAAAATTAGAAGGAGCTGCCTTGCCAGTTTGTGGAAGGCTTGATTTGCAACAGAACTTACTGTTTGTTGCTTTTCACCCATTGCCTCCAACATCTTAAGTTTTCTGGTATGAATTTAGCTTTTTCACTTTCTCATATAATTAGCTGAGGAGATTCCTCACCCCCTCCGACTGCCTGCTCCCCCTATCTCCCCTGCCACTAGAAGGAAGAATTTTTTGCATAGTCAGTAGCTGAATGATGAATCAAGGAAAGCAAGATGAGTACTCAGCCCTGAAACAATCCTGTCACATACTGCTTCACCATTCTACTGTACACAGAGCCTCTGTCTTGGTCTGTAACATAACTTACAGTATATATGAATTATCATAGCACTACTGATGTGCATTCCAATGCCACTGATTTGTCAGGCAGCAACTTTTTAATAGTTATCCACGTGTTCAGAGTTTTTCCACAGACAAGGTTTAAAATTGAAGCTTTGTGACTTCTATATTTTCTAATATTTATGCTAAAAATACTTAATCTCAACTATTACAAGTCCACTAACACAGTTAATTATGCACAGTACAAAAGCATCCTACAGTCCTTACACAGGTAAAACAAAGATTTTGCATAACTACAAGGATTGGACAGCATTCTTGGACATTAACATTGAATTTATTCCATCATCAGATTAAAACAGCCCTACCTGAATAGGATCTTGTGTCAGTCTCATGGGTCCAATCTGGATCTCTGTAGCTGAAGCCTGCTAATAAGAACAATGAATAAGTGAGTTTTTTCAAAGTATTAAAAGACAAATTTTTGCAAGACACAAAGAGATCAAACAGGAAAAATAAAAAAGTGACTAGGTAAGTACTACTATAATGCCTTGTGGCCTGGTTATGCTGAAGTACATCTTTGATTACAGTCTTTTAGTCCCCTGACACTTACGATGCGATTAACTGGCTAATCACATCTTAAGTAATGACCTGGTTACACGTTTATTCAATTAATGGCATAAAACCAGGAATAAATGACAAAGTTATTATACAATGTGTGTGTAATAACTTTGTCGCCAGTTCCTATCATACCTTTAATTGAACATGTGGCCAGTGGTACCAGCTAGGGGTGTGCAAAGCGGGCCATATTTGATTCGGATTTGGCTCAAATCGGGGACAGTGATTCAATTAATTGATTTGCATGCTCTCCAGCAGACCTGGAAGTGGACCAGAAGTGCTTCTGGTCTACTGCCGAGCATGCTGGGGGCCCCTCAGGCTTCTGTGGGACACTCCATCTGCCCTACCATCACAGCATTCACGAGCTGCCTGGTACCTAGAGGTATGTAGAAAAAACATTTAAAGCTGTGTCTAGGTCCGAACGTCTCTGAATCGATTTGGAGGGTTCTGATTCATTTCGCAGAGATGAAAGGGTCCTCTGATTCAATCTGGATTTGGAGATTCACAATGCATGGGTCCTTACATAGCAGTATGTAAGTACACTGGGTGTCTTTACACATGGCTCCTGGGGTAGGGTAGGGTTGGGAGCTTTAATTAGAGCAGCTCTAAGAGCTGCTCTAATTAAAGCACCTGCAGAGTTTTGTGTATTTAGCATCCCCCTGCCACCATTATACAACCTGTTTGATAAGCTTTAAAGTGCCTCTGCCACCATTTTGAAACATGGGGATGCTGAATAAAAGAGAGGCAGAGGCTACTGATACATGCTAATCAGCACTCTCCAAAAGACTCAATTAATCAAGGCTGCTCTGACACTGTAATTACAGTGTCCCCACACATGTACAGGCACCCAGTACTCTAATCAACAGATACGTTGTTTAAAATGAACCCATCACTCTTCTAAGGACATGGACAGATTTAATATTTGTAGAGTTTCAAGTGCCTTAAAAGCACCATAAAAAGTGATGGGATAGATGACACAATGCTATAGCACTACAATTTGTCCCAATTTATGTTTTTCAAAAAAGACACTGGGTGAAACAGAGATAACTCTGAAGCAATTCATTGGGAAATGCTTCAGGTTGCATTTGTCCCCCACACCAGAGAATGATAGGGAGCCAGTCATCCCCACAGTGCTCTGCTTCCCCCAAGCCTTGTTAAAATAACAGATCTGCAACCCATTCCCAGCTCTACTTTCTTGGAGCTACAAGCACCTGCTTTACATGTGACCTCACTTTTTAATGCTAGGCATAAAGGCACACTGCAGCCTCCATTTTCACAACTGCCACTTTAAAAATGGTTTCCTGAAAGCAGGTCAAACACTCTTGAGCATCCATTCACACACCATGCAAACAACTAGTACTACGTATATTGGCATGGATCTTCTCTCCATCTGGGGCAAGGAGAACACTTGGTGGTCTTTCAGGAACCACCCCCCAAATCTAGTCTGTCTACAAACAGACCACGGCAGAGATGGCATCTCATGAGTACAGCAAGGACTGGCATCAAGGTGAAGGCTCTGAAGTCATGGCTTGTGATACCAACTGGGTTTTTAGTGCCCATTGGGTAACGTGCATTTATTATAAGGAACTCTCATAGATATTCACTGGGTACAACTCCAATGAGCTGCTCTTCCCTGATCTTTCCAAGGTGGACCCAGAGCTACCTAATGGCAGGGATGACAAAGATAAAGCATTTACAAAAGGTCAGAACTCACTTACGGAACCATTTATACTCTCTCTGGTCCACCCCTACCAGTCATCTGTCCCCACAAAAAAAATCTGAGCAGGCTTAACTTTTTTCAGAAATGCAAGCCATAACAAACATCAAATGGTCAGAACTGCACTTACACTGTGCCACAGGCTTCATCCCACTTTTCCTCCTCAAATTCCCTGATCATTGGAAGCTCATGTAAAAACAAAGGCCAGGTGGTAGGGGAGGTACTGGTCTGTGATAATTTGCACTTCTTAGAGAACACAGTTAAAACAAGAGGTTCATCCAGTTATATCTCCTTTGTAACAAGTTTTAAATAGGCCAGGGAAAGTTTGTAGGTTGTGGCTTAAGCCTGACAGCATGGGGAGAGGAGGAGGAAGAGAGCTCCTGAAGCTTCACTGACACCAATATACATGCAGCAGCAGTGTCCCAACTTCAACAGGCAGAATTTGCAGGGCACATACATGGGGGTGTCAAAGAACCATGCACCACCCTGGCAATGGCAATAATGAGTTTGTGATTTCTGAAAGGAGTCAACAGAGCACCATAGGGGATGACTCTCCACTATAAGCTGGAGAAAAAAGCCAGCACCTGATAGGGATCTAATATCCATAAGTCTTTGCTATTTCCATTCTGCTTTCCTCAGAACCATCCAGGGAATCATGGCTTAGTGGGATGATGAGATCCAAATTCCTCAGTCCTCAGCTGTGGTGCAGTGCAACAGCCTCCAGCTCCAGGACATCCTGAGGTGCTTTAGCTTGGATGGGCTCTAAATTTGTATGATACTGACATGCTCCAAATTAGATGTACTTCACATAAAGGAGGGATTTGAAGCAGGTCACACTTTCATCTGTCCACATGTCAAACAGTATGCATATCCGCTTCCCTGTTTAGTGGTTACCTTGATCGCCAGTAAAATATGACCTCAAGAAACCACTCAATGAGTTGCATGTAAAACTAAATCCCAACTCCAGGCAGTAATTCTGGGCCCCTGATTTGCCACTCAGGAAATCTATTTCTGCAGTAGGCAGTGTTCTGCATTTATTGTTCACTTCAGTCTTCTGTTAGGAAGCTGTCTTGTTTTTCAACCTGATATCTTACAAAAGGCTTGTACACAAACACCCACAGTTTAGAGTGCTCTGTTTTCTTCCTTGAATATGATATTATGTTAAATATTAATCTGCATGAGAGACAGTATAATTATGTAGTTATGACTGACATGTTATGATTTCATGAGTCACTAAGTCTTGATTCTTTTCAGCCCAACATGCGCCAAAGGGTGGTCATAGGCAGCATTCCAAGAACTTAAACATCAGTGAAGCTATTGGTGTTTTTTTTAGAGTAAAAGCTATTTTTCTTTCCACAAAGGTCTGTAGCTAAGAGCTACTTTCCTTACAAAAGTATCAAAAACTGTACCTCCTATTTGAGCTAGTCCCATGTGCAAAGAAAACTTAATTAATACAGTAACATCTGAATGAAAATGAAAATCAATATTGGACACTGTCCATGAAGTTGTGCATAATAAGGCTAGTTAAGGACATGCAGTTTTATGGAAGCAATTGCATTAATAGCTGTTGGGGATGGCAACAAAGAAACAGTTATTTTAAAGGTCTTCTGAGGTTCACTAAAACTCATCTTTTTAAAGAAATTAAGTCGTGCTTAAAGACTTGTGACACCTGAAGGACACCACAGACACACTAGGAGCACACTTGAATTCTGCTTTCAAAGGCTTTGTTAGCAGACACGGACTGCTCCAATGACAGGTTTTAGAGCAATGGTACTCAACCTTCCATTTGAGCGCTGTGGGACCTGTTTTATGGACCAGTGTACTGGTTGCAAAGGGATCTAGCAGTGCTACATCATGCAGGCTACAGGGCTCTCTGTCTGTCTGGAAATTTGGCAGGAGGGAAGCAGCAATTAATACTGCCACCATTATCCCACCACCAAATTTCCAGACCCATGAGCAGCCCTGCAGACTGGATGACATCTCTAGATAGAGTGGATCTAACCCATGGTCCAGAGACTGAGCACCACAATTGTGTCTTTTCAGGGCCTGACATACAAGAAGCAGTTGCATTTCACTGCTAAGTGCAACCTAAAAAATGGGGCAGTTCCAGCGGAAGGAGGCTGTAAGGGAAGCTGATCCTCAGGAAGTCAACCCAGGCATCTCTTAAAATCAAGCCAGTATACTGCAACACTAGGGACAATCATAACATAGTTAACATAAAATGGAAACATAAGTTTCATCCTGTTTCTTTTAGGAAAAAGCTAATAATGTTGGCTACCACTACCATTGTAGGTACTACTGCTCAGATCCACAAGGGCACTTAGATGGTATTTAGATGCTCAAGTACAAGATGCCCAGCCTCTTCTGCCCACCCTCCTAAACATCCACAATTTAACCAAAAAATATTCCCTGGGTATCTGAAGTTTTGTTAGCGCACATACCCAAAGGCATCGCCATCTTGGCAGAGCTGAGCTATTCAGCACATCGTGCTTAAATCCACCTGAGAGTCACAAGTTAGGTGTTCACCCAAGTCAGAGTTCCTTGAGTTGCCCAATCTAGTAGAAATGCTCACAGCATGGCTAACACACAACTGCAGTAAGTGCAGCTGACGTTACGGGAGCCACAATCATCATCCAAACAACCAGAGATGGTACTGCACCCTCATTTCTATAGGAGACAAGTAGCAGACCTGGGTGCTATGTCCTCTGCAGCCTGAGGGAGTATAAACCTACCCTTTACACATCTCAGAAGAGAATCTAGACCAGCAGCCTGGAGGACAAGCTGGGCTGGTCACTCTTCACCCTCCTGCCAAAGCTGTGCCACCATGCAGAAAAGACTACAAGATTCAATAAGCTAGAGCATGCATGCATAAGAAGACGATGGTAGACTGGGGCAAGGACTTTGAAATCGTGAGTCCTGGATTCTTCTCTGCTCCCAACGAAAATGGATTTTGCATTAAAAGGCAAAAAAGCAGTACTAGAAGCAGAGCCCAGAATCCCAACTCTCCTCAGTCCAAGGTTCTGACCTCACCACTTGGGCTACAGGATCAATCTGTTCCTGGGCCTGTGAAACTTGTGCTCTTTTCTGCACAGTGGCCTAGCTGGTGATGCGAGAGAACCTCCACAAGCTGATAAGGGTCTCCAACTTCTTTACGAGTGCTCTTAACTATTAAGCTCTTACATGAAACACAGGTGGCACTAAGACCACCATCAGCTTCCCCCTCCTCCTACAATCAGGTTTTAATATCAAGCAAGCCATCTCGACCCAAAGGGATGATTTTAGTATTCAAGTCCGCATTTTAGTATGTGGACTAAAGGCTGAAGGGATGATTTGAGTATCCGTGCTCCCTCAGGCTGAAGGGATGATTTTAGTATCTGCAAAGCTAACTGCACTTTATCATGCATCAGCAGATGTATGACAAACGGAACCAAGGAGGTGATACTTCCCCTCTATCAGATGCTGGTCAGACCACAGTTGGAGTACTGCGTCCAATTTTCGGTGCCACACTTTAAAAGGGATGTGGATAACCTGAATATGGTCCAGAAAAGGGCCACTTGTATGGTTAAGGGCTTGCAGGCCAAGCCCTGCGAGGAGAGACTAGGGCACCTGGACCTCCTCAGCTTCCGCAAGAGAGGGTTGAGAGGCGACCTTGTGGCTGCCTATAAATTCATCAAGGGGGCGCAGAACTGGCGAGGCTCTACTCACTAAGGCGCCCCTGGAGGTTACAAGAAATAATGCCCATAAGCTAGCAGAGAGCAGATTTAGACTGGACATTAGGAAGAACTTCTTCACAGTTAGAGTGGCCAAAATCTGGAATGGGCTCCCAAGGGAGGTGGCACTCTCCCCTACCCTGGGGGTCTTCAAGAGGAGGTTAGACAGGCATCTGGCTGGGGTCATCTGAACCCAGCACTCTTTCCTGCCTATGCAGGGGGTCAGACTTGATGATCTGTTGAGGTCCCTTCCAACCCTAACATCTAGACTTAGATTCATAGGAAGCAGTTTTGGGCTGTGAATCCCAGTCTCACTTAAGTGCCTAACTCAGGGCTTTAGCTAGAAGGGAGGCATACTTTCCTCTATTCAACATTTCCTAATGGATCACTTAGATATCCTGTCTTTGTTCCCCTTCCCTAATGTTTAGCATGCTGGCCACTGCAAATACTGTTCCTAGGTGCCTCTCTCTCCTATGAAATGCATATGGAACTTAACCTAATCCAGATGCCTGAGTTACTGTAATGTTCAGGGTTGTCATGCAAAAGTCTCTTTGTGGCTCTTGCCCTATATAAATTAGGTTTGCTTTGAACAGGATTATATCACATGGGTTATAATGAAAGTGGAAGCCAGGAGCAGGGCTCTCAGCTTTTTCGACATCAGTGAAACTAAATGGTACACGGGTATAAGCAGGACTTATTTCAGCTTGTTTCTTGGCATATATGTTGGTGTATTCATGCATCTAACCCTAAGGCACTAGAGAAATGTCTTGAAGTCATAATTCTTATGTTTTGTTGATATCCAATCCTATGAGTATGGCCACTCTGCAGAAGAGCCACAGAGAGGCTAATAGAAGATGCCCACAAAAGTCTACACTGTGGATGCAATTGTTTTACCTTAGACAAAACTGAGTAGTTAATGATTGGGTGCCCTGCAAGGTATACAGTGCAAGTGGCATTAATTCCCTAACAGAAAATATTCCTTCCAGAGTTCCTGGGGATTCTTTGACCTTCCAGTGTTCCTGATTGTTTTCATACTTCTGGCTCTGTCCTTAATGTCTGAAGCTAGAGCCATGCTAGAGCTAGCTGTGCTAGCCATGACTAAGCAGGTGTCTTGGTGGAAGCATGCCAGCACAGAAGCACTGTTCTGTGATGTACAAAACTAGACACCAGTTCTTTGATTGATTCCTGCAGAGCCACATTGAAGTCAATGGGGCTTTATGCAGGTGTAAGGCTCCCTTCATTTGGAGCCAATTAAAGGAACATGGCCAGAATTTCAAAAAATTTCAGCTGAAAAACTAAACTGCAACATGCTTTCAAATTGTTTCTCATTAATTCTTGCAAGAGGACAGAGAGTAAAGCTGTGTATTCCATTAGTTTTACAAAACAAAAGAAATTACCAGTAGATTGCAGTAAATATTACAAACTGCAGTACCTGGCTTTCACAGACTGAACATGAATCTGTCTGCCATTAGAAACAGCTCCCAATCCTTTGCAAATTCACACTATTTACTCCTAAATATTCATTTATTAAATGGGTATTATAACTGCCAAAGCTTTGCAAAACTTTTAGATGTTCCTACCCTTCTATATTCATCACTGAGAGAATATCAGTACCAAGCAAATGTTGAGTCTGCATCAAACATAAACCAAATCCTGCGCTGAACAAAAATGTTGTAACAATTTTCACTGCTGATTCATTTTCTCTTTAGACATCTATTGCCTTATTTGCCATCAGGAAGAAGGATCATGAACTGGCAGTTTAGTTCATTTCACACAAAATATTCTTGTAAAACTTGTGACCCTAAGACTGATTTCACTGAAAGCAATGGCAAAATTCTATGATTTCAGTGGTTGGAAGAGCAAGGCCTTGACTTAGAAGCAAAGCTCTTATAAAATCAGTTGGCTTTCTGGCGACATCTGTTGTAACAATGACTTTTTTTTAAAGTTCTTCTTATCCTTACAGACTTCACCGTTTATTAACATCATCATCATTATGATCTGTTAGCCAAGCACTGTAACCAGCCAACCTAATCATACATTGGTATTTATCCTGCAATGAAAAACAATGCACAATATATTTTCAAAATACTATAAATAGCAACTGACTACTTAATTATGTTATCTATAGTCAGGTATCTTATTACTACAACAAGAATATCATTAGGTAATCAAAACACACTTAATATGCTTCATCAGACTTTCACTTTTGCACTTTTTAATCACTTATAAAAATAGTCATTACCCTATCTAGGTGACTGAAGACTCACAGCCCCTGCAATTTATAAACTCATAGGTAATTGGCTACACAATTAAGGTAAAACTAGTGATTAATTATTAGAGCAGAAGAGCTTTGAATAAAATTTTACATCATTTGGGATAGGAGTGATGTTAGGGATTAGGCTAGAGGCATTTATGAAAAAGTGAAACTTTTGGATCATTTCATCTCTTGGAAAGGCAGATAAAACAGAAGTGTTGGCTGGGGTTGTTTTTTTTTTGATGCTCAAATAAAAAAAAAAAATCACTCAAAAAAGTACAATAAATCACATTTATGTCCCTTGTACCTCTTTAGCAAGCAGTGAAAACTGTTCATGTACCCAGGAAATGCTCTTATTCTGATATGTCCCCCAAACCAGATCTTCCCAGCGGTGGACATTAACTGACTTCTTCCCTTTCATTTGGGTGTCAGGTAAGAACAGCTGCTCCTGCCCTGACCTCTCTCCTTCACAGCATTTTTATGCTCTGCATTTGTTTTTTTGCCACCTTGGCTAGGGACAGAAGTTACACATAAACTGATTTAAGTGATCAGAAACTGGTTTAAACCTGTAACAGAAGTTCAGTGAGCAGAAAATGGTTTAAGCTAAACCTGGTTGAATGTAGTGTTAGACTTAACTGATTTGGGTCAAATCAGTTTATGCACCTTCTGTTCCAGCCCCTCTCTGGTTTAAGTTAAACTAGAGTCCCCCAGCATCCCAGCATGCTTTGCAGCCCTGGGCAGGGCTATGCTCTCTGCTCCAGAGAACAGGGCTGCCCCCCCCCCCAACACTACTCTGCAGCCCAACCAGGGGCAGGGGTGTGGCCAGAAGCATGGCCCCCTGAGGCAAAGGGAGCAGGGAGGGGATTTATTCCCCACCCTCCCCTACCAGGGGACTGCGGCCCCTGTCAGTCATTCCCACATTCCAGTGGCAGGGGAGGGAGCATGGCTAGAGCTGGCTGGCATGGCTCCCACCATCCACCTGCCTCACCAGTGGCTGGGGCTGCAGGGCCCAGTTGAGCCAGCATGTGAGTGTTACTGAGAGCAGAGGCCAGCCCAGGCTGGGTGGCAGGGGCTGGGCCCTTCCCAGTGGGCTGCAGCTTGGGCTGGGGCTGCGCAGCTCCCTGCACTCAAGCTGGGCAGGGCTGTCATGGAGCCCTAGATAGCTGGGAAGGGTGCCGCGGGGCTGGCCCATGGGGGCAGGGCCCGTCCCAGCCCACTGGGGCTGTGTGACAGCCCGGCCTGGTAGTACGGGTGGGGGGCTGGTTGGCAAGCAGGCTTCTCAGGCCAGTTCAGGGGTGCAGGCAGGCCCCAAGTCTGGCAACAGCTGCTGCACCCCCCGTCCTGTGCAGCACCTGGGGCTGCAGGCAGACAACCAGCCGCAGGCTGGCCAGAGCTGGGGGCACTGTTCTGCCCCCTTTGCTTTCAGCTTCCACAGCTGTGGCTGTGGCATGCTGCTCTGGAAGGATGGGGGGAATGGGGTAGCTTTAGCCCTGTGGCTTCTGTCCAGCATGTGAAGTGCACCTCCAGCTCCTAGACACGCCTCCAAAGGCAGAAGGTGTCCGAGGGCTGCAGCCGGAGCTCCACAACCTGGGCAGAATCCACCAGGTTGTCAGGGCTGTTTTTCTCCCCTCGCTTCCAGCTGCAGCTCCTGCTCCTGCACTGTGCACTGCACAGCGCCACTTGGGGCAGAGGGAGTTTCCTTCAACCCAGCTCAGAGTAAAGCCGCCGGGCTGAAGGAAGCTTCTCCTGTCCCGAGCAGCACTGCACAGTGCAACAGAACCAGGAGCCACAGCGGGTGATGAGGTGAGAAAAATATCCCTGTCGGGCCTGGTGGTTTCTGCCCGGTGCATGGAGCTCTGGCTACAGCCCCCAGATGCCTTCCGAAGTATCCAGGAGCTGAAGCCACAACTCCATGCACTGGGCAGAAGCCGTGGGGCTGAAGCTTCCCACCCCCCTGCTCCCAGAGGCATAGTCTGGCCGCAGCAGCAGAAGCTTGAGGCAAGGGGGGCAGAACAGCACTTAGGCCCTGGAGAGCCCACAGCTGTTTGTGTGCCTGCAGCTCCAGGTGCTGCACAGGATAGGGGGCATGATGATGGTGGCTGCCAGGCTCAGGGCTTGCCAGCACCTCCAGGCTGGCCTGGGAAGCCTGTTCCCCAGTCAGTCCCTGCCCGTGCTGCTGGGCTGGGCTGTCACACAGCTGCAGTGGGCTAGGAAGGGCTCTGCCCCCATGGGCTGGCCCTGAGGGGCCCTTTTCCAGCTGGCTGGGGCTCCATGACAGCCCTGCCCGGCTTGGGCACAGAAAGCAGTCTTGCCACACAGACCCTGCGGCTCCCGCGCAGGCTGCCCCTCTGCTTCTACCCTCAGCAACATCCAGAGGCCAGCTGGGCTCAGCCCCACAGGCCCAGCTGCAGCTGCAGTCTCAGCCCTGGCCCTGGACAGATAGCAGGGCCATTCTGGCCAGCTCTGACCAGGCCTCCCACCACCCAAACAAAAGCAAGAGGGAAAGTTGGGCAGACCCCAACTGGGGTTCCATGCCTGCCCAGAGACAGGGGAGTTTAAACCTCACCCCCTACCCCTCTTTGCCTGAGGCGCTGCCCCAGCTGGTATCCAGCCTCAGAGACAATCCTGGCAAGGCCTGCTTTCCCCCTTCTTCTCCAGGCACAGCCTGGCTGGGGTTCCCACAGGCCAGGGTGAGGGCTTAAACACCTCCACAATCATACTTATCTTCTATGGGGGCCTGGCCATGCCCTCCAGGCTAGCTTCCTTCCAGTCTTGCAGCTGCTGTAAAAGCAAGGGAGGGCTGCTTTAGCACCCCCTGGCTTCTAGCCTGAGCCAATGTAGGCATGTGCCTGCATTTCCAGAATTCAATGCGAATGTCTCTGCACTTGCAAATCAGTTCAATTTTTGCAGGTTAAACCAATTCAGGTTCCAGTTTTTTGAATGCCTGTCCCTAGCCCTTGTCTATGGCTCTCATCACACCCTCTTTACCATCACAGCATCTGCTTTCTTCTCCTCCTTCCTTCCCCCCTCACCTCCCTCTAGCTTCATTTCCCCTTCCTTGTTATCAACATTCCTCTACAGCAGGTCTGTCCATCTTCTGAGTGGCTGGGGCCACAGGCCCCCCAGCCACACACCAGGTGTCTGCATGCAGGTTACATGCTGCACAGGCACACCCCTCTGCTGCATTGTGCCAGCACTTGCATACCCTGCATGCTATGCCAAGTGCCTCCCTCCTACCATGCCACATAGTGGTACTCCCTTCCCACTGTACCATGCTCATGCACTGCACAAGATTCCCAAGACCCTCCCAGCCACCTGGCTGTGGACTCCCTCATCTCTATAGACTGCACCCCCACCTTCCAGGGGCTGGGGCCAGGGCCAGGGCCAGGGCCGGGGCAGGCAGTGGATACTGGAGGGAGAAGGAACCCAGTATCTATAGGAGCAGAAGCTGCTGGAGCAGTGTGGGGAGCAGCCCCAAATGAGGAGTTCCAAGGTAACCCATCAGAAGCTATATATAGGGTCCTCACTTCTCCCACCCTTACAAATCCAGATCCAATATATGAACCTTCCCCTGATCCTTTTTCTCCTCCTCACTTCGGCTGACATTCACCAACTCTCACCCTCACTTCATCTGACACTACCTCTGCAGCTGTCTTCTTTTCTGGAGACACTTTTTCTCACACTAATCAGGGTGGGAAGACCATTCTGCGTCTGACCATTTGGTTTCAACATTTTCAAAGTAGTATTTCATCATAATTCATTTCAAGTCAAGGTGGATATTTACTTCTGTGTTATTAAAATCATTTCAAAAGTTATGAAACTCAATGAAATGTTGTGTTTGGGGTTGAATGAAATGTTCAGCCTAAAATGATTTTCAAAAAAAATTCAAGCCTCCTACGACTTAGGGAAATAATAAAAAAAAAAGATATCTGCACTACTCTATAGCTGACTCACCTATCTACTTCTCTAATCCAAACCAGTTTCCTTCTGCCCAGACTAAAAGATTCAGATTAATATTTTAAAATAGCTTGTATTTTTAAGAGATTTCATTTTTAGTTACTTGGATTTAAAACAATATTTTTGTAAGACTCATGATTCACAAAAGCTTATCATTTTGACAGTATTTTCCATAGAGATCTGAAACTCTCAAAACAAGATATACTTATTAAAAGTAAAGGCCTTTTTAACATATTCACCTAGTGTTCAGCTAAGAAATTGACACTAGAATCGCTCTAATTAGATCTCAGACACAGCATAATCCTCAGACTTAGCAAGTCATTTAAAGTCCATCTGTAAATCAAGAGGAAAATATTTTACTGCATAGTTTCAAGGGGCATCTTTTCACATATATAAGTAAGGTTCATGACCCAGAAGGGTCTCTAGTCTCACAGCTGCTACGTGACATTTCTTTTTGTTGATAACTAGTGAAGCATAAAAGTGCCTTAAATCACAGAATGGAAAGGCAAATTTCTTGACCACCTGTATGTCAACTGTTAATGTGAGAGAAACCATACAATTCAGGCAAGATACTCAGTCCAGAACATCACAAGTCAGAGTATTTAGGGCAGAGCCACTATGACATTTGTACCCCGTGACTAAACCAAGTAATCATGTGGTCCAATGCACTGCTCCTGCAAGTGATTCGTCAGGCAGACCTCTGCAAACCACGTAGAGTCCAATGGAAAAACAAGCCTTAAACCTTGTCTCTTTCTTCCTCTATCCTCGGTCCTAACATTCCCTACTTTTTTATGTGTTGATCAAACTAAAAATTTAGAACAACACATTCTTTGGAGCAGGACCTGTTTTTGGAAGCCACTTAGAAGATCTGTAGGTATTACTGAATAAATACAGAGGTGGTTAGCTGTACGGGCAGTCCTCGACTTACAACGGTCCGAGTTACAACATTTCGCACTTACGTTTATAAATCGATACCCTGTTTCAACTTTACAACGCTTGATCTGACACGATGCCATGCCAGCAAACAAGTTCGCTGTGTCACCCTTCTCCCTGGAGAACATCTGTCCAAACTTCCTTGGATACTTTCTTTAAGAAAGCAGACAAGACTCCAGAAAACCCTGCAGCCAGAATCGTGAGAAGACTCCAGGCAAGGACCCTTCAAAAAGTCCAGCAAAGTCACCTTAAAGAAGTCCTTCCAAATCAATATTAATGTAGCTATATTACTCATCTATAATTGACTGAGTATAAAATTCTGGGGTATTTTTGGTAAAAATAGGGTACTGGGCCTTGTTTCAGGAACAAATCCCCCATTTATAATATTGTTTCTTATGAGAAAAATCGGTTCCTAGTTACAACGTTTCGACTTAAGATGTGGTTTTCAGGAACCAGTTGTGTTGTAAGTCCAAGGACTGCCTGTACTGGCATGAGAACAGGCAGAAGGTAAGGCAGAGTTGCATCTCAGAGACTGGTTTACAGCGGCATGAGTTTTTGTAGGCAACAGCCCAGTAGCATAACCAAGGGTGGGCAGCCAGGGCATGAGCCTTGGGTGTTCAGTAAAGAAGGTACCAGAATTAAAGTAACGGGGAATTTGGGATGCACATGGAGCAGAATGGGAGTCCCTTTGTCAGCCTCACCCTCTCTCCCTTTGGGAGATGCCATTGCTGTGAGGGGGAGCATCATCATCAACATCCTAGTTAACTCTTGCCTGGCTCAAGAGAAGCTGCTAAACTGAGGGTTCTGCATGGCCACTTTCTATATAAAGCCCAGGTGGTTTCAAGGCCAGGGGAGGGGAGGGTCACTTTGGCTGCTAGTGATGAGTCCAGGGATCCTGGTTTTCTGTTTAAAAATCCCAAATTCTCTCATAAAAATCCAGCCTTCATTGATTAAAACCCCTCAATCTGTGTTTTTCCATGATTAAAATGAAATGCCACCACACACACACACACACACACACACATATTCTAATATTATAAAAGCCTTAATCTATCTGTCTGTCCATAATGCTTTATTCGCTCCCTGACTGGCTGACTGAAACAGCCAGTCAAAGTGCAAATACAGTGCATTGGGACAGGAGGTGGCAGTGCAGCGGAGTGCCACCGTGATGGTGGGGACACAGGAGACAGGGGGCGAGGCCAACTGGCCGCATTCCCCACCCCACTCCCGGGAGGCAGCGGCAATGGGGTGGATGGAACGGTGGGGGCTGGCCTCACCTCCCCTGTCCTGCTCCCTGCAGGTGGCAACAATAGAGTGGGGGGCGAGAGGAGGGCAAGGCCACCAGTGTTGGCCTCAGCCCACCCCTCCTCCCTTCTGTTGGGGTGTAGGCTGTAGGGCTGACGTGGAAGCGGTGGGGGGGAGGAGTGGGCCCAATGCAGGAGAGGGGGAGAAGGGAGCGTGCTGCAGTGGTGGGGGGGGGAGTGGACCTGGGCCCAATGCAGAGAAGCAGGAGCCTGAGAGGGGAGAAGAAGCAGGCCCAAGTGGGGGGAAGGCGGAGAACAGCAGGCATGGTCCAACCCAATGCAACAGCAGCGGGGAGGAGGGGAGGAGCGGGCCTCCTCCCCGCTTCAGGCCTGGCCGACTCCTCCCCAGTGTCAGCCCTGAGCCCGCTTCTCTCCATCACTGGCCTGATCCTCTCCCACACCCCCCGCATTGGGCCCAGGCCCACTCCTCCCCTCTCCCCACTGCTGCCCTGCCACAGTTTGAGGTACCACTTGGTACTGCATTGTTGCCAGTGGAGCTCCTCCGGTAGGGAAAGGTGGTGGGGGAGGGGCCTTCAAAGGTGGCAGAGAGCTGCATGGCCAGAAGCACCACATGCTTCTCTTCATCGATGGCTATGGCTGGTACTGGGGCTGAGGCTGTGGAGCGGTGGGGAGGTGCCCTTCACTCCAGACCTGCAGCCCCATGCCCGGACAACCTAGAGCCCCTCATCCTCCTCCAGCTGCCTGCAGCATGGCCCAGGTCAGAGCTGCACTTGGCTTCACACTGCCACAGGACTGCAGGTTGGGAATCAGGGGTATCAGCAGGGATCAGCAGGGGACTGTGGGAATAGAGTGAGGGCACCGGGAGGGGTGGGGGGGCTGTGAGTTGGGAGTGAGGGGCACCAGCAGGGCCACTCCTCTCCTCTCCACACTGCTGCCCTGCCACAGTCCCAACATCCAGACAACTTCCCCCAACACCGGCAGGCACCTGCCCCCCCTCCACATACATCCTTTCCACCCACCCTGCCACCCACACACACACCCATCTGCACCCACACAGTACCCCCTCGACAGTCCCGAAGTCCTGGTCCCCCAACCCCTGTCCCCCATAGACTTACCTGTATCCAGCTGTCAAGGCTGCTCCTACCATCCTGCTTGGCTTTATGCTGGCCACATGTATATGTGCGCGCACATATGTGGCGCCTTCTGCCTCTAATCACCCTTCCTGCAGCCCCAAGCAGCTCCTTGCAGGCTGGAAGCCTGCCAGCTTGCAAGAGGAAAACCATGGTTTTCATCTTTAAAGCAGATTCCTGGTGATGACACATCTCCTCTGGACAGCATTCTGCCCTCTCTCTGTTCTATGTGGCCCAAACCTTGAACCCCTTCCTTCTCCTCCCTCCATTCTGGTGCCATGCTATTGTGCAAAACCTATTGGTTACAAGTGTGCTGTCCTGGGCACAAACTCTACTAGTTGTGCCTCTGAAGCAACCATTTAGTGTCCATTCTTAGCCTCTGACAGAGTAGGTCATTGCCTATGAAAGCACATGCCTCTAAACCAATCTGTCTTTAAGATGCCACCCTGTCCTTCCATCTGCATTGAATAATTAGCACTGGGGGCAATCCTAAATAAGTACAGGTGAAAAATCTGGCCTTAGGTGCTGTAAAGCAGTGGTGCTCAATTTATCCGGCCCCATGGGCCGGACGACTAGCACAGGGCCAGTCTGCAGGTCCAGTACAGTGGTGCATAGGCCATATGCAGGTCAACCCTGCTGTCAAGTCACTTTACAAAAGACAAATAAACCAGCTTAAAAGAGAAGATAAAACAAAGATCAGCCATCATGAACAAGGCATATAAAACCAGGAGCTAGCTTTAGAAGAAAGGAATTCAGAAAGATAAAATGCACAGACATCAAATTGCTAGCAATTTTAGGGCACTCTCCTGAAAGAGCAAACTGACATTTGTAAAACAGTTCTTTGAGTTCTAATGTAACAGATATATGTCTGATATAAAATGACTGGCATAAGAAAAATAGAGGCTTTTTGTATTCTGTTCTCACAGTAGTGGCAGCTTGTTTGGGAATACATCATCATAATATGGAGTAAAACTCTCATAAACGAAAAAGTCACTTATGTGCGAGGCAATTATTTTGTTAATTTAGGCATGCAGGAACTGCCATACTGGATCATACTAGACTATCCTCCTGTCACATATAGTGGTCATTATTGGTAGAGTCAAAGGAAAACATAAAAAAAGAGCCCTATACAGTGAAACCCCAGCTCTTTTGAAGTCTAAAGGGATTTGATGAGGCCAAGATTCCACCCATAATGAACAATCATGCAATCACCTGACCTTATCAGACATTAATTCCCTCAGCCCTGGCAGTTAGGGCTTGGCTCATACCGCCAAGCATAGGGATTCATGTTCTATAAATTTTTATTCTCACCTGTAATTGCATGCTGCATCTTATCAGCCATAAAAGTACAAAATATAGCCTGCCAGTAAAATTACTGTTATCCAGAATGCAAGTGATTCTTTTGAAATCTCTCTCCCATGACATTTAGAAAACTGAAACTGTACAATTAAGAAATTTTTCTTCACATTTGTAAAGACAACCTCCCTTTTCCATGTTTTTTCTTACCATATTTCCAGGTCAAAATTCTGAGCATTCTTCTCAGAACAGCCACTTTCGTGGCCCCCAAAATCTTAGGCTGACATAGAATGGATTTGCTCCATAATATAACCTTAACTTGTCCAAATTTGTTTTTGAATTCAATCCAGAGAGACTAACCATTTCAGCGCTTAGAAACAGCCAAGCCACAATGGTGAGCTCTAGACCAGTGGTTCTCAACTTTTTTAGACTGAAGGCAGCAAAGGACAGATGCCAAACACACTTTGGAAAATGCCAGCTCTTTGCTTTCACTTGTTTTTTTTGACTATGGAAAAATAATAGAGCAATTGTTCTATTGCAAAGAAGTCAGAAAGACCACAACAGTTGAGAATGGTTTTAGCATTACAGATTCCTATTTGAAATCTCTGGGTTTATCACGTGAATCATGTTTACATACCTAACCGCGTTAACATTGTGTGTTACCCCACTGCTCCCTTGAAAGGATCTCAAGGCATCCCAGGGTGCCACAGCACACTGGTTGAGAATGACTGCTCTAGATACATTTATGTGTCATAGTCAAGCTCTCTTGCCGCACATTAGGGGTGCAACCCGCTTAAAGGTGTCCTCTTTATGAAAGTAGAATTCCCATATAACTAGCTCAGCAGGATTTCCAACTATTTTGTGCTGCCAGAAATGAACACAGCAATCATTAGTTAGTAAACTGTAATATAAAAATAAGGGATGGCTAGGAAGAAAGAAATGGTTGCTTCACACTTAAAATTAGAAATCTTTATTACTATATATTTAAGACATAAAAGGCACCACATTGAGAAACTCTGTGTCAAGAACAGATATAAACATTTATTTCTTACAAACTGTACCTGAATGGATCACATTATTTTCTTGCTCCAGAATGAAGGTTTAAAGAAAACTAGTATTTCCTAATGAATTTTCTATTTAACACTTTACAAGAGAAAGACCTGTTCTCTGGAAATTGGAAAAAATAGCACAGATTGGCTAATTCAAATCACATTAATACACACACTTATCCATACAGGATGAAAGTCCATCAAGAACTACTGACCCTAAAACTAGCTTTAAAAAAATACTAATGGCTGCTGCTGCATCTAGTGTCTTAAGTGGAAATGTACGGGTACATTTACCTAGTCCTGGTAGGAGGATTACTGTGCCATAGCAACAAGATACTTGAAAAACTAAATTGGCTCTGACAAGGTAATAGATGAAGTATCTCATTTCAAGACTGCAGCTATTCATGTGTCCTCCTGTTGATTTGGAGAAAAAACAAAATATTTTTGCCTGAACCGGAAAAATAAATCATAATACTTGCATAGCGTGTTTAATCCATCTGTTTCCAACAGTATTTTGATTACGATTTGGTGCCACATGGAAGAACCAGGTCTGCGCTTGATTCTATGCACACACTGACTGCGTGTTAGAGGGTTGTTAAGAATAGGGCTATGCAAATAACTCATTTTTCAGTTCAAGTCAAACCAAGTTGAATTTGGTTGCTGTTGTTTCATTTCTTCATCAAAAATATCCTTTAGTCTAAAACGGAACATTTATGGTTTCTGACACACAAGGAAAACAAAGAAAACGAAAGGCTAGTTTCACAAAACTGCCAGCGGAGGAAGAAACCTGGACTTCGCCCCTTTTCTATTTAGGTGCCCATGGCTAAGAGCCATGCTCAACTCCCTCTTCTGCACAAGGGAATTCAAAGTCATCTCCCAGGCTGTGCGTCCCCCAGGACACTGCCCTAGCTTCCCTAGTTCAAACTCCTGCACTGAAACAGGCAATGAACAGCTCTAAATGAAGCAATCTGATGCTAGAAACAGGTGTCACCAAATGAAGAAGATCAGCTGTGCTGGGATGTATCCCCAGAAATGCCAGGGGTGCATCCTGATACACAAGGAAGCCCTGACTTCCCCTGCTGACCAAGATGTGTCCTGGAGATCCAAGATGTGTCTTTGTAAGTACAGAAAGCCAGCCAGGGGACCCCCGAGCTTGAGGGACCTGATCCTGCATGGCAACTCATGTGGTATGCAGGATTCGGCCCCTTAATACTCCAGAGCACCTGCCAGGGCCACTGGAGAATGTGGGCAGCTTCTGGTTGGCCATGCGCTCGCACCAAAAAGTAAATAGACATCTGCCACTAAATAGCAGTATAAAATTGAGACCCTCTTCATTATGGCCACAAATAGGACAATGCAACAAGGTGTATGGACATCCATTTGCTTGACTTTTCTGGCGAGCAAATTAAGGCAAAAGGAGACACTTGTTTCCACTCTAAAAACAGGGTCTTCCATTCAGTAGTAGGACTCAGTAGAGCTGGTTGCAGGTGTGGGGTGGCAGATGCTTCTCTCAGCCCATCTGATCCACCCTGAGCAGCAGGTAGTGGGACCTTCTCATCACTGCTGAGCATCGCAGCCAATCAACTTCCAAGCCCCCACCACTCAAATCAGTGGTGCTGCTGCAGACAGAGGCAGTGGCAGGAGGGCAGGGGCACGGGGTACAGTCTTGTGCAGAGGCAGGGGCGGCAGTATGTGGGCATGTGTGTGGTGCCCCTGACCATGGTACCTGGGGAGGTCACCCATGTTGTCCAACCATAAGGCTGGCCCTGCTTAGGCAGAGGAAATTAATGCTGGCTGTCCTACATCCTGATTGAGTGCTTTAACACCTGAGGTTAAAGTAAAAATAGGAAAATAACCACCTCCTCTAGTTCAACCCTAAAACAAATAATGTCCAGCCAAAACCATTCAGCAAACTTGGGCCAAATTTGCAAGTAGCTTTTGGAAATACAAACACATATTTTTCAGGGAGAATTTCATGTTGGCTGAAAAAATTACCACATTTTCTTGCATATAACTCACAACTTCTCCTCCAAAATCATCTGGGAAAAATTAGGGTGCATATTACATGAAAGGAAAGGGGATTTGCCTCAGTCTGGAAAGGTGACAGTGGGGTGGGGGTGAAGCAGTAGCAGTGTTAATTGCTGTGGATCTGGGAGCCATGGCAATTAATTCTGCCACTGCTCCGCTCTCTCCACCAACAAATTTCCAGACCCATGAGGAGCCCCTCTCCCCATCTTCACACTAGATTGGGGTTGAGTGTGGGGTTGATCCATGGCTGACCCAACCTGGACCCATCTGCAGACCTCATCTGGTGCCTGGTGGCAGGCTTGGCTCCCTAACTACTGCCATTTAACCTGAATCAAAGATCTTTTTCTTCCAACTCCCCTTCAAAACTAAGGTGTGTATGATATACAGGAGCATGTTATGTTTGAACAAAATATGGTACACTCCACTCTAGTTGCAAGTGCTTAAAGACAGAACAGACCCTTGAGTAGTCTTCCAAAGCTGTGAAACTTATGTGGCTCCAAACAGCATAGTTACGACCTGCTCACAGATAAAGGCAGATTAAAATGAATTTGTAAAGGATAACAGTCAATAGTTAACAAATAAATAATCAGCCTGAATATTTTCATGTGCAAAGAGTTTTATAAAAATGGAGAGGAAACTTAACAGAACATCAAGCAACTTACATATGGACACTGTCATTTTAAGGGCATTTTTCTTTTTGCATTTCTCTGGGACCGCTGTTCATTGTGCTAAATGCGTCTTGGCAGGACAAATTATCTTAGTCTTACTAATATATTGGGGAAAAGAAGACACAAATCCCTCAGGTATCTGTCAAAACTAAATACAATCTCTTGAGGATGGGTCTTCTCAACATGTCTGAGATCTTGTTCTGTATGTCCATTTGTCATTATTGCCTATTTTCAACTCAGTGGCAAAATGAGTTGCACACCACTGATGAATCAGGTCAAATCTGGTTACGTCAATCTTGGAAAGGAGGGGGAAAATGGTTATCGTAACTAAATCTGTACCGCATCAATGATGCAGCTATTGATACAGAGACAGTGGAAAGAGAGAGAAAAGAATCCAAAAAACATGATAAGACATAGTGGGATTCATAACAGGTATTACTGTCACCCCATAATTAGTGTATGGTATAAAGAGAGTTTGGACAGTGTGAGATCTGGACACCGGAGAGAGGAATCTGATCTAATAAATATCAGTGAGATAACTACACCCAACACAGCTATTCCAGTAACAAGAAAAAGAGCTCCATGCTAAAGTCAATGAAACTGTGGTCTTTTATCAGTCCATAGTCTAGCTAACATGCATAGCTTATCAAAAGGCTACTAGGCTGCAAAATAACCACTTAAAATACTTTAAAATTATTTTTACATTAAAAGGCTTCTTCCACCAAAGAGTGGCTGAGAAACAATGTGAGGAGACTGTGCATGCATGGTAGGAATTGCCAACTCATCATCCATTCCAGGGGCCAGAGTGACAAACAGTGGCAGAGGAACTGGCTGAGCACAGACTGACTGGCTGAGCACAATCCACACCTTGAACAATCTCACATTCTGCTGTCTTTGAACTAAATAGTTTTGCTGGTCCCTTACTCAGGGAGAACATTGACTGCCAGTACAGATGCAGTTTAGACTGTTGATATCAGAAGGAAAAGACAAATAGCTAAATATAAACAGGCCCTTATGCTACTGACAGAGGCCATCTTCAGCCTGTGATAACAACAGGTTGGCAAGACGGGCGCAAATCCTGAGAACCACGTAAAGGAGTGCTGGCATGGAGCTAGGGAGGCACTTCACCCTCCTATCCCTGTCTCCCAATTCCCAGTTTCATCCTCCTCTCTACCATGGCATTGGCTCTTGCCACCACAAGAGCAAACCTCTGGCCACCACCACCCAGGGATACAGAACTGGCCAATTACACCTCTGACCCAATCTGGGGCTGCCATTCGTGCTTTTCATCCCCCCCATTCAATGTCAAAGAAAAGCTGAGATTTCAGCATCTGAAGGCAAGAATTACATTTCTAGTCCTTTTTTCTTGCAGAGATGTTTATGCCCAGAAGCCCATTGCCAAGCAAACCTCACCCTCCCTTAGGTTGCTATGGTTGAAAGTTTGCCCCACTGAAAATTTTCTAATTTGAAAGTTATATGCTATGGTAACAAGTATTTATATCTGCTGTCTAGCACTCATGAAACTGAACTTTTGGCTGAGAGAGGAAACCTGGACTAGTTCATGGCCCTTAGGCATAGCTGCCCCCACCTAAACTACTTCTAGTGCAGTGGTTTTCTACCTACAGCCCATAGGCCAGCCCCTGATCTGACCCAGGACCCAGGGGATAAGCAGCTCAGCCCAACACATCTCTTTCCCTACCGTGTGCCTTTCAGTCAATCCCCTCTGCAGCCCTCCCTACTCATTTCTTCTCCCCTCCCCTACAACAGGAGCTGCTCACCTTCACCCTCCCTTTCTCCTTCTCCCCTCTCCTAGGCAAGCACTGCTTAGCAGATGTAAGCTCTCTTCCCCTCTCTCTGATGCTGGCAGCCACCTCCCTCTCCTGTCTTCCCCTGGGTGGGAGGGACAGGGGGGCAATGGTAATCCCTGGTGCAGCCAGGTCATAAGCACCTGGTCCACTGCTCCAAAAGGTGGAGCATCCCTAAAGCAGTGGTGCTCAATCTCCAGTCCCTAGGACTGTATCATTCGGCCCCTGGGGGGTCCCCATCCATCCAGAAATTTGGTGGTGGAGGAGCGATGGCAGTAGGAGTAATTGCCACTCCTCTGCTGCCAAATCTTCAGACTCAAGGGAAGCCTCATGGGATAAATAACATAGCCCTGGGTACTAGATCACAGGTGTGCAGGGTGACTCCATGTCCAGATCAAGCCAGTCTGCTGGACCAGAGAGTTGAAACCACTCCTTTAGAGCAACTGGAATCTCCTTTGCTCAGACCCCTGCATAACCTCTTGCCACAAACAGGGCAACTGAGAAATACATCAAACTGCTTAATATTAGAAACCAAAGGCAGCATTGTCTACAATGCCCAAGCCCTCCGTGTTCATAAAGGTTTCTCAAGACACTCTGAAAAGTTTTGCTCCTTGATTCCACATCAACTCTGACAGTAACAGCCTCCATATTTCGTAAGTCACAGATCCACCTCTTCCCTTTAGTTTTCTCATCTCTTGAATGTGAGAGAGTAGTGCTAATTATTTACACCACAGAGTACTTGTCTGGGAAATCGCTACACTCTAATATTCACCACAATGCATGCAAAGTCCTTCAGTGACTAAGAGTGAAGTCTATCTTTTTTTATATATATTCTACAAATCTTGCTCAATCTTAATGATTAGAGATATATGCACAGGTGTGTACACACGCTCAGACATATTTGTATACGATATATATAAGGATGTCTCTTCTCCAAGGGTTAGAAACTAGGTCAAAAAGGTGCCCTTTTATTTCAAACAATGTAGACCCCTTTCCCCAGGGACACTGCACCCAGGCACCCAGGTTGCTTCTGAGTCTAAACTTGAGCTGCTCAAGGCCTTTTCCTAGACCAGGGGTGGGCAAAATAGGGCTCGCAGGCCAGATCCAGTCCATGAAGCCATTCTATCTGGCCTGCGGGGCCCCTAAAAATTTAGAAAATCAATATTCATCTGCCCTTGGTTTCTGTCAAAAATGACAGGAACCAAGGGCAGTAGAACCCAGGGGAAGCCTGGCCCCACCCCCCCAGACAGAAGCCCCAGGAGGGGCGTCTGGCCTGGGACCAGGTGGCTGCCTG
>NW_017728909.1:47710418-47719105 GCF_001723895.1 Crocodylus porosus
GCTCACATGGGGCTGCCTGTGCCTGCTCCGGACAGCCTTGCAGGCTGCGAACAGTTGCAGCAGGGAGCACCAGCCACGGGGCGGGGGAAGGGCCGCTTTCCCCCCACCCCCATGCTCAGCTTTTGCCCGGGCTCCTTTCCAGCACAGGGAAAAGCAGCTCCTCGCTTACCCTGTGGCTGGTGCTCCCTGCTGCAGCTGCTCGCAGCCTGTGGGACTGTCCGGAGCAGGCACAGGCAGCCCCACATGGGCTGCGAGTGGCTGCAGCATGGGGCACCGGGCAAGGGGCGGGGAACAGCTGCTTTTCCTCACCTCCCCCGCCCCGTACTCAGTGTTTGCCACCGCTGCCTGTGGGCTGCCCAGTGCACAAGTTCCAGGCAGGCAGCAGCAGCCAACACTGCCTGGCCCGGCAAGTGGGGGTGCCACAGCCACTGCTGCCATGTACAGCCCTGATGGGTAAGCCCAGAGCCAGCGCAGAGCCCAGGCTGGCAGTGGGGCCAGGTTACAAGCTAGTGCTGAGTGTGGGGAAAAGTGGCCCCTCACTCGACCCATGGCTGGTGCCCCATGCTGCAGCCGCTTGCAGCCCATGTGGGGCTGCTTGTGCCTGCTCCAGACAGCCCCGCATGGGCTGTGAGAGCCTGCAGTAGGGAGCGCCAGCCATGGGGTGGACAAGGGGACGCTTTTCCCTGCACTCAGCACCAGCTTCTTCTGCTGGTGAGCAGGGGGTCAGGGCTATGCGCTGCCCCTCACCTGTACCACGGGGCTGGGGGGCACTGGGAGTGAGTGGGTGGGTAGCCAGTGGGAGCACAGGGCCCACACCAGTGTCCTGGGGCCAGTGCTGGTGGGGCCCAGAGCAGGGTGGCAGGAGCATCGGGTCCTAGCCAGGAGGGGCTCTATGGAGCTGGGCCAGCTCCCCCCTCTCCCTGCTGGTGCAGCCCAGCCTGGCTCCACAGACCCCTGCCAGCCTGCGCTCCACCAGTGCTGGCCCTGGGACATTGGTCCCAAGATAGTGACCAGGGGGTGGGGCACCTGTCAAGGGGCAGGGCTACCCATGTGGCCCTTCACAGCCTGCCAAAACTGGGTAAGCGGCCCTCCACCCAAAATAATTGCCCACCCCTGTCCTAGACTTACACAGAGAACATTGCCAACAAAGTGCTTTTAAGCACAGCTGGAGGGCATTCCTTCCTGGAGAGACAGTGTCTACAGAAGGGGTGGCCAACTGACAGCATGTGTGCCATGGGCAGCCTCTATGTGTGGTACACTTCAGACCAGGGAAAGGACAGGAAGTACAGGGGCAAATAGGGCAGGTAGCGGAAAGTACTGCAGCAGATCAGGTAAAGGAAGGGGATAGGGGTGGCACTCATGGAGAGCTTGAAACTAATTTGTGGCACATCTGCCAGAGAGATTGGCCCCTACTGGTCTACAGAATGATGCTGGCCCAGAAGCCTGCTTACCCCTCCTGAGCCAGCAATCATAAAATATGTATCTCACACTACTCTGTTGTAAGGAAGACAGCAAAAACAGAACAAAAGGCAAGAAACCAATAGAAGAAGGAGGGCTGTAAAGTATGTTAGCAACTTTCCAGGGCAATTTATTCAGATTTTGCTGTGAATTAGATCTAGAATACATATTAACATAGGACGGGAAGCTGAAAATTTTTTCCCTTTTTTGTTCCTTTTTTGCCTGGGTCTCCTCCCTACCTCCCACCCCACTCCACCTCATCCTTAAATACTTTCACATACCAATTTCTTGGCAGCTCTTTCTCCACAGACTGGCTTGATTTGGAGACAAGGAGATGATGCCAATAAGTGGGGACCAATCAAATCAGGTATCACTGGATTTGTTGCATAATACCTAGCTTACTTTGGAATGACACTTAGAATGCCCCCCCCCCTTTTTTTAATTCTCCAACTCAGGCGGGGGAAGAATTAATTTTCCCCCCCAAAAAACCCAGTGCATACATGAGCACACACGCACGCACATGCGCAAACTACTATGTTTCTGAGGCCCCAGTGATAGACTGGAGAAGTAAAGATTCCCCTTTTTATTACAGTAAAATGTTGGCACTAAAACTAAAAATTATTGTTTAAAATATCAACATTATCTGTCATAGGCAATCATTTCACTAGACACATATAGACCACAGGTGTCAAACTCATCTGGCCTTGCGAGTTGAATGAGATGCATGAGGTTACTCTGTGGGCTGGATTGGGACCGTGCCTGCCAGGCTTTCTCTATCCACGTAGCCGTGGCTCCGATGTTCCAGCCAGCGTCCGGGCCCTTAGAAGCATCGAGGTAGCTCTCCCTCCTGCGTCGATGATCCCGCTCTCCCCTGCCATGTCTTGATGTTCTGCAATGGACAGGTTGTCTGGCAGGTCCCTCAATGCCCGGGTCTGACCTGGCGGTTGTACACTGGGCTCTACCACCCCTGCACCCCAGCCTCACGCCACCTGTCAGGCCGTCTTAGCAATGTCTTGCGGCCTACCAAGCAGATCCAGCTTCCCCACTTGTGCACTGTTACCTCATGGGGTCAGGTCGTGCCCACTCCTGGCAAGGCTTGCTGCTAACCCTGCTCCCTGAAAGGGTACCTCTGGGACCGGTTCTCTGGTCTCTCTATGCCTAGTACCCCAGGTGCTTTCCCCAGACTTCCCCCGATGTGGGGACAATCACCTACAGCCCTGACAACAGTGCTACTCCCCACTCCCCGTGTGATTTACTCCACCTAGTCTCCTAAGCATGAGCCTGTTCTTGCTTAGCCTCCGGGACTTGGGCAGCGACCCCGCCCTGATCATGACCCTTCGTCCAGGTCCTCCCGAGCTCTTGCCTCCCCGCGTGCCGTCCTCCACTCCCCACCAGTCCAACCTTCCACCTGGGTCTTGCGAGGTCCTTGTGGCTGCCTCTGCTCTCTGGTATCCAGGCCAGCGCTCACGCCCTCGACATCCGATGCCGGATACTGCCGGGGTATTTCTCTCCCCGATGCTCCTCGCTCTGACTCTCCAGCCCCCTCGGGATGCTTCCCTGGGACCTGCTTGTCCCACGGCGCCTGTAGCAGCTTCTCTCCAGGGCCATCCGCCCCCTCTGCCGCAGCCGCCGCCATTTTTATCTTTGTCGGCCAGTGTCTGGTGCTGATGTCACCGGCCGGATGTAGCTGCATGTATAGCTGGCTCACAAGCTGCGCGGATTCCCTGGGAGCGTCGTTCTCGGCTGTGGGTGAGTAGTTGGCATCACCCCGCTCCCCGGGACAGGGACCAGATCAATACCATATGCCAGATCTAGCCTTCAGGGCTGGGCTTTGCTGGTGCCATATGCAGTATGCACCCTGGACTGGCCACATGTGTAGCATGCAGCACGAGGGACCAGTCTGGATTGGACATTGCATGGAGCACATGGCCCCAGGGTGGGGTGCATACTGTATGTGGCAGTGCCCACACCAGACCAACCCTGCAGGCTGGATCTGACTTGGGTGGTGTCACAGGGCACTATTGGTATTGGCACCTCTTCATTCTCAGGCCCTAATTTTTCCTCCTCCACTGTGTGCCTTTCCTGCCATGTCTTGATGATTTGTGGGAGGCTGGAGAAAATCTCCATCTCAGAACACCTGATCAGGTGTACTGCATGTGGTGCTGGCCATGCCCAGGGCTCCTCCACCTCTACTCCCTGGTCCATCTCTCACCCGTTGATCTTAACAATATTGACCAAATAGAGCATTATAGTCTGCCACTCTCTCTTCACCAGTCTTTGGTTGATTGTCAAGGGCCTCCTCTGCTTTCATAGACACTCCAGCCACAGAGGGCCAATGGGCTCAGGTCTTTACCCACTCCTAAGACATTCAAGCCCCTGACGCTCTCCCTGAGTAAAAGTCCTTTTGGCTGACAGTGGCCACAGCTTAGGTCCACGTGTAGCCTCACTCACCACTTGGGCCACTTACTTGCTCATGCCCGGCTTCAAGTCAAGAACTTTAATTCCGTTAATGCTCCCCATCTGAGTCTCTTTTTCCAGTCCAGAGCTTCACTCCTTACTCACAGTTTGCTTGCATCTGGAGTCTCTCTCCTTCTGTCTCTTGCAGGTCCTAGGATTCTACAGTCTTCCACATCCCCGGCAAAGACAAGACTTCCTCTTCTTGCTGCCATTCTCCAGGGATGCTCCCCTCCACACCAGCACCAGGTAGACTATCCCTGGCTCTTCCCCCTTTCCAGGGGAAATGCTCGTCATTGCTGTAGGCAGTCTGGAGCTTTTCGGCCTGGGATGTCAAAGTCCTTTTAAGTTCTGCTTTTCCCTTTCCACTGGATGAACCCACTGGTCTTAAAGGGGCCATGCCTATGGTCGGGGAATCTTGCTGCAGCACTTCCGACTCAGGCTCATCAGGAGGACAAGTGTAGCAAGGTTGAGCTCCGACTCCCTGCTACAGGTGGCCTACTTTTGGGCCCAATCTGAACTGGCCCCAGGTCTACAGTGCAGGCCCAAACCAGCATGGGTGCCACACGAAGTACACACTCCAGACTGGCCCCATGCCATATGCAGCCCATGCCAGATGGGCTCCACATGCTACATGCAGCACAGGGGGTCAGTTCTAGTGCATGTTGCACTGTGGAAAGGAGCATGGCAGGTGGGATAATCCAGCTCTGTGGGCAACTGTATCTTTGACACCCTTGATATAGAGAGTATGTTAATCCTTTTTTGTCCCCAATGCCAACTCAAGTGCTAAAAGCCTAATCTGTTCTCTCACCAAACACCAAAGACTCTGGTTCCTCTCCTCCCCCCTCCCCCCCCCCAACACACACACATCTAGAATCTTATCATACAGTAATACATTGTCAATATACATTTGTGCCATACTGCAAACTGAAAAATGTGGGAATGACAAAAGCAAAGCTTAATTTAATACCAAAGTAAATAACTCAGAGGCTACTGTAGTGATAAAATCAAATGTGATTATGCATAATCCAATGTAAAACTCCATTTCAATTATGAAATGGATAACTAAATGTGAACCCAGAGAGCCTAGTCTCAAAATTTAAGTCTAACTTGCTGCAAAATAGAACAAGGCTTTATTCATTAATGACTCAGCTTTATAGGCTAGGTGGCTGCCCCAAGAGTGAAAATTAGCCTCTCAGACTCTTATATTTTTTAAAATTCAAAACTAAACCTTATCCAGTTTCCATGGGTCCTCCACACCCTTGAGATGCCTTGGGAAAATTTAAGATTTTTTTTTTCAAATGAAGAGGAAAAACAGCCTGAAAATGTATTTTGCTTTTATTTTGTGTCTTGTCTAGGTTATAGAGCCCTGAGCAAAGACCACCTCTCATTCTTTTATGGTGCCTAGTACCATGGAGCAGAACTCGACTGGTGCTTTTAGCATTATCAGAATACAAATGAGGAATCAGTGGGAGTGGAAGCGGTAGTAGTTATAAATGGTGCATATAGTGATAAGGAGCAGGGGCAGGCAAAATGGCTAATTGGGGTGCTACTTGCCAACAGTTTCTCCCATGAAGAGCCCCAGTACTCTCAACTTGATTCATGTGAGCAGCCCCCCTGACCTCCCTGCAAAGCCTCTGGTCCTGGGAGTAAATGGTGGTGGGGTTATGGTCTAATTTGATTCTCATGTTGATTCTTATCTACAGTTAAGTCTTGTGAAAGCTGTCTTGGCAGGAAGAAAAAGTTGCATAGCCTGTGGCCCTCTGCATGGGAGTGGAGTGAATTCGAATGTCTTTACATAACACAATCAAGAATGGCAGTAGCTAATGTATTTTCTCCACCAGTGCCACTAGAAGAATTACCACTTTAGATCTATACAGACATAGTAGGGTTTTCTTCTTTTTGTAATTTAATCTATGCTTATAAAGACAAGAAACACCAAACTCATGCATAAAAATGCTTTCCAAACTCAGCATTATAATAAAGTAATTCAAATGTTCCAGAGAAAGCTTTTAGCACTACTCCAAATTTTTATTTACCAAAACTTGTTAGTGTAGAAATACAGTCCATCCTTAAAACGTATTGTTCAACCCACTCCCAAAGTAATGCTGAGCAAATGAAAATGACACAGCCATATTATTCATGGATAATAAAACACTGTTCTCCAACAAAATATTTTAGCAGCTGATGTCCTTCCCAGGTTCTGCACATGCTTCAATGTGAGAGTTTTCATGCTCGAGTTTGGGGGCTGCAGAATTCCTAAGAAATCTTCCCCTAGAATTCCATAAGGCATTTTAAACACCACCTAATGAGCATATACTTGACTAATTCATGCTATAGTGGGACCTCACAGCTTGATCCTGAGCCCTGTATGTATATGCTTGATCAGGGCCAAAATGTTCAGGACATGAGTTGTATGACAGCCATGCTCCTGACCCTGACCAAAGCAAGCCTTTGAAAGAGATCTAGAAGTCACTGTGGACAGTTTGCTAAAAACATTACCTCAGTGCTCAGCAGTCATCAAAAAGGCAAACAAAATGTTAGGAATTAAGAAGGGAAATGTAAACATCATTATGCTCCTTCATACAACCATACTTTCACTATTGTGCCGAATTTTAGTTCCCACACCTCAAAAAGGAGACAGAAGTAGACGAGGTACAGAGAAGGGCAACAAGGATGATTAGTGGTATGGATGGGTTTCCATATGGAGAAGTGACTAAAGAGGCTAGGCCTATTTATTTTAGAAGACAGATGCTTGAGGAGGGGACATGATAAGGTTTTACAAAACACTAAATGGTGAAAAGAAAGTAACTAGGCATTTATTATTTACTATCTTGCAGTACAAGAACTAGGGGGTCACAAAATGAAACTAGTAGGTAGTAAGTTTAAAATTAACAAAAGGAAGTTCATTTTCACAGTGTATACAGGTTTCCCTCACTTTATGCAGGTTCTGTATGTGCGAAGCTGCTGTTATGTGATGATGCTTTTTATATCAAAAATGTTATATGTGAGGTAAATTCACTCTTACGTGATCGGTGTGGATGAAGTCAGATGCATCATGCGGTGCATTGTGGGAGTGATGCCCACCAAAATATAGTCTTCTGGGTGGATTTGTGCTCCTCACTCATTGTCTCCAACACGTGTTTTTGTAGTTGCCACCCCCCACTATGACAGTGCCCTGTGCTTGTGTGTACTGTCTGCTGTTGGTAAGTACCAAAATTGTCTTGTAAAAGTGGTAGAAATGGGTTTGAGGGTCAGTACAGTCGAGATCTTCGAATGTATCCCTATTTGTTACATTATAAAGTAGGTTTCTGTGGCAGGGCACTGTTGGTGCCTGCCATTTTAATTAAGCACCTGCCAGGTGCTTAATTGTGGCGGTCATTTTAAGAGCAGGCTATAAAGCCACAGTTTGCTGCTAGTAGCCATGAGAGAGCCATCAACTGGCAGAGCTGAAGCTCTGGAACAGCTTGGAGATATATGGGCTGGAGCTATGGGATAAAGGAGGCTCCAGGTCCTGGGCATGACCTAAAACTGCACCCTGCCAGGGTAGGAAGGCCTGGTGGGACTGCCGGTGGTGCAGCAGCCCCATGAAATGCCAGGCCAGTTACCTCCCTGGTGAAAAGCAGGCTGGGGGCACCTAATGACCTCCAGTCCCCACACAGTCCTAGCTGGGGAATGCCCAGACCTGTGAGAGCTTGGAGAGGCCTGTGGCTCAGTTGTTCCAGCAGAGATGTGAGGGTAAAAGCAGGCAAGCAGCTCAGGCTTGTCCCAGACAGAGGTCAAAAGGGTCAGGGGCCCACTGCGAGGGATGCCCATAGAGCAAAGAGGCTCAGGGTCCCGACTGGCCTGAGACAGGCCAAGGCCTAAGGGGGAGCCAGAGGTCCCAGAGAGGGGACCACAGCTAATGGACGAAGGGAATGGCTGAATTTAGCTGCCTGAGATGCTACCTGTGAGGCTTGGGCTGCAGTGCAGAGGTGGAATGCAGCTGTGGAGATCCTCCTAAACATCAGGGTGCAAAATGGGCAGCCTCCCACCTAATTAACACCATAAACATGCATCATCAAGGCATGGCAGGTGAGAGGCAGGCGGTTAGCTCAGAGACAGGTGGGCAGGCCAACAAACTGGCCCCGGAAAGGCCCCGCTGTTATAGTCCCCTTTATGTGAATGTAAGTTTTGCACTGTTTTCCAGGATTGCATATACAGCATAAAATGAGGGAAACCTGTACCATATTTACTCAAATAGAAGGTGACCCTAACTATAAGATGACCCTCCAATAATTAAATTCTATATATGGAAAATGTATAAACTAGAAGCGCACCAATATATTGGTCACTAGGGCTGTGCCCACTACTGTTGGCCCTGCTGGCTACAGCATCATACTGCTGGCTCATGTTCACACTATGGTCAATTATTACCCCCAGGTCTGTGGTGGGAAGTGATGGGGGATCTTCAGTCCTACTGCCTGATGAAAGAGATAGGTACAGCAGGTCAGAGCTGTGGGTGGCTCATCTGGGGCGAGGGGGGGGTCTCCCTGCCGCTGCACATGTCCCTCATGCCTCCCCAGGGGCATGTGCCCCCCTGGATTTGTGTGCAGGGCAAAAGGTGGGATGCCTGCTGCAAGCTCAGGGCCAGAGGCTGTGCCAGCTTCTTCCTAGAGAGGGGACTAGGCTGGGGCTGCACTCAGGATGGGTGGGGGTGGAGTGGGCAGCAGTACTGGGAGGGGTGGATTACAGCCACCCCAAAATTCACCATAGCCCACCCCCCACCCAGCACC
>NW_017728909.1:47719205-47731451 GCF_001723895.1 Crocodylus porosus
GCCAGTACAGTCACTAGTTGCAAGCCCATAGGAGGCAACCCACCCTTGCCCTGTGCACAAAACTGGGGGCATGCACAGTGGTGGGGAGCTGTCCCCCCTCCCAACCCCTCCCGTGCCCCCAGACGAGTCATCCGCAGCTCTGTCCCATACCCAGTGGGGTTGCATTTACTGCCCTGGCTGGGCAGTGCCTGCCCCTACCCCACTCCCTCACCATGGAAGCCTCAATTTGAGCCCCCCACGCCTCTTCCCCCCCACCCCCACAGACTTACCAGCTGGATACTGCTCTCCAAGCTGCCAGGCTGCATTGCTGTAAATCGGCTATCAGTATCAGCCAATGAGGCTGGTTAATAATCAACCATGGGTATCGGCCAAGAAAATCTTTATTGCTGCACCCCTAGTATATACCTGTTATAATTTTCCAAGTATAGAATCTAATTACTGCAGGTTTGCCTTGAATTTGTCCCCTTCCCACTGTTATATCAGGGAAAATAAATTTGGAGGGTCAGGTAACCCTTTACTTTCTACTTTCCCCCAACTTTTCACTGTGGCAGGCTCTTTCCACTTTCCTTAGTGTCACACCCTACTTTCCCTAAACACAAAGAATTGAGGAAAAATTTGAAAACAAATGACCTTGAAATGAAACACTGCTATAATAAAATTGCATACAATACCCACACATTTAGTTTATTCAGGTTTTATACATGTTACTTTTTTTTTTAAACTGTTTCAAGTTTCAGCATAGGTACTCCAAAAACACACTTTTAAAAAACTGTGCACAAACTGTGCATGATATTAGTCTACAGCAGAGAGCTCATGACTTAGGACATTGTTCACTGGGCTGGGCCTTACCAGAGTCAACAGCATTTCAAGGCATGGTGACTCCATAGCTTAGTGGTATTCAGTATGTGTGTGTGCACTCCAGATACACCGCCCCCCCACAAACAAAGGATCCACATACTAGTTAGCCTCAATCATGCCTGAAACCAAGTAGGACTGGGATGCTCCAAAATGTATATGCAGATGAGGTACAGGGCAACCTGGTCCAGCGGGGGGTGGGGCCACACTAATCATAGGCACTGGGCTGAGAGAAGGGCCAACAAAGGGATTCTAGGTATGCAGTGTCATGGCTTACCATGACTTTAAAAAGAATCAGCAGTGAGGCAGATTGTGCTTCATGAGTATTACCATATGTTTTATTCAGATGGGCTGTTTTTTGCTTGTGGTAGGTTCCCATCAGTATCTTGATCTTTTGGCTAAGATCAAGTGATCAGGTGAGAGCCTGAACAATGCCTTAAGGGGAGAGAGACTGAGGTAGTGTTGGGATGCCACAAGTGGAGAAGGAAAGCCCAAAGCAATGGTAGTGGTGACTGATAACCAGGAGATGGAGAGAGAAATGAAGAGAAGAAATGAAGGTCTGAAGACAGTGGGAAAAGTGGAGGGAAAAAAAAGACAGAGAAGATGAAGGCAGGAGCAACAATAGAGATAGCAACAGAGGCAGTGGCAAAGGTGGTGGTGGAGAGATGAGGTCAGAGGGATGACAGGAGCAGAGGAAAGTGGGAGACAGGATGGGAGCAGCTGGAGAATAAACATTAGGAGTGCGATGAAAAGTCAGTCCACTGGGAGTGGCACAGAAAGCTAGTTTATGTGGTCAAAGGGATACCACAAAAAATAGCAGGGGACTTTACTTGGGTAATAGAAGTGGGTGGCAGAACTGAGGAGGGAGGAGACAGAACTTTAGACAGCCCATCCACATTGTTAACAAATAATTAAAGAAGAGTCACTAAGAGATGTGTGGGCAGGGGAGAAAGTTTTCACTAGAACTGACCCCTGTGGAAAGAAACAATCAACAATGGATTTTGTGTTTGCATCAAAAGAAATAGAAGTAAGGAAGAAACCACGTGTATAGCATTTAGTGATCACCAGATGCTGAAGGCAGAACTGAATCTTGGTCTGAGCACCCTAGGGGGAAGGGTTACGTAGAAGTTACAATTGCGACCATTGCAAGGCGAGGGGTGGAGAACACTGAAGAAATATTTTAAGAGTGCCAGAGAGTGGTGGATGATGAAGAGGAGGACAGGAGAATTCTTCAGGAAGGGAAGCCAAAGAACCACAGGGAAAAGAATGTAAAAGCTGACAGAGCTACAGTGAAAGATGCAAGAGCTGTTTAAAAAAGCCACAGAAGGAAGACAGGTATGAGAAGAACTAGAAGAAACAAGGCAGGAGATAGAAAGCTGGTTTAAAAGAAAGATGAGAGAGAAAATGTAGTACCCTGAGTGGGAGAAAGCAAAGAGTGGTCCTGATATTTTTCAGCTAGAGTGAAGATGGCAAAAGGAAAATTAAAAGTGGTGTGGGAAGAAGGTGGCATCCAGGTGTAAGAGCAGAAGAAGGTATTAGAGGCAACAAGAAGATTTTGTGAAGATCTATATCACAAGAAGGAAATAGACAGGAATAAGATGAAGGATTTGCTGGAAGAGACTAAAGACAAAGTGGAAGAGGAGGAAGCAAAGAAGATGGAAGAAAAGATGAGCTTAAAGGAAGTGGAAGAGTGTTTAATAACTTTAAAAAAAACCTGGAAATCTCCAGGACCAGATGGGACAGCCTATGGAATTTTACAATAAGTTTTGGGCATGGGTAGGGAGGAATATAGTGGAAGTTTTTTAGGAAATAGTGGAAACAAGAGAGGCAGGAAACAGTATTACAAGAGGTGTTGTGACCTTACTCTTCAAGAAAGGGGAGAAGGAACTCCAGAAAAACTGGAGACCTATTGCACTATTTAGTATGAACTATAAACTAATGGCCAAGACACTGGCTTTGAGGATGAGGAGAAAATTCAAGAAGATAATATATGAAGACCAAGTATGTGCAGTACCAGGTACAAGGATCTCCAAAGCAATCAGTGATCAGAGATTCATTGTCCCACATCCAAGAGAGGAATACGAAACAATTATAGCAAACCTAGATTCAGAAAAAGCAAGCAACAGAGTGGATCATTATTTACATCGAGGTGCTAGGAAAAAAGGGATTCCCCAAGAAATGTAAATGTTGGATAAGGTTATTGTACAGAGAAGTGGAGAGTCAAGTCCAAATTAATGGGCATATAAGTGGAGCCTTTAAAATTCAAACAACTGAGGCAAGGGTGCCCCCTGTTGCCACTACTATGTGTCTGCAGCATGGAACCAAGTACCAAGAATAAGAAACAAGGTCATAAGCAGAGTAAAGTTACCAGGTGGGAGAGAGGTTAAACGTGAATTATACATGGATGATATAAATGTAGTAGTTAGAGATAGACTTCTGATGGAAAGGGTGCTAAAGCATACATCAAAGTATACAGAAGTGATGGTGACTAAACCAAATAGATCAAAATGCATCATAATGGAGTGGGGAACTGGCGGGACTTGGAGAAATTGGGCCTTCAGATAAGAGAGAGTGAAATCAAGAGTACTAGGGAGCCCAATGGATGCCAAGGGGAAAGGTGATGTGAAGGTTACAGAAAATACTTTGGTTATGGTGCAGAAGGATGCTGTCCTTTCCCAGAAAAGTGACAGCTGTTAAGGCTGTGCTCTTCCTGATTATTCTATATATGGGAACTGTATTCCCACCAACATGGCAGCAGATAGCAAAAATATAGAGGGATGTGCGTGCATTCTTCTGGAATGCCAAAAGAGAAAGTTTGGCTAGATCTTAACTGCATAAAGCAAGTGAAATGGGGGCTGCTGGACTTGGGATTGTTTATCTATTCAAAATATGTAAGCACGGTATGCAAGGCAGTAATGCAGGGCAAAGAGAAACAGCACATATTACCCAATTTCACACCGCTGCAATTTTGGGGAAATGCGGAGTATATCAGACCGCTTTGAAGAATCCATTGGTGTGACAACTGCTGATTCATTACATCAGGACAGAAGGTTTCATGCAGAGGTATCAAATAGGGAAGGTACGGCTAGAGGTCCTGAAGCAGCGTAAGAAATTGATTAAAGCAGGAAAGGAGAGAGACAGGATGGTGCTGGTGGGAAACTTCACAGAAGAGCAAGTGAAGAAGGTGTGGGGAGCAGTGGCAGGTAAACAACTAAAAGGGAACATGCTGATGACTTAGCATGGATGGTTGTAAGAATTATCTTGCCGGTGAGAGACGTGCAACACAGGTACAGTTTGACAAGCTCATTTAGGTGCCTCAGGGAGAGGTGAGGGGAATAAGAACCAGTCGGACATGTGTTTTGGGAACATACATATGCAAAGGGTGCGTGTGAAAGGGTCCGCTACTTTCTGAGCACCACCAAAATAAATCTGTCTTCAGCACAGGCAATGGACTTATACCAAAGGGACCAGGGGAAGTATTATTAAGGATTTTATTAGCTTGTTTTAAAGCTAGTTTATGGAAATTAAGAAACCTCCAGTTCTTTAAGGGGTTGGCTTTCACTGAGAGTGCCTGAAGCTGGGTTTGCATGAACTGAAATACTACATCAGTCAGGACAAGGAACAGATTGGAGAAGAAGAGGCAGAGAAGAAGTGGAGGAAAAAGGACTGGACACACTGTTTCACTCAACAAAAAGGACTGATGGGAGGGGCAGGTAGTGTCAGGTGGTTACTGAGGTAACAGTTTTTCATGGGCTTAAGAGAGGCCATTGGGAACACATCAACTAATTCAGTCAGTCAAATAAAAAGAAAACAGGAAGGACGGTGAGGTCATAGGCTAATAACAAGGGATGCGATAGAGGACACTGAGCACAGCACACTGTCCAGGGCCCACTGAATGAGTCGAGGGAGCCTGCAGGCTCTGACCAGTGAAACTGCATGGAGATGTGAGTGGAGGAAAGGAAAACAGCCTGACACACACCTGGGCTTCTCCAAGTCTGAGATTCCTTCCTGGTCTTGTAGATGGCCAGTTTGGCCTTGGTGTGGCCCCAGATGGAGAGTGCACAATAAAAAAGGTAGAGGGAGAAGTGCAGCCAGAATCGCAGCAGGAGGGTCTGGAAAAGGTGCAGGAGGAGGGCTGGAACCTGGACCACTCAAGGTAGGTGTGCACCAGGGTCTCCCTTTGTCAACAAAAGGGGCAGGTGTTGGGGGTGCCCATAAAACTAAGGTGTCCATAAAGCTAAGGTCCCTGGTAGCTTTTGGGATCAGGGTAGAATACAGACATGTTTACCTGGGACCCTCATCCTCATCCCCACCTACGGTGTCCCACCACTTGTTGTCAGGGCAGGATGTGAGGACAGGATGATGCAGTACATGGAGCATGAGCATGTAAAGCTGAGGGCAATGGGCTGTTTGGGGGTAAACCAGTTTGGTATGTCCCAGCCTGCTAAGATGGTTTGATGGGGAGTATGCCACAGGCAGCAGCCCCATCACTAGCTCCGGAGGGGTGGGAGATACCAGTGAGTGGGGGCTGCCCTCGCACAGGACCTGGTCAATCTAGGCAAGGGCAGAGGGCAGCAAGGCAGCTTTTACCTCCTGGAGTAAGTGGCAGGAAGCATGGGCAGCTCCATGAGCTGGGTCAGCACAGAGGGACCTCCTGCCCCTGCCTGACATAGTCTAGGACAGGGTGGGCAATTATTTCAGGTGAAGGGCCACTTTGTGAATTTTGGTGAGCTGTTGAGGGCCATATGGGTAGCCCCGCCACTTCTCCTCGCTGGTACTGACTCAGCCGGGCCTGTCGCAATCTGTGCAGCACGCAAGGAAGCAGCAACTGGGCTGGCTTTGCTGCGAGCCGCTTGAGATGCAACAGGCCTGGCTGAGTCAGCGCTGGAGAGAAGAAGCAGCGGCTGAGCTCCCTGCCGCTTGGGAATGGCTGGCAGAGGTAAATAGAAGCCACAGCTTTGCCTAGTGCCTCTCAGGCCTGGCCAAGCCAGCACTGGGGCGGGGAAGCCGTGGCTGAGCTCGGGCAGTCCCCGAGTGGCATGTGGCTCAGCCACTGCTTCTCGCTGGTGCTGACCCGGCTGGGCCTGTCCCGGCACCTCCCAAGCAGCATGCGGCAAAGCCATCCTCCAGTCTATCCAGAGCACCCCCTTTTCCGGCACCACCAGCTGAAGCTTTTTAGCAGGGGTTCAGTGAGGAGGTTGGCACCCTGGACAACCATTTTGGGAGACCTGGAGGATGAGCCTGAGAAGATCCTGGTAGAAAGCTAGCAGCTCCTCAAGGTCCTGTTTGGGAAGACTTCACAGAGAGAAGAGCTGCTGGTCAGGGAGAGGGACTGTGGCTCTTGCTTCTTTTATACCCTGGAGAAGAGGAGAACTGCCAAGAAGCACTTCATTTGCCTCCTGGCTGAAGATGGTACCCCCCTCACAGATCATGGTGAACTGCGAAAAACAAGGAGGGATTATACACAATGCTCTTCTTGTCAAATCCAACAGATGCTGGAGCCGATGCTGGAGCCTATGGGAGGGATTGCCACAGATCAGTGCAGGTGACCAGAATCAGCTAGAGAGTCCTTTCATCCTACCTGGGTTCTTGGATGCTCAGTGTGGTCAGCACACAGGGACACACACAGGAAGGAGTGGGGAGTCATGCTACTGGCTTATGCAGCTGTACAGAAAACACTGACAGAAGACGAGTAGAGCACAGGACTCAACACAAGGGGGTAAGCATATGGGTGTTGCTTCAGTAGCTAGAAGAATAGCAGGTGGTGTTTACTGGTGATGGGGCTTCACTGGTTTTGTGGGGTCCCCTCTTGCTGCAGGCAGCTAAAGCAGCAAGTGGTGGCTGATGCAGGAGACCTCCCCGCCTTGCAAAAGGGAAGGGATGGGGCTGTAGGTCCAGGCAAAGCGGTGGTGAGGAGTGCAGGAGCCTGTGGCAGCTCAACAGATTTCCTGCTGCTACCTGGCCCAGCAGCTGCAGCAGCAGTTACAGGGAAGTGGTGGCACCCCTGATGTACACAGGGCAAGATGGACCTATGTTCTAACCCAGTAAATAGCAGTTATTATGTCCTTATGTCTTAGGGTTCCACCTTTGCCACACCTAAATTCATAATTCTAGTAGCAATAAATGTTCATCTCCAGGCTATATACTGTTCTTATTTATTGCTGTTTGCACCTAGGTATCCTGCTCACAGACATTATGGTACAAAACACTGCACATAAACAGAACAAAAAGAGGATTCCTAAAGCAAAGAACTTACAATTTAAGAGTTATCAAAAGGTAAGAAAATATTCATATCTTCTGTGAAAGTTTCAAATCCTGTCTAAACTTCTGACCTGGTGCAGGCATTTTCCACTAATCTAATGTCCAGATTCCTTTAATGTATATAAGAATATTAAACTCCTATGGGGTGGGCAAAGGTCTTTTTAGCAAAACATTCAGGTAAAGTTTCACTGGTTTGTTTTGACAGGTAAGACTGTGCCTTCTCTGCAGTTCTACTCCAGCTTAAATTATTCACAAACAGGCACATTAGCTCATGGAATAAAGAGTTTATTGCACAAGTCTTCTGTGCCTTGACTCACTTTACAGCTCTTTGATAAGTTTTGAATAAAAATATGCTTGACTTTTCCTCTCTTAATATTTTATTTATTCACCAAGGCACATATGTAATATATAAAACATTATTCATTTTTGAAAGTACCTCTATACATTTCTCACTGACTTAAGACAGCCAGTTTTCATAAAAACTGAAGTTAATTGACTTCAGCCTCACATTGCATTTATGAATTATATATTTTTCTTGCAAAGCACACAGTACAGCCCTTATTCTAAAGTTACCAACCATGATTCAAGAATAGTAAATATAGTGCCTATATTTAAAAATGAGAAAGTGATTCAGGCAACTACAAGCTCATTAATATGGTCTCAGTAACACACAGGGGCTTGTTCTTTCCTTCAAAATGTATTCTAAAGACACAAGGGGTAAATGGAAAACAGGATAAAACACAACATGAGTTTATCAAAGCTAGATCATGACAGACAAACCTCATTTATTTTTTTTAATAAGAGAAAACGATTTTCTATGCAGAAGAAATGCAACAGACCCAATTCATCCAGACTTCAGCATAGCGCTTGATAGGGTGACACGTTGGAGATGATTAGTGCAGCTGGAGACATAGGGATTAGTACGAGAACTGTAGGGTGGGAAGAATTTGGCTAAAGGGGAAATGGCAGTCTGGCAGGAAGTTACTAGCAAATTTCCTCAAGTATTGGTCTTAATACTTTGGCACACTAAAAAAAAGTTACAACTATGCTACTGAAATTTCCTGATAAACACAAAATTGACAAGTATCATCAATGCAGTTAAGGGTTGGAACAGCATACAGGAAAACTGGATCTTTAGGACCGGAGAAATAGAAAGGGGATGAAATTCAATAATAAAGAAAATGCAGAGTCATGTATTTTAGGGATTAACTATTATGTATATATACTAACAACAAAAAAACACAAACTTTAAGCAAGTGACCTACTTCAAGTATTTAGATTCTATTATAGCACAGGATGGTAAAATAAAGGAACAAATTAAAGGAGGAACAGAAGCAGGAAGTGCATCCTACTATGCACTGCACAAACTCCTATAATCCAAGTTTATCTCAAGGAAAATTAAATTTATGTCTATAAAACCATAATCAAGCCATGCATAGCCTACAGCAGCCAAATCTGAGTTCTCTCACAATCAAACAAGGTATTACTTGATCATTTTGAGATGAAGATTCTACGTAAAATTCTTTGAGTACCATATGGTCCTATAAACACAAGAACGGCTCATAAAATCCAAAAATGAGTTACATCAGTTGTACAGAGACCCAGCCCTGACCCAGGAAATCAGAGCACAGCTACAGTGGCTGGGCCACTGTAGAATGGAAGTGATTCAGTCTCCAAAGAAAGTGCTCCTCAGGGTGCCAGAGGGGAAAAGGCCACCTGGACAAAGATGACTTCAGTGTCAGACCTACAGAAATTAATTGTGGATGATTAGCGGACAAAGGAACACAACAGACAGGAATGTACGAAGATAGTGGAGGCAGATAAGGGTCTTTAGGGTTTATACTGTTAAAAGTTTATTAAGGAGGCCATCCTTGAGGGACTGGCCCAGGCTAACATTCTAAGGGATAGCCAGCATGGGTTTGTTGCGGGTAGGTCTTGTTTGACCAATCTCATTTCCTTTTATGACCAGGTGACCTATCACCTGGACAAGGGAGAAGAGGTTGATGTCATATATCTTGACTTCAAAAAAGCTTTTGATCTGGTATCCCATGATCACCTCTTGGCCAAACTGGCCAGTTGTGGCCTTGGCTCCACCACGATCCGCTGGCTGGGAAATTGGCTCCGTAGTTGGACCCAGAGGGTTGTGATTGATGGCAGTCACTCATTGTGGTGCCCTGTGACCACCAGGATCTGGGGGAACGTTTGTTCACCAGAGCGCCCCAAGGGATGACGAGGTCGAACGGTCACAAACTCCTGCAAGACCTTTTCAGGCTGGACATAAGGAAGAATTTCTTTACTGTCCGAGCCCCCAAGGTCTGGAACAGTCTGCCAGCGGAGGTGGTTCAAGCACCTACATTGAACACCTTCAAGAGTAAATTGGATGCTTATCTTGCTGGGATCCTATGACCCCAGCTGACTTCCTGCCCTTTGGGCAGGGGGCTGGACTCGATGATCTCCCGAGGTCCCTTCCAGCCCTAATGTCTATGAAATCTATGAAAATCTATGAAACTTACTTGCTTTATATGTGCATTCCTACCAATATGTAGTACTATCCATATTATGATTATTTCCTGTTACTGCCCACTATTTTGCTTGAAAAGTATTCAATTAAGCCAGGGGCGGGCAACTACTTGGGCCGGAGGGCCACTTAGGGAGTTTTGGTGAGCTGTCGCAGGCTGGGTCAGCAACCCCAACCCCAGCAGCTCACCAAAACTCCCTAAATATCTGTCCCAGGCCCTGGTCCCACACTGTCACCTCTTAGTGATCCCGGGATCTCCATGGAGACTGGCCTGGGACCCAGGTGGGCAGGGCATGCTCAGCTAGGATGGGGCCGTAGGCAGGCAGGGACTGGCACCTTTGAGCAAGATGGGTGGACAAGGCCGAGGCTGGGATCAGAACTGCAGGGCGGTGACAGCACAGGAACAGGGCCCAGGGCAGAGCTCCCATCCACTCCTCACACGTCCCTGCATGCGGAACTGGCGCCCATTGCAGGGATATATGGGCAGTGGATTGTAGCTTTGCCCGGGGCCCTGGCCCTGTGCTGTCACCACCCCACAATCCCAATCCCAATCTCAGCCCTGGCCCCAGCCCCACCCACCTGCACATCCTGCTCCTGGATGCCCCCCCATGGTCCCATTCCAGCTGCCTGGCTGAGCACGCCCTACCTGCAGGTGTCCTGGCCAGTCTTCATGGAGACATGCAGACTGCCTGCCTGCTCCATCTGGCGCCCCTGGCAATGGGTACAGGACAGACTGGCCACACCCTCCGGACAGTGGGGCTGGGTCCAGCAATGGCAGTGGAGACTAGCAGTGATGCTGTGAGAAGCTGCCAGGAACTGGAGTCAAGCTAACATGCTGCCCCAGCCCTGCTGTGCACCTAGGGATGGCAGGACCGTTAGCACACGCTACAGTCTGGGCTGTCCCCCGCACCTGGACTGGGCCTACCGTAGGCCAGATCTGGCCCACTGGCCATATTTTGCCCACCCCTGAGTTAAGTCTTTAACCCAGAATGGTTGCCCTGTTGCTCCTTATCTGATTTCAGTGGAACAAACCAACCTTTTGCAATAATAAAAACTGGTGGTGAGGATGAGATTTCTGTGAGCAGGATGTCTTCAGTGCTTCATCCGAAACCGTAAGTGGCAATTGCTACAAGCAAGAAGGGGATCCCCTACCACCTGGGGAGACCACAGAAGGGGATCCTTCCCACAACATGTTCAGTGCAACTACTCTCCACCTTGGGCCACATGAAAGAATTTAACATCGCCAGGCTGTTCTCCTGGGGCTTTTACAAATGACTGGCTTGTCTTTTATCTTGAAGGCAATCTGAATACTGAGGGTAACTAAACACATGACATGACTGTCATTGGCTCATGGGATTTTGACACTGTTCACTCATCCCAGCCAAACCCAGTAATAAGTCATACAATTAAATTCTTGTACTAAAAAAAAATCACTTTATATTAACTCCACCTGAAACAGCAGGGCCATTCTATTGCAACCAATGCAATCAGCTGTCAGGTGAAGGGATTGCAGCATATACAGCCAAGCGGCATTGTCTGAGAATTGTAATTTTTGTATAAGTCTTGAGTCTCTAATGAGGGACTGACTTGTACATGGGGTTCAAAATACAGTCCCACAATAGAGATTTCTTGTAGTGCAAAACTTAACTTTCACATGCTCAAGAGTAAGCACTTGGTCCCATTTCTCCATTCAAAGGAAACCCAAGTGTCATCCATAAAAGTGATGTCAGCTGAGACTTGCCAAGTGGAATCCAATGGAAATAAGCCAAAGTCATCATGACCAGCACATAAGAAAATCAATTCATCCCTGCAAAGCTACCAGCTGTGGTGGGAGCCACAGATATTACATGTGCCATTTCCATAATGCCAGATGCGATCATTGTAAATTCAGGGATCACACTGAATGTGTTTTGTCAGAAATTGATGCCACCCAGAAAGAAGGCAACCAAACAGATCATGACTGACTGCCCGCCACAAATACTGTTGTTGATTCAAATTAAATTTCAACCTGTGGAACATTCTGCTACACTACTGCATTTGTCAATGGCATGGAAACACTGCCTCTACAAAACAGGGCCTACAAGGTGCTCTGTCTGTCATGAAGGTAGATTCAGGATCTGAGTTTCCCTAATTCTAGAAGAGACATATGAATTGCTGTGTTTTTGAACACCACTTCCTAATGTCCTGTGAGTTGCAAGACTTGTTAACTACAATAAACAACCAGTTGAATGGAAAGACAAACGGGATGATGACATCTGCTATGGGAAGGATTGAGGGGTCCTTGCCATTATAGGGTGCATCCAGATGAGCGCACACATGCCTCTTGCCCCACCCCAAACCCCTTTGAGGCAGGGCAACAGGCACGTGCAGGAATAAAAAAAAAAAAAAAAAAGAACAAGAAAATTAGACACCTGGATATCCAGGGGTCTAAAAAAGTCGAAGTTTAAAAAAGCAGAGCAGGGCCCCGAGGCAACTGGAGGCTGGGTCCTCCAGGGAAACACTCTGGCTGCCAGCATGTCTCTGTGGTTGGCCCCTCGCCCTGGTGCTGAAACACATGGCTGGCCAGGCCTTGTGTTCAGCACCAGGGCTCCAGTGCCGGTGAGTAAGGGGTC
>NW_017728909.1:47731726-47734024 GCF_001723895.1 Crocodylus porosus
CATTCCCCCAAGCCCCGCAGAGCCCCAGCTCAAATCTGCACTGCTTTGATTTGAGCTGCTGCAAGCACATGTGCTTGCATGTGTGGACACGCTCATAATGCCCAAAGGACAATAAGCAAGTTTCCTAGGTGAGGAATGGTTCAAACTACCAGGCATCATGTTAGCAAGAGTGTGCAGCATTGTGATGAGCACCATTTAAGATATCCTAAAGGAATTCAGCAAGGTTTCTGAAGAAACATTTGGTGTTCACAAAAGGTCCATCTGTTTCATTTACATCACTGATTCTTAATTCAAGTGATGTAGCACCTTGGGATGCCACAAGACCTCTCTAAGAGTGCTGTGGTGAGCTGTATAATAGCAGCACTGTTATGTGTGGAAACACCTACACAATTCACAAAATAAATCCAGAGATTTAAAATAGGAAATATTGTTTCCTATTTGTCAAAAACAGTTTAAAAAAATGTTCTGACCTGTTGTAGTCCAAGTTCTTTACGGCAGAAGAATTGTTTTATTGTTCATCCATAGTCAAAAAACAAAGTGAAAGCTAGGACGTTTTCTATGGGGTGCTTTGAGTCTAATGAGGTGGGGAATCACATGGCATCATATTCACCCTCCACCCAAAGAGGGGTGCTGATATCAAGCAAACTGTAAAGTGTAAGCCATGCCAAGCTACTTGCCATGTTGCTGCTAAGGCTCCACCCAGACCTAGTAGCCAGCCGAGTGCCAAGCAAAGCAAGAAATCCAGTTCTCTATAAAAGACTATTTCATGTGTACAGATGATTAATCCAGTAATCTGGGTATACCCCAAACTATGCAACCAAGCCACAAAGGGTCTGTCCTTGAAGCTACAGGGCTAATATCATATAAAGCCAAGACTCCAGATGGCAAGACACTTCACAGACATGCTGACCAGATGAGAGATCAAGTTCCACATATGGCATCTACAGATCCAAGAGACAACATACTGCCAGCAGGACCAGTTCTTACAAGTCCTTCAGTTGTTGTTCCAGACCTGTCAAATCCTCCAGTAGCTGAAATAATTCAAGAGAATGCCTGTTGCCATTTCCAGTGAGATAACTCCAACCCTGGAAATCAGGTTGTCCAGCACAAGTCATCTTCTAGCCTAAATACTTTATCAAAAAGAGAAGAAAGTTATATCCATGCATGTAATGCACTCCTACCAGTGCTGGAGCTATTTCATAGTGTGTGTTTCACTAGTTGCTGTCTGCTGTTTCGCTTGAAAACCATGCAGTTAAGCTCTTCTCTTTGTACAATTAAAATAGTTACCATTTTGCTCCCTGTCTGATCTCACTGGGACAAACAACAACTCCCGAAATACTTTCATAGTTAGTAGGGTCAGAAGGGACCTGAACAGATCATCAAATCCGACCCTCTACCAGGGCAGGAAAGAGTCAAACAACCCCAGCAAGGTGATTGTCTAGCCTTGTCTTAAAGACCCCCAAGGTAGGAGCCAACTTGGAAGTTGGTTCCAGATCCTAGCTGCCCTGACAGTGAAGTAGCATCTCCTGATGTCTAATCTGAATCTACCCTCTGCCAGCTTGTGACCATTATTCCTAGTCACTCCTGGTAGCGCTCGGGGGAACAAGGACTCTTCCAATGCCTGCTGGTCCCCTCTGACTAGTTTGTAAACAGCCACTAGATCCCCCCTCAGCCTTCTCTTGTGGAGGCTGAACAGGTTCCAGTCTTGTAGCTTCTCCTCGTAGGGCCTGCCCTGCTGCCTCCTGATCATGCGAGTGGCCCTCCTCTGGACCCTCTCCATGCTGTCCACGTCCCTCTTGAAGTGCGGCGCCCAGAACTGGATGCAGTACTCCAGCTGCAGCCTGACCAGTGTCGCATAGAGGGGGAGGATCACCTCCTTGGACCTGCTCAAGATGCATCTGTGGATGCATGACAAGGTGTGGTTGGCCTTCCTGACTGCATTCTCACACCGCCGGCCCATGCTCATCTTGGCATCGATGACAACTCCAAGATCCTTTTTTGCCTCTGAGGACCCAAGAAACTACAGGCCAGTTAGTCTTACCTCGATCCTTGATAAGGTTTCTGAGAGAATTATTCTGGCATACGTCCATGAGGGCCAGCAGGGGAGATTATGCTTAGGGGCAACCAGCACAGGTTCATCAGAGGCAGGTCCTATCAGACCAACCTGGTGGCCTTCTGAAGAAACATTTGGTCACTAAATCCTTAGATGCAGGGGTAGCAGTGGACGTAGTCTTTCTGGACTTTCGGAAGGCCTTTGACACTGTCTCTCACCCCGTTCTTATTAAGAAACTGGGGACT
>NW_017728909.1:47734899-47762984 GCF_001723895.1 Crocodylus porosus
ACCCCAGTACTCTTTCCTGCCATGGCAGGGGGTCGGACTAGATGATCTACTCAGGTCCCTTCCGACCCTAGAAACTATGAAACTATGTGGCCAGGAAAAAGGAAAATCGTCAGCTTGTTTAATCAGGAGAGGTGTTTTCCATAGGGATAATGAAATATTAACATTGTATAGGGCACTTAGTGGATCCTCATCTAAGTCACTGAATATGAGTGACCAGAATTGTACAAAAAACATGAACCTGTGCAAAAAAGAGGATTTTCTGGGATGACAGGGAAGTGGGAAGCATGAAAAAATAAGTTAGCACAAAAAAACCAGAATAATAAAACCTAGAAGGGAACCTAGAAGGAAGAATGGTAATAAGCTGAATGAGAACAGGTTTAGGTTAGAGATCAGAAGGCAATATTTTATAGTTCGGGTGGCCAAAATCTGGAACCAACTTCGCAGGGAAGTGGTCCTCGCCCCTACCTTGGGCAAATTCAAGAGGTGGTTGGATGATCACCTGTCTGGGGTTTTGTGAACCCAGCATTCATTCCTGCCTGTGGCAGGGGGTCAGGCTAGATGATGTATTCAGGTCCCTCTTGACCCTAGCTACTATGAAACAATGAAACTATTTGCTGCTTATCCAGAGGCAAGGAGAGTAAGAGAGAAGAGAAAAACACAAGGGACTGGGAAAAGCTATTTCAGCTAGAGGACAATGTTGGTACAAAAACATATGGGTACCAAATCGGTTGTGAATAAGATTAGGCTGAAAATCAAAAGAACGCTTAGAGCAGTGGAGGGAAGAAACTTTAGGGCAGTGGAGTTCTGGAACAGCCATAGGACTAATGAGGCAGAAAGACAAAGCTACTTTCAAGATGGAAACTGATCACTTAATAAAAGCAATTACTGTATTTACTCACACACAATACACACCTTTCCCTGAAGAACCAGCCCTCCAAAACTGGGAGTATGTTTTAAATGGGAAAGCTGATTTTCTGCACTGGAATCGAAACATGTAGTGGCTGCCTTGTAATGACTGCCATAAGCCATGCTTTCCTGGACCAGGAAGGAAGGGCAGAATGCACCCTTTAGGGACACAGTGGGCACATCTACACAAGATGCTTCATGCACAGTAGCCTAATAACACTGTGCAGTAGCATGCCAGGCAAAAACGATACTAATATGCTACTGTGCAATAGTACTAGGCTACTGCACAGTAAGCATCACTAAAAAACTGCACCAGCACTACTGTGCAGTAACTATAATTACTGCACATTTAAGTTAGCACTTCATTAAGCAAGTACTAAATGAAATGCCCAGTAACTACTGAGCATTGATAAATGTGTAGATGTGCTCAGTTAGTTTTAACCCTGTTATGGCTGCTGAGCAATAGAACTGCAGTTCTGAAGCTGCAGCTAAAGGCTAAGTGATGCTCAAGAGTGGGATGCACCCTTCCTGCCTGGGGCCAGCATTCACCCACACAGCCCATGCTGTGATGGTTAAGATTTTGGAAAAAATCATATTTTTTTCATTCTTAATTCCCAAAACAAGACACCAGTGTTATTTCGGGCATGTGGTATGACAGTGAACGTGGTATCTGAGCCCACTGCCTGAAGTCAAGAATTCAGAAGAACCCTTCAAGTCATAGGTTCCCATTTATTTTTTCCACACAGCAAGATTTTGTAAAACAATGTTTTTTTTCAGACTAAGAGACATGGTGAATTTCTAGAAGGCATAGAAAAGCAATGGGAAAGCAGAGGGGAAAGGGGAAAGAAATGAAAGAAAACAAAAGAACAACAACAAAAAAAACCTTAGGTCAGGGTTGTCAAACTCACCCCAAGCTCCAAGCCAGATCTGGATCAGGATGGTCCTTCCAGGGAGGACTGTCAAGGCCAGCAGCAGGTGTGGTTGTGCAGTTCTGTGTCTGAGCCACGGCAGCAGAGTGAGTGAAGGCTGATTGTGCACAGCCCTTGTTCTCCCTCCCCAAGACTGCTGATGGCCATATCCATCAGAGACATAACTTCAGAAAGGATTATATGCAACCCTCAGAATTTGGGAACTACTGCTGTAGATAATTAAATGCAGACCATTAGTATTAATGGGTCTTAAGGGTAACTCCAAAGATTTCAGCTGAGTTCCTGCCATTTACATGACCACTGGTCAGCCCAGAATTAGACTTCAAGTCTTTAGTGCACATGTGTTATTTCTTCTTATAAAGCAATGCTGAAATTAGGAAAAGCAATTTATATTTTACACATTGCCACTTAATGATAATAGTGAATACATTTCAAGCTAATATCAGTAAAGAGGAGTCATTTGCACATCTGTAGTCCAGCAACATACTGCTGAGAAGGAATGCAGTGAACAGTTACATTTCTTTTTTTAACCACACTTACAAAGTAATGCTGCTGTAATTAGGGACAGGAAGCTAAATATAGAGCCTGCCACAAATGAGGCTAATCATTTACACCTGCACTGAATACAAAGGAGGTATATAAACTCCTAAATTAGAAATGCTCCTCTTGTCTGTAGTTATGGTCTTCTCCTACATTCACTTTGCACATTGTAAGACTGCAGAAGGTGCAGAGTACTAAAGAATCAGGCTCTTTATACATGATCAACTAGATCAGAAGAGCACATGTTTCAGCTAAGCATGGGGCCAAAGTGACTTTCTGCCATCACATGTGTGGCCAGCCAGGAGCCTATTCAAACTCTGACCCAGGTCATAGGAGCCTCAGGGCTGTTTTGAACTGCCTCCCAATGTAATGGTTTTACAGAGACTTAACATTATGCACGCATTTAAATATGTTTCCTAAAAAGTGATGGGATTAACTTTTGTGCTTAAAGTTAAGGACATGCTTAAATGCTTCACTGAATTAGGACCTTATCAGAGACCAGGATCTAGCTCCTTGCATTTACAAATATGCAAGATACCCATGTATTAAACAAATATGTGCAGGCCAAATGTATTCCGTAATCCTGCTGCCATGAAAGCTGCCATAGAATCAAAACTTTGAGATTATATTTTTCAGAAATTATAATTTTTTAAAAAGTTTCTACCTCCCACAGCTATAAAGAGAACTTTGAATAGCATGCTGACCTCTTCCTGAAGCCACAGGATTGCTGAAATAATGGCTCCAATAACTTCTTAACCAATTTAACAATAATCAACAAGGTTAGTTATTACAATGCAGAGAAGGGAAAGTTGTCAACAATGGTTGACCCCTGCGAGCTATATAATGTGAATGCTTACACCAGAACAAATTGGGTGTAAATTGCCAAAATTCAGAGAGAGGACCAAACAGCACCAGGAATGATGCAAGGGTGAACATCTGTCATTGAGTTGCAAGCTATCTTAGTTTCTAAGAGGGCATTTTGAATGTTTCCAGTTGAATTAATCTAAAAATATATACACACAAGGGATGTAGGACACAGGCACTTCCCTGTAAGAACTACAGAAATCAGAATGATGTTTGAATCCTATTTTTGAGGTCTGCCAACTGACTTTTGAATTTGCAGACTTTGCAATACTGAAATGCATGTCCTTGCAAATATTGTTCTTGCTAAGACCGTTTCAGCCAGAAAATAAGTACAGCTTTATTAATTAATGTTTTAGTTATGAAGTGGGAGTCAAAATGAATTTACTTTTGTCTGATTCCCTGAATATTTCATGTTCAGTCCCAGTAACTGAAGTTGATTGCCTCAAGACAATGACAGCTTTGTGAAGGTTGAAAGTTTGAGAAAAAGCTGAGAAACTAAAAACAAAGAAGTCAGAATGGAAACTCTTATGTAACCGTAAGTACAGCTATAACAAATGACAGATGTTCACCCATTTTTATATGAACTAGTTATTTTTAGTTCACCTCTGCTATACTGCATAAAACACTTGCTATAGATGACAATGAAACTGTAGATGGGTTCAAACAGCTAAATTATACTGTAGGTGAAAATTTCACTGGCACCCACCACATTTTTATTATCTCTGCAAGGCTGGTGATAATGCTGTGACTGTATAGAATAAATATACTACAGTTGGCAAGGTGTCACAGGAGCACTGAGGTGCTCTGTGCCTTAAGTAAAGGAAATAAGGAGAGCCGCCAATCAATGGGGCAGCTCAGGTGCCGGTTGCCGTGGCAACCAGGCGGGTCATGTGGCCAGAAGGGGGCAGGGCTAGGCCTTTATAAACAGCCGGGGCCGGAGCCTGGAGAGCTGCAGCTCTGTGGGAGAGCTGAGCAGCAGAGTCAATGGTGGCAGTTTGACTGGCTGCAATGATGCGAGGGGAGAGAGAGCGCGAGAGAGAGCGAGCGAGCCCGGACAGACATATGGGCGAGAGTCAGCATTGTGAGGGGTTTGTATTATAAGCCTGGCGCTTATGTTATGTTGTAGCCAGCAGGCTGACTCTTTGGTTACTTATGGTTGCACTGGAGGACCGGGTGAGGCTGTAGAGGTGAGAGGAGGCCTCACGGGGACTCCCCAGTAGCTTGGGGGTTCCCGGTGCCCAGTGGGGGGCACAGCAAGCAGTGCCACGGGCACAGTGTGCCGAGTGCCGCAGAGGTGCTCAGCGTGGCCGCGAAAGGGCGCTTAGACCCTACAGGCAGCGAGGAAGCGTGGCACAGACCCCAGAGGTGGCGAGGAAGTGCGGGGAGCGCAGTGCAGGCCACAGAGGGGGTGAGGACGAGCAGGGGGTGCGGCACGAGTGTGGAAAGCCCAGCATAGACCCCAGAGGTGGCAAGGAAGCGCAGGGAGCACAGCACAGGCCACAGAGCGGGTGAGGACGCGCAGGAGGCGCGGCACGAGCGCAGGAAGCGTGGCTTAGACCCCAGAGGGGGGCGGCAGGCCCTAGGCAGGCCACGTACTATATCGAGCCACCTCAAGGTGGGTGGCATGTATCATTGACAGGCACCCAAGACAGGTGCGGGCCAAGGAGTGTTCCAGAGGGCTTCCACAGCAACAGGGGAGCCCAAGGAACCAGAGGGGCCAGGTAAGGCTCCGGCCGCCTGAGCCTACCGGGACACACTAAATTGGATGATCATCATTGGCAGGATCCAGCAGGGGCCAGGTAAGGCTTAGGCTGCCTGAGCCTAATCGGAGGATCACTATTGACAGGACTCAGAAGGGGCCAGGTAGGGCTCAGGCTGCCTGAGCCCAGTTGATGTAAAGAGCTAATCCAGGTGGGGGGGGGCCAAGCCTGGGGGGCACCTGAGAAGGGGCGCTGGTTGCGGGTTAAGCCCAGGGGCACCAGGTAGGGCGCAGAAGATTAAGGACCAGACAACGTCCAAGAAGAGCTGCGAGGCTTGGGGCGTGCTATAGGGGAGGTAAGAGGCACGCACTGCCCATAAGGCTGGGGTGAGAGCACCCCACTTGAAACAGAGGCAATATCAGCGCGGTGTCATAGGTGCAAGTAGGCAGCCTCCCATACTGAACCTAAGATCAAAGACGTAGCGGGCGAGTCGACGGTGCTGGATTGCCCAATTGACACGGCAGGGGGCGCTAGCCAGTACACAGCCGCTCATAGGTTCCCGCTCCATGACACAAGGATAACAAATCCTAAATAAAAAGCCTCATTCGCAGAAAATGAAACGGCTGCAAGAGCCTCTATCTTATTTACGATAGCTTGGTTTAATGATTGGTTATGTTACTACTGAAAGGTAGATAAAAGACATTTTCCTTCTGAGGTTATTACTTATCACTGAAATGTGCATGGCATGAAGCAGTACAGGAATCTCAATTAACTTTTATGTACAGTAGAACACACACCATTGACTATAAGTCACCTTACACTGCCATTGCTGACAGAAGTATCAAATGAGCATCTCATTCATGTGATCTCTCATATGATGGGGTTCTCCCTGACTAGAACCATAACAGCAATGAACTGGGTAATGGTATCAAGCTGTATTAGGCCAATTCAAAACTTGCCTTGCTTCTTTTGATAGTTCATGTCTCAATCCAAATGAAGGTCAGGAACTATATTTATTTAAGAAGGGCTTGCCAAATTCTTCACCTTGGTGTTTTTTCCTTCAAAGGAAGGACTTGCTATTGAGATGGCTCTTTGCACACATTTATAACAATTAAAATATAGGTGCTGAAGCCAAATGATTTCTCTCATAAATACTGATATTCAGAAAGAGCAGCAAATAATAATATATTTCATTCATTGTGAATTTAAATGCACAAGTCTTATGCTACATAAAGAAAGATTCAAGATACAGCTCTACAAATGGTTAAAATTAAATTAATTGGCAAATGAACAGGAGAAGCAAACCATGGGATCCTGAAAAGAAGAGAGGGGGATCTTGTGTTTAGTGATATCTAGAAGTACAGACTCATAGAGAAGTAGGGCTGGAAGGAACCTTGGTAGGTCATCTAGCTGTACTTAGCAGGTTGTGTGGTTGGTCTGGTCTATATGCCAATTTTCTGGTCTTCTATGAGGGTCATATGTCTGAGCTTTTTAAGCCCACGGATAAGTCAACTGATACACATCTGTTTTGAATCTGGAAAAAAACCATTTCACTGAGATCCTTGAGGGTGAGATCGGTCTTTAATGCTTGGAAATCTGGAGCACAGATGTACCTTCAGAATCAGGAGATTCAATTTAAGCTTGTTTAGATATTTTTAAGCTATCTTTACACTAGCTAGCATAAATACTGAACTTATTGTAGCCCGGGCAGCTTGGAGGGCCACATAGGCAAGCTGAACAAGTATTTACCCAAAGTGCATATGGACCTTCATCCCACACTGACTTTGTGCTGCACCAGCTACACTGCTATCATCAGTACCTGAGCTACATAGTTTAAAACTACCTTAGGTATGTTTATGACTTGCACTTATACTTCCCAACTGCAGTGTAGATCTACCCCAAGTCTTTCGCTACTTTTAGCTAGTGAGAGAATAAAGCTGAACAGTGAACATTGCAGTTGCTTGGAAGTATTGATTAGACATTTTTGACGGAGGGGGTAGGAATATCATGCCCAAAACACAAACAAAACATTAATTCAGAATTAAAATATTTTGCAGAATTGTGTTAATTTTAATAAAATTTCTTTTAAAGACAGCATGCAGAACAGGGTCATTTTTTTTAAGAGTCAAAATTGGAATTTAAACTTTTGATTAACAACAAACAATTTTCCAGAATTGTTTCACTGGAAATGTATTTTCTGTTTGCTTGCTTGCATCTAGTTTTAAAATGGAATTTTCCTCAAAATTATGGCATTTCCCATGAAACAGAAAACCCAGTTCCTTTTCAAGCTTTATTTAGTTGAAGCAAATTGATAAACTTACTTATGAGCAGGCAAATGGAGAAGCTTATAATAAAAGTGAGAGAGACTTTCCAGCTATAGTTCTTTACTCAATTCTGTGACATCCAGCAACAAAACAATGGCTGTAAGTGACCTGCAACAGATGTGCCAATTTCTTTTTTTCCTGACTGAAGCTAGAAGAGATTTTCTATATAATCTGGTGACTGTGCTGGAAGAAAAAAAATTGTATTTTGAAAAGACAAAACTTTGTCTTGGCAAAGCAGAAAGTTCTAGTAGTACCTGGACAACCAGGTCTGGGAACGGAGTGGATAAAAATCAATTATTTAAAAAAAAAAATTAAAAATGGATTTTTTTTTTTATTTAAATCAGATTTTTTTTATTTAACCATATTTTTTTATTTTTTTGTACACATGATTTTTTAAACTTATGTCAAGATAGTTTTAACTTAAGATATGTTAAAGATCAAAGATATCATCATGGAATAGGGATTATAACTACTAATTACATACTATTTGAGACAATATATTCATGTAACCTTTTTAGAAAAGTTTTATAAAGAGGTCACAACAGGCCATGGAGTATATTAGGAGCCCAAACTTATGGGGTTCCCAGAGGCTCCTCTACAGATTAGTAAAGATCAAAGAAAACCACTCTTCCCAGTGGGACTCAGTGCTCAGTTTAGACAATCCCATTAAGCATCTCTGTGATGCTTAGTTTCAGTTCTCAAACTCTGGATTTGTGATCCAGAGATAAACATCCTTGTTAACAGCAGTATATGGAGATGAGAGAAAACAGACATGATTACCTACCCACCATCCCTCTCATCTGTCTGCAAGTTTGTGTATACAGAGTCAAGCCCTTACCTCTAAAAGTGCAAAGTTTCAAGAAGTTAAATGTATAAAGGATATCAAATAACAAGAATGTACTTTTTGTAGAAAACAATGACTAAATCAAGGCTTACTGACCAGTGATTTAAATAATGGTTTAAATCAATTTGATTTAAATCAACTCCACCCTGCCAGTTAGGCTGGTAATTATGTTAAAATGCTTTTCCATACTTTAATACCTGTCCATAACTAAGATCCTATTGTTTCTAGGCTCTCATTATTGTGTACAATACCTTCCATGGCTGCATCCAGGTGAGCACAGCCATGCAGTACACTGCAGATACCACACATTCAGCTCTTGTCTGCACTACAAAAAACCCACGCAAAAAAAGGGGGGCAGCATACGTGGCGGCAGCACACTCCACTCAAAACTGGAACCTGGCCACTCAAAGCCAGACAGGCTCCAAGCAGCAGGATCGCCACTACTGCAGCCCCAGGAAACCCCCAAGACCCCAAGTAAGGCTGCTGGGGCCAGCCCCACCCATACCACCAGAGGTAACCTACCGTGCACCAAAGCACATGTGACAAAGGCATTCCCTGGTGACAACTAGCAGAGGCACAAGGTGTCCTACTGCTACTTGCCCTTGGGGAACCAGAAGTCCATGTTCATATGGACATGGCCCATATGGTTTTTTTGCCACCCAGGTTAATTTAATCCTCCTTTATAGAAATATGTGAGGGCTGGGGGGTGGGGGTGGTAAAGAGGAAGTGTCTGAAGTCCAAAGGCAGGTCTGACACATCCCTAAACATTCATTTCAAAATGTAAATCAGTAGCAAAATAGAATGTTCCCACAATGGCTGCATTGCTACCATCTTTCTTTGTACTGCCAGCCATATATTCTCTGTAGCTGAAGGATTGCCTTAAAAATTCCTAATTGGACTCAGTATTCTAAAGGGAAACTTTCCCTTGCTCATAGGCAACAAATACACAAGTGCCATTGAAAAACAAATTTTAGGCCACTACTACAGGCCCAGACTGTTATACTAAAATATTAGTGTTTTGTGATCCCTTAAGTGTGTTTCTTTGATATCTGGTAACATGCCTACACTGTGGTAAACATTTTCAATACTCCACTTACAAGGAGTTGATACATGATATATTCTTCAAATGTAAGATATTAGCAGCATCTGGCTGTGGATTTTTTTAATCCGTTGCAAAAAAAAGATGACAAATGGAAGAGAGGATGGCATTACAGCTGTCGGTTTCAGTAGAACAGCTTTTCCAAATATGAGAATGCTGCAGAGTTCCCAAAGCCCTTGGGGGAGAAAAACTCCTTGATCTAAAAATAACTGCTGTTACCAGGCAGGTGAACCACATGAAAAGGTTTCCCTCTTTGAACTTTATAGATGGTCCCTAAGCCTCTAAAATGCCATTGGATCAGAAGAGCTCTACATGTTGAGCAGTTATTTTATCAGAGTTCTACAGAGAAGACCCACAAACAGAAAAATGACAATTTCTATTAAAGGTCACAGTGGGGGAGGAACAAACCAAGAGATTTAAACCCAAAAGAAAAATCTTTTGTAGAAGTATTTCAGAAACAATTCACTGCACCAGTACGAGAGATCCTGTCAGTCAAACTGGCCATTCACTAAAAAGCTTCACTAGGTCTTATGACTATATTGCAAGTCTAATATTACTAAGTTCCTCTTAAAATACAGCTCCTAGATTCATACGATTGTACGAAACTACAAGTTTTCATTAACTAAGGAGGACTGTAGCTCCAGAGAAAAGCTCAAAATGTGAGGACCGTAATGGCTCCAACACCAGAAGTCAAACAAAATTAGCTTCACATCTGGATTTTAAAATCATGAAGGCTTTTTAAAAACCAGGCAATTATGCAAATTGCTGAAGTTTTAATACCATTATTGTCTTCCATTATTCTCTCCCAGCCCTTCATAAGATCAATGCAAACTCTTTATCTTCAGTGGACTTACACAGAGAATGGTGTGGAATTTATAGAAACAGTTCCATCAATAGTTACACACTTGGTTTCAACTTCTGCATGTGCTCAGTCTTACCTGCTGAATTAAAATGGGTAAAGGTTCCTTTTTGTCACTGAAGTGAGCAGATGTGTTTGAACGCACAAAAGGAGCAGCTTTGTTGAGTGCAATTATGCTGAAATTAACCTGATGACGAATGCCTTGCATTCAAAAGCTTGTCTAACTCTATCCCAACTTTTATTTTGTCCAATAAAAGGTATCACCCTAAGATAGCCTTGCCTATGGGACTGTCACAGCTAGACTATCACTCCAATACTGCCAATTTGAATGTCATGTTTGAGAGGAAAAGTTGTACCTTGGATGAAATTCACCTCTGTGCAGAAGCCTCACATGACTATGCACCACTTCCACCTTATTTTGAGGGCTGACATAGGACACAGTGTGCAGACTCTGCTACAATAGTGAATTTCACCATTTAAACTCATCCCAGAATGCTACCAGGAATTTCCCTTTTGCCTGCTTCTTCTCCCTCCTACCCCGGCTCCCTTCCAATTCCTTCCCATTTTATAAAACACACCACTGGAGCTACCAACATTGCTGCTCCACTTCCCCTACCATCACTGTATCTCTACTGCTAAACACTCTTCTTTGATCAGAGCAATCATTATTATTATCTGGGGGACTGGGACAGATTAAGAGGGAAAGCCTTGCATACATGTTACTAAGGCTATCACAGGAAAATAGATGGGCTAGTACTCTTCCACATGGCCTCTTTTCTCTACACAAGGCAAATATACAAATATTCCCCCAGTGTCTTTGGGTAGAAAAGAACATGAAGAGGAAAAAACCCTGCTCTTATTAGATGGCCTTAGGCAGCTGTAGACTTGTAATAACCAATTTACATGAGCAGAGTTACCATGTATATGTCACCTATTATGGAAGAACAGATATACACTTGAGCATTTTTAGAAGGCTCTGATTCAGGCTCCTATAAGTAAACTCCAGAAACAGTATTTAAAAAAAAATTTGTTATAATACATCAACTCCTTTGCATTTACTTGAAGGCTGTATCAATAGCCATGGTTCTATAAAACTGCCTAATGGGGTAGCTTGCAGATACACGCACATACACTTTCACTCTGGTGCTGATCTGGATATACCCTCCTTCACACTAGTCAGATGTTATATGCTCCCTTAATCCTTCTCCAGGCAACCCAGAAAGGGGGTGCAGTGTATTTAATCCACCATACGAGTGAGAATTGATGATGCCTGCATGTGTGGGCTACCCAGTGACTACAGTCAGTCTCTCTCTCTCCCTCCTTCAAGTCATTTCAGTCCAGGTATGATCAGCTGTGCTATGATTTCAAAGACTAGAGAGAAGCCCGTGTATGGGACCTCTCCTGTCCTGTTATATTGGTTCATCCCACAAACGCTTGCTTAATCTAGGCATCTGTCTTACAAGACAAGAGAATTTATGCTGAATACAACATCAGATTGCTGAACATAATCCTTGCTTGAAAGATAAATTGAAGCTGGGGTGACCTCTCCAGGGCGCAAAAGCCTGAACAGTTTATATGGAGATACTGGCTGCCCACACCAGTGTTCCCCTCAGGCTTGCTGGTTTAATCCAAAGGAAAAGCAGGTGCCAGGTACATTTGGAACCATCCTGGCTGCAGGAACTGCCAGAGCAAAGGTGATCATCTGTCCATCCACCTATTGGGGCTCTTCTCCTAGACTGGCTGCCAACTAGGATTAAAGATCCCAGTCTGCCCCATCATGGAGTGGACTTTAGTTCCACAACTTTTTGGCAAGTAATAATGGTGCTATTGAAATCTGCAAGGTCACAACCTCTTCCAAGGTCACAACCTTACTTGAAAGAAGCTGATGGACTGCCCAGGTATGTTACCTATGCACATGGTTTTAATCTGAAAGGGAAGATACAGCCTTTTTTTCCATTTCATATGCTCCTTTTTCCTAGGAAAAGGACTAATTTGATGAAAAATTCCCAGCCAGTTTATTCAATTCTCCCTTCCTCCTCCTCACAAAATTCCCAAGGCAAAATGGCTGGGATAAGAACAAATGGAAATGTGGTGCTGCAAAAGGAGTTCAAAAATTATATTTTTGAAACCAAGAATCTGTGACTTCACAGGTGCTACACCTAGTTTAATCAAATGGAAATTAGAAAAAGAACCAAGCTCAAAGCCTCAGTTACAAAAACTCCCATAGAACAAGAATAAGTCATGGACTAGGGATATGTAAAGAGGATATCCCCAGAAAACCTCAGCTGCCCTGAGAAGAAAATGAAAGTTGTGACCACATCAGGCAGAGCCTTGAACCAAGGTAAATCTGCCTTAACCTGGGAAATGTAGCTTGCTTCCCATCCAAGATAATCTCTTCCTAGGGCAAGGCAGTCTCTTCCTGGAGCAGCTGTTTGTGTGCAATTGCCTTAATGCAAAAGCCTGAAAATGGTATGGTAAGGCAACTCTGTTTTTGTAGTCACAGCCATGGTTACATATGCATACAATATAACAGCATATTTTATCCTGAAAATCTCCTGTCAAGAAAGAAGCATAAAATAAACCTGTATTTGCTATCTAAGGGCACGTGTAGACAAAATGAGGGGCATATGTGCTCTACACTTTGAAGCCAATTAAACGCTTTTGCATCACTTTAATAGTGTTGGTGTTGGCACATGTCAATGGCATACTGCACATTAATTCCAGCTGCTGTAGCACACTTAGCTGTGAAATGTGCCTTATATGACTTTGGGATGCAGCAAACTAAAACACCTCTGAGGAGTTTTAGTTTGCTGCCCTATAGCCACAGAGCAAAGCACACGGCTCCGTGCAGCTCAGGGGCTGTGCAGGTAGCAGCCCGGGAAAGCAGGCTCCATCAAGGGGAGGAAAAAAAAAAGCAGCCCGATCTTTTTTGTTGTTGTTTTCCCCCTTGGAACCTGCCTGCCTGCATGGAGCTGTGTTGGGACCAGGTACTTCCCTCCACAGCTACAGTGCCTCCCAGGACCACCCAACCCAGGTGCCTGTGGGTGGGTGCTGCCATAGAGGGAAGCACCAGCTCCCCCATGCCACAGCCCAAGGACCACTCCATCCACCAGCAGCTTGCCCTCTCCTCCCCACTGCCAGGAGAGGCAGGTAAGACACGGGTGTATGCAACACAGCGGTCTACTCAGCCCTAAATTGAAGCGGTGTTTTTAAAAAAAACACCACTTCAGTTTAGGGCCCCTGTTTCATCTACACATGCCCCAATATATAAATGTGATCCAAATTCTATCAATTTCCTTTTATGTCTAACAAAGAGAGGGCCAGTGTTCACAGCTTCCTGCCTGCCTGAAATCTCAGTGATTTCTCTGTAACAGCTGCAAAGGACTGCTTGGCTGCAAGCTAAGAGGGTGAGCCATGCCTAAGAATTTTGCAACAAAGGTGGCAAAAATTTTGTAGAGGGTGCAATATCTTTTCCAAACGGAGGATATGCTGTGCACAATGCATGCTTTTTACTGGAGGATTTGAACTGTAACCAGAGCTCCCACTGCAAACCCTGGGTTCTGATAGGCTACTGTGGAGCCATAAAAGCTGAGGGAAGGAAAAGCAGCTAGAGAAAGAAGCTGTAGGAGAGCTATACCAGTCTGGAGAGAGGGGTAGACTCATCCCCTTCTTCCCCCAGGCAGAGGGAACAGAGCTTAGGTTTGCTGGGGAGCAGACTTCAGGACAGAGGAGAGCCTGAGTCATCCGAGGGGAAGCTGATTCCCCACCCAAGGTGGGAGCTGTGCAATCAGGGACACAGGTAACCAGGGAAAGAGTGGGAAGGGGTTGGTAAGCTAGCTGGGAAAGGCTGCCTGGTCAGGGACCTGCAAAGGGAAGTCCTTTGTTTGGGCTGGGAAGGCTTGTACTGCAGGGGCTTGCAGAGGGAATCCCGTCTGCATATGGGGGGGGGGGAGAGACAGCCCAGAGAGGCAGTGGGCTGTGAGAATCCCAAATCTGCATGGGTGTGTGAGGGGGCACTTAACCCATACTGTTTGCAGGAGGTGTATTTTTCAGAAGGAAACTAAAGAAAAGAAGCCTATTGCCTGCAGCAGCTGATTAGAGACTTATTTCTTTTTTGGTGAGTTACCAAGAAAGAACAAAGAGTCCACCTTCCCAGGAGCAGCAGAAGCCTCGCCTCTGCCACCTAGTGGTGAATTATAGTTAAAGCCGTATTGCCATTTATTGTTATGGGAAGGGGAGTGTGAACAGAGGGAAACTTAAAAATGTTATAACCAGGTGAATATAATCGTTGAGGTTGTTTGATGCAAATGGGACCCACCTAGGGTGGTGGAATTATTCATCTGTTGTCGCACTTGTAAATTCTATTCAAATTGTTGGTCTTATTATTAACTATATTCTCTTGATTTAATCATTTCTTTTCTGTATATAGTTTTGTATAATAAAGAAACCCATTCTTTTACTGGACATAAAGGAAATTCTTGGGCAGTGAGGGTGAGGGACACACCTCTCCATGGGTCACCTCAGGCAGCAGACCTGCCTGCAGAGGTTGCCAGGACTACTGGGACACTGAGGATCCAGAATCTGGCATAACCCCTGGCCTAGCATGCTGGCAAGGGTTACATCTCAATATTTCAGGTTAAATGCCATCTTCTACTCATATTCTAGGCTGCGTACCTGGTAAATTCATGGGGCTAAAGGGAAGAAATAACCCTGCTCAACAGGATACAGAGCAGCCATACAGATGATCCATTGTCCCCATCATAGTCTCCACACACTGGGTCACAGGAATGACACGGAGCAGGGGTGCTCAACCCCCATCCCACAGGACAAATCTGGTTCATGAAGTCATGTAATCTAGCCAATGGGTTTCCCCCCACAGGTCCAGAAATTTGGCAGTGGGGGAGCAGTGGCAATTAATGCTGCCATCGTTTCCCCACAATAAACTACCAAGCTTCAAGGGGTGGATTGACCCTGCCTACGACAGCCCTGCACAAAGAAATCAGACAGCATTCCCATGCAACTGGATGGAGCTGGGCCCAATACAGCAGCATGGGCAACTGGCCCAGTCAGGGCCTCATGCAGCCACATGGACTGGGCCCCCAGCAGGCCATTTCCATATGGCTGCACTGGGCCCCAGCCCCATACAGTTGAATTCTGGCTGGGCTGCATCTGTGCAGCTGGATTGGGCCCCAACTGCTCCAGCACCACACACCAGATCAGACCCACAAGCCAGATCCAGCCCACATATGGGCCTGGCCTTGCTCATCCAGTTCACAAAAGGTTGGCACCATTGGTACGGAGGAGAGGTGGGCAAAATGATGAATCCAGCCGGTGGCCAGATTCCATTTCCCAGCAGCCCCTTCCCAGGTGTCTGGGGCCAGTATCCATGGAGACTTCAGCAGCAGCTGTGCTGCGATAGTGCAAGGTCAGGGTTTCCATGGAGACTGGCCCTAGCAACACTGGCAGGCTGTGCAGTAGGGCAAGGAGCTGCTCCAGGGCTGGGTTGGGATCTTGCAGTGGTGACAGCATGGTCTGGATCTGGGGCAGAGCCATGATCTACAGCCTGCGTGCTCCAGGCAGGGAACGGACTGCTGCTCTGCCCTGGCTCTGGACCATGCAGTTACCACTGCAGGGAGCCAGGGCAGAGCTGCAACCCGCTGCCTGCACAGCCCTGCCCGGAGCATGCAGTCTGCAGATTGCAACTGTGCCCTGGCTCCAGGCCACACTGTCGCTGCTGCAAGAACCCAGCCCAGCCCCAAAGCAGCTCCCTGCCTGCTGTGTGGCCTGCAAGTGCTGCTAGGGCCAGTCTCCATGGAAACCTGCACCCCTCCCTGTCACAGCACAGCTGCTGCTGGGCTCTCCACGGAAACTGGCCCCAGCCATGTGGACAGGGGCTGGTGGAAAATGGAGTCCACTGCCAGCCAGATCCAGCCCGTGGGCCAGACTTTGCCTGCCCCTGGTATAGAGCATGCTTCTCTGCAAAGCACTGATAATGCTGCACATCCTGAAATTCTCCTCCTTCCCAAGCTATGGAGCCACACTGGCTTCAGTGTCAAAAGGTCTCTTTCTGCACAAAAAGGAAGGAGGCAGCAGTTGCCCTTCTAGCTGTGGTTATTACTCAGGGAAAGGTACATGGTACAAGAGAATCATCAAATCCACCAGTTAACTAAACCTTCATGAAAATGAATTCTTTCCTTTTAAAAAGAGAAAGAGTGTAATATTTACAAGGTCTGCAGTCAGACTTCATGAGAAGTCACCATTAGACTAAAATGTTTCTGGAAATAATCTAGGCTCTGCCTTTATGTTTTGACTACAACATCCTTGCCAGTAGGTGGCTGGGTCAGAGAGCTTATGTATTCCGGATGCTTCTCCCCAGCAACTCACTATTCATGAGGAGAAGACAGGAGTCTAAAGAAATAGCACAGTTCTGGAACACTGTTCTCTTGTAACTTATCAAGTGAGTGAAACAAGGAAAAAGTTGGATCAAGGAATAAGCCAGACAGCCTGAAGTTGAACTCCATGGAAAATAAAGTCCATGGCTTTGTAAGATAAAGGCTCCTCCCAGAAGCAGGAAGTTACAATTCTACAAGCTACCTAATTTCCAGAAGGCAGTGAAACAGGAGATCCTATTCCCCTGCACAATTACACTTACTTTACAGAACAAGAACAACAGATTGTGGTGTGTTGTAGTTAGTCCAAAAGCAATTATGTTCACAACTGGCCATAAAAGAAAAGAGGGTTAGATTTTCAGCAGTCTGTGGCTCATAAACCGACAAATTCTGAAGGGCTAGAAGCAGTATCATGTTCCCATGCTCTGGAGTTGTTGAAGAACTGGATACCGTTGTCATGATACGTGGCCTCAATTACTTCCTGCTTTCACATTGCCCTTTGGTGGTAAGAAAGGGCAGATTTGGCAGAGAGGGTTTAGAGAAGATTCCAAATGACTGAATCTGGCCTTCAGTGCCAGGATGTCAGCAGGGGACATCAGCAGTGATCTAGTAGCAGGTCAGCACTATGGGACAGGAGGGCAGTTGCAATGGCTGTGGCCCATCTTTCGACCTAGCTCCATTAAAGTGGCCCAATGATTCTAAAAAGTTGCCAGTCTCTGGACTGGAGTGTTGTAGCTGTGATGGTCCAGGAAAGGCTGGAGAAGCAAGAGTTTTTCAGGAGTAATGTTAGACAAGCTTTAGGGCACAAAGTGTCCTTTACCAGGTACAGTAGTTCCAATAAACGGATTTCACCCCTCCCTCCCCTCCCCCCCCCCCCCAAGAACAAAAAAACCCTTGCGTCTCACAGATTTGGGGGGGGAAGAAAGCTTTTGTAGTAGATTTGTAGGAAGAAAGAAAAAGAAGCCTTTACCCTGACACATCCTCTGTTATTCTCAAGGCCAAGTACTATAACAGGTCTGTTAATCAGGTAAGTCTTATTTTCATGGTTCTTCTCTGGCCAACTCAGTTGATAATACTTAACATAATATTTCTGGGTCAGACCTTAGCCTTCTTGAAAAAGACATCTGAAAATCCCCTTTTCAAATCACCTAACTAGCAACTTGCATGCATATAGCTAGGGTCTGTACTAGATTACAATGTAAACTATTACTGTGTAGCAATGCCAGTGACTCTCTGATGTTGCAGTGTGGAGTATTAAACTGGCTGAATGGAGGACAATAATGTGCAACAGAATCAAACACCTATTGCAGCATTAATAATCATATCCTTGTCTACAAAAGTATTTTTTAAACCCATATCACACAGTACCAAGCCTGACTACAGCATGAATAATGACAATGCATCAACTTTTCCATCCATGAATGTTGTTACAGATTTTTTAATTGTAATTTTGCTGCCCTGTTTATTTTATTTTCTAAAGTCCAGAAACTATTGATTTTCATCACCATGACAACACTTAAAAGAGTTAACTGTGTCACGCTATGAAACATTTCACATATTATTTCCTAGCAACAACATGGGTATGCAGAGATAAAGACTTTTCTTTATTCTTTACTGAAAGTGACTTAGGAAAAAAATATGCATGTATTAAAAGGCAATTCTACAGGTTTAGCATGTTCCACAAGTACTTCTCTTTGGGCTTCACTGAGAAAGCCACTGCATGAAGAGAAATGAGCTAGATTTATTTGACTGACTGAAATGAAAAGGAGTAATATAGGCAAAGAACAATTGTAAATATTAGTCACTTCAGACAGTGGATTCATTTCACTGGCATCTTGTAAGCAAAACAAAACGGCATTTGAAAAAAGTTTTTCCTTCAAATATTTTAAATTTGGAAAGCAAAATATTAAAAAAGACATTAATTATTTTAGAGCTATATTCTTTTGGAATCAATCCCCAGTTTCTGGTTAGAAATCATGCCTTTGTTAAAAATAGAAGACTACAGTAATAAACCTTCTGAATCTAATAGTACATTGTTCCTTTCTTCTCCAACCTACTGTGAATAAAGGCAATTGTGATTTAAAGATCTCTGAGACCTCTTTTTCTATTTTCCATCTTGCCGCAGCCTATACTCCTGAGTTACTCCTATTGCAGACAAAATCTTTCGGACACTAGTTTAGGTAACACTAACATGACCAGATTAGAAATAAAATGTGCTGCACATCTGTATGACTGTACTATACAGACTTAAAATAAGTATTATGTGTATTACTCAGTTTGAAAAGTGAGATAATAGTCCTTAGAGATGTCTCAGACTGCTATACTGACCGATTAGAAGCCAATTAACCAGTAACATCTCTTTTTACAACTTCAATAGGTTGGTTTGTAACTGACAAGACTCAGCTAACCGCCTACAGAAAGGAACCCTGGTTCTTCCTTGTGCAAGCATACAACGTTCAAGATGCAGCAATGATGTGCACTGAGCACATTGCCTGAACAACATGGAGAGACCACCAATATTGCAGAACAGTTCTCTCCAGAGCAGAAGAAAAGCTAAATCAATAGAAGGAATGAAAGTGTGACGATCTGGCCAGCACTCTAGCACATAAAAGTACATCCACAAGATTCAGCAGGAGAAGCACGGCGAGTTTCAGACACTACTACAGTTCCAGGCTGTGGTGGCAGCTACAGTGGCTATGCAAAAGTTCAGAATCTTTTCCCCAGTCATCCACACAGGCTCTGTTTATTCTCACTTTGCAGAAGTGAGAAAAAAAACTTTACTAGGAGACAACATTCTGACCCCACCCCAACAAGACTCCCCTTGCTAAAGAGTTCAAATTGTGCAAATCACATATGCCTGAAACCACTCTGCCTGCAGACAGAGATGACTAGTCTATAGGTTTTAGAAAAAGCTGGTAGAGACCAACTGCATAATTTATTTTGTTATTGAAGATACCAGAGCCCTATATGGCCTTCAACTGCATATGCTTCTTCAGTAGAGGGCAATAAGAGGCTAAGTATATCTATGCAACACCCCTAGCACTCTTGGACAAGAGGGAGGGAGGAAACATTCATTCATGGCAAGCCAGTTGAAATGTGTCAGTGAAGCAGTTCTGGTGGGTCCACCCCGTAGCAGCAGGGAAGCTTTCTTGGGGTGTTTCTGGTTTTGGCATATACCAACAAGAGCAGGTACGAGGATGTACTTGAATGTATCCCTCTCCGAGAATGCCAGAGATGCAGTGTAGACATACCTCAAGTGGCTTGCCTTTAGAGTAGTTCATAATATAAAGAGTAGCTCCGATAAGTGAATCTTGCAAGCAGAATTTGAGCATTTGGTGAACCTCAAGTATGTGCAATTCCTTTTCTCTTGCTGACCTGGGACAGAAACAAAAGCAGAGACAGACGGACAGATACAAGATGAAGAGCAGACTGTGAAGAAAGAATAAGACAAGACCAAGATCATCACTGGGTGCGCCTGTCCCACATTGCTTTGGGCAGTAGAGATTCCTCAGAAGCAGAATAGCCAGAAAAGCTCTGAGTAGGCTAGCCTGCCCTATGTCTCAGGCAAAGTAGTGGAGGGATATACATAAACCTTTATCTCAGGGAGCACCTGTTGTGAATATGCTCATCTGTTTTACCAACTAAGAGCATTTGATCAGTGATTTAGTTAAAAACAGCTGGATCTTTAAAAAAAACAAAACAAAAAAGTCAGTTATTAACTATGTTCATAGAGTCTCAGATGTTTTACAGAATTGATGATTTCTTTTTACTCCAAGGCAGTGCTTCAAGTAAGATCTTGTTAAATGGCACTGGCAGGGCTGCAATGCTAGAAGACGCGTGAAGAACAGGAGTATCTGAGGACCTGTAAAACCAGAAGTTCTGTCTTTGCTAAGGTCTCTCATAACTCTTGATAACTCTGTCCTCTTCAGAATCATAACTGCCAACCAAAGTCATTCCTTCCAAAAAACACCAAAAAGCTTAGCCTTTTCTTCATAACAAGATCAAGCATCCACAGAGCACATAACACAGAGCAACACTAATAATCAAAGAAGAAAGACTGCTCCCGCACTTCCTTCCATTTCTAGACCTTGCTTCAGATAATCTTTGTCTTATGTAGTCAGCTCCCCCTCCTCCCCACAGTTATTTTCCAAGTTTTTAATCTAAAATTTGAAGACTATCATAAGCCATTTCTGCTACAATTGCTCTTAAGGAAGCAAGAAAGACCTGATGAAAAAAAAAATCACAAATGAAAATGAGCTACAATCCTGCACTATGCCCTTTTCTGCCCCATCTTTTGGAAAAATAAAACAGGCCAAGGTATCAGTAAAAGACTGATGGACAAAGGCTGTAGATTTTTTTGAAATCTACGTATCACCAATATTCGATTTACCATTAGCTACACTATTAATAGATCTAAGCCCTTGAAACTTTTTAAAGACACAGTATTTAAAAATTTTACACAATTTCCCTACCAAAGCTTACACTTTACAATTTTAGACTTTAGTTAACAGTTAAGTAAACCTTTCAGCTGTGGCCTAGTTGACTGAGCAAGGGGCAAGGAACCAAGTGCTCTGGGCTTTATTTCCAACTATGCCATTGACTCACTGTGCACTGTTTGGTAAGGGCAACTTAATTCCCCCTTAGCCAACCCCATCTGTAGAACTGTCCCACTTCATAAAGCTTTTGAGACCTACAGAGATTGGGGGGGAAGGGCGGGGCAGAGGGAAAGTGTACAATGCAGGTTCAAAATTATTCTTGTAACTAATGAACAAACAAGCAGCAATTGGCCTTGGAAATCAAAATGATTAGAGCAGGTCAGAACATTTTGTTAAAAAGAAAGGGGTGGGGGGGAAATAGATTTTTTCAAATTTATCCTGTTCAGTGTGAAACAGGTCATTTGGATTTTAAATCAAGTTCATACAAGACATTTGAAAACAATAACTGAGCTTTGTTCTTTTTCTTTATGACTTTGGGCTGAAAACATATTGTGGATGAGCACGTTTAAAAAGCCAGTTGTATATTACAAGTACCCGCATTGTTACATTTGAAGAAGTTGGCATACTAGATTAGAGCTATAAAAACAATCCACCACTGAAGCTAGCCACTTGAGGCAAACATGGAGACAATCAAGGACATAAACTGAAAATAATGAAATAGCAGAAGAAATGTTAGTGAGCTGAATATATATTCCACGTTGGATAACTAAGATATGGCAGTTAATATGACTATTAGTGCTAATAGATGAATAAATGCAAATCCCACCCCCCAGGTATTTCAGACCACATGAGAGAGTTTCAGTCTTGCCAGTATATCTGCATAACTTAAGAGTGAAAAGAGGAACAAAGATATGCAGCTGAACACTAAAGGACTCTTTTTAACACTGCCAACATTCTGAACATTTTAGCTTACGCTTATTTATTTATTTATTTAACCTTGTGAATGTTTAATTGCATACCTATATCTACTGTAAAGTAACCTAGTTTTCCCTCTGTAACTGGTTACCTATTGAGCACTGTTTTATATTTGCAATACTTCTATTATACCCAATTCACTCTAAATATAATAGAATGTAAATATAATATTAAAAACATGCACTGGCAAAGGCATTTTCTTGGCATAATTTTATATATGCCAAAAATTTAAAAAGGAAATGTGAATTTGGCTGAAATTAAATTACGCAAAAGATTTTACAAAAAAACCCGCTAAAATAACAAAGAGCACATTTTATAAATACAACTGAAAAATATGTTCAGCTGTATTGTTTAGAACTCAAACACTGCAGAACAAAAAAATCTTAGCACAACCAAATCAATAAGTCAGTTTGTCATATCTGAAATACAGAGCTTAAATAATGGCAGTGAAATTGTATATAAAAATATGATCACTTTATTTTATTACAAACTTCAATGCTGATACTGTCTTTTGGATATTTAACAAATTCAAAATTGATTATGTGTCTTTAAAAAGGACATACATTAAGCTTTTTCAATCAAGAGCTTAAAAGTAAAATAGTTAAAAAAAAATAGTTTCACTATTTTTTTAACCCAAAGTTTTATTGGTTTTTTTTTGTTTTTTCTTTGTTTTTGCTTTTTATAGTCACATTTTCATTATCTTAATACATACTTTTGTCCCATGGAAAAAAACAAACAAAATAGGAAACTGATGAACTGACTATTGCCCCACTTATTCCCATTTAAGTTAATGAAATACTTAAAAAATACAACAACATCAGACTGCGGGAACTTATTTTTCTTGTGATCTTTCAGTTGCATAACATATTAGGTTTTATGGAACAATAAATGAACACTTTCAGAGAGAAGTGTGATCTTAAATGCATAGAATCATAAAATAAATAAATAAATAAATCAGGGTTAGAACAGACCTCAGGTGGTCATCTAGTCTAAACCCCTGCTCAAAGCAGGACCATCCCCAACAAGATCATTCCAGCCAAGGTTTTGTCTAGCCAGGTCTTAAAAACCTCCAAGGATGGAGATTCCACAACCTTTCTGGGAAATATGTGCCAGTGTTTACTACTCTCCTAGTAAAAAAAAAGTTTTTCCTAATCTCTAACCTAAACTTCCCTGTCTTGCAACTTGAGACCGCTGCTCCTTGTCCCGTTATCTGCCACCACTGAGAACAGTCTAGCTCCATCCTCTTTTGAACCCCACTTCAGGCAGTTGAAGGTTGCTACTAAATCCCTTCTCAGTCTTCTCTTCTGAAGAGTAAATAAGCCCTCACTATCTCCTCAGAAGTCATGTGCTCCAGACCCTGTACCATTTTCATTGTCTTCTATTGGATTCTCTCCAATTTGTCCATATCCCTTCTCTAGTGGGGGGCCAAAAACTGGACACAGTACTCCAGATGTGGTCTTACCAGAGCTGAATAGAAGGGAAGAATCGCTTCTCTCATTCTGCTGGTAACGCTCTTACCAATGCAACCCAGTATGCCATTAGCACTCTTCATAAGGGCACACTGTTGGCTCATTTTGACCTTATTGTCCCCTGTAACCTAACTTTCTTTTCTGCAGAGCTGCTGTGGAGCCAGTCATTTCTCACCCTGTACACATGCATGGGATTAGTCTATCCTAAGTACAGGACTTTGCAATTGCCCTTTAATGAACCTCATGAGATTTCTTTTAGCCCAGTCCTCCAATTTGTCAAAGTCTCTCTGAATCCTAACCCTACCCTCCTGTATATCTACTACTTCCCCCCAGCTTGGTATCATCTGCAAGCTTGCAGAGGGTACACTCTATTAATTCCAGGCATTGATGAAGACATTGAACAAAACCAGCCCCAGGACCCCTGGGGCACTACACTTGATACCAGCTGCCAACTAGACACTGAGCCATTGATTTACTATCCTGAGCCCAGTGATCCAGACAGACCATTCATCCAGCCTGTACTTCCTTAACTTGCTTACAAGAATGTTGTGGGAGACAGTGCCAAAAGGCTTGCTGAAGTCAAGGTACATCACATCTGCTAGTCTCCCTGCATCCACAGCCAGTCATCTCATCACAGAAGGCAATCAGGTTGGTCAGACGTGACTTGCTCTTGGTGAATCCATGCTGACTGTTCTTAAATCACCACCTTCTCCTCCAAGTGCTTACAAATGGATTCTTTGAGGACCTGCTCCACAATTTTTCCAGGGACTGAGGTGAGGCTGACCAGTCTGTAGTTCTCTGGATCCTTCTTCCCTTTCTTAAAGATAAGCACTATATTTGCCTTTCTCCCATCATTTGGGACCTCTCCCGATCACCACGAGTTTTCAAAAATAACGGCCAGCAGCTCTGCAGTCACATCAGCCAATTCCCTTAGCACCCTCAGGTGCATCACTTCCAGCCCCATCGACTTGTAGATGTCCAGCTTTCTAAATAGTCCCTAACCTGTTCTTTCACTTCTGTTGGCTGCTCACCTCCTGTGTACCCAAGATCTGGGAGCTGACGTTGCCAGTGAAGACTAAGATAATAAAGGCATTGCATACTTCAGCCTTTTCCACATCATCTGTCACTAGGACGCCTCCCCCATTCAGTAAGGGACCTACACTTTCCCTGACCTTCCTCTTGTTGGTGACATACTTGTAGAAACCCTTCCTGTTACTCTTGACATCCCTTTATAGCTGCAGCTCCAATTGCACTTTGGCCTTCCTGATTTAATCTCTGCATGCCTGAGCAATACTCTTATACTCCACCTTAATCATTTGTCCAAGTTTCTACTTCTTGTAAGCTTCCTTTTTTGTGTGTTAGGTCACTGAAGAGTTCCCTGCTAAGCCAAGCTGTTCTTCTGCCCTACTAGCTAGTCTTTCATCAGGCTTGCATCAGGATACTTGCTAGGCTTGCATCAGGATGATTCCTTCCTGTGCCCTCAGTACGGTTTCTTTAAAATACAACCAAAGGAGTTGTGGCAAAATTATTTAGTACAGGGCTGTCCAACATTTAAGCCACAAGGGGTAGCATGCAATGCAGGCTGCACCAACAAAGGCAGCATGCCCCAAGAGCAGCACTACTACAGGCCATAGGCCCCTGGGGCTGTAAGTCCCCCTCCCCCACCATCACTGCACCATGCACAGGAGTGGTCATTGCACTGTGCATGCAGTGCGACCCCCCCTACACCTCAGCTCCCTCGCTATACCATGGGCTGTGCCACTCCACCCTACAGGGGGTGCAAAGTCGAAGCCTAGAGCCAAAAACCCCACCAGCAGCAGCCCCTGCCACCAGAGTTACCATATTTATTCAAATGCAAGATGATCCTGACTATTAAACGACATCCCCCTCATCACTGGTGACACATAGGAGGTGTGTGTGGGTGCATGTGCACCCTCTGAGATTGGCTGTGCACCCCCTGGAAGCTCCAGCTGTGAAACTGAATGTGCCACTCGGCGATTGGCCGCTGGGGACCCACCCCCCCAGTCGGTGATCTAGTGTCCCCCCACCAGTCACCCATGCCCCAAGTCATCCATGCCCCCAATAATTAGATTCTGTGTACAGAAAATGTATAAACTTTCCAGGTACAGAATCTAAGTATTGGAGGGGTCTCTTGAATTCCCACCCCCAGTGGCTACAGCAGGGAAAGCGGTGGCTGAGGGGAAGGGGTCAGGTAGCCGCCATGCCCTCTGCCCTACCCACTTCCCCCTGCAGCCTTCCTACCTCCCTGCCACCTGCACCCCCCAAACTCCCCACAGCCCCTGTCCCCCACTGCTCCCAGCTCAGTCTCCCCTCTCCACCAAGCTTCCCTCAGTCTCTGCCTCTCCCCCTCCCCCACACTTACTGTCAGAGCTGCTCAACCCCTGAAAACAGCACGTGGAAGCTCAGCGCTTGTGTGGCCATGCAGCAGCGTTGGCCCTGCTGATCGGCTGGGCAGGGGAAGCAGTTTGCATGTACTCCCCACCTGTGCGAAACCCCAGCCCAAGCCAGAACTGAGCTGCACCTGACAGTAAGGGGGAGGGAGAGGGATGTGGCGGGGGGAGCAGAAGATGAAGAGGGGAAACAGAGCTGGGCGGCAGACACCTACTGTGGCTCTCACTCTGGCCCCAACCTGGGCTCAGGGTCAGTCAGAACCACAGGAGTCGCTCCCCACTCCCCTTATGAGAATATAAGACAAAGGGCTTTTCTCTCCATGTTGACTGGGCAGGGAAGAGGACCCCGTCTTATTCTTGAGTAAATGCAGTATATTGTGAGCAGTGGCCAGGTAGGAGCCTGGGGCCACACAAACTTTCACAGGTCATACACAGCCCCCAGGGGCCACCAGCTGGACAGCCCTGATTTAGAAATTAGAAGGATACCACGGCAACCCCCATTAACTGCACTAAAGAAATACTCTGTCATCATCAAAGCATGAGAGGGTCAACTACAATTAAAATGGTGACTACAGGGCTCCTGTTGACGTGTGTAACATATGGCAATCTGCAATAAAAAGTAGATGGGCCACAGGCACTAGGGCTGTGCAAAGCTTCGGTAGCTGATTCAATTTGGAGAAGATTTGGTCTGATTTGGCAGCCAAATCTTTGAATCCAAATAGAATTGAGAGACCCATTAAAGAGCCAGAATCGAATCAGAAGCCTCCACATTGATTCAGAGAGATTCGGAGATTCGGAAGGCTTGCAGCAAACAGAAACTGAGAAGAGGGAGGGGGATGGGATGATCTTCCATACAGGCAGTCCTTGACTTAAGATGGTTTGAGTTGCAACAAACTGCAACTTATGACCTTTGTAAATTGTGACCCTGTTTCCAGGTTTTGATGGGGATTTTGACTTTATGACACTGGACACAGCTGCCTCCAGCTGTTAAGTGTGTTGTGGTGGGTGGAAGGGGGAGAAAAGGGGCATGGGGGGGAGGATCAACACCCCCACAGTAAGGGAGGGGTTGGGACTAGGGCTGGGACAAGCTGCCCAGCTGGGGTGGGAGGGTGCAGGACTCAGGGAGAGGGGCTCCTGCCACTGCATGCTACCGGTGTGGGAGCTGCTGTTTTGGTGGTTCCTCCAGTGGCTTTCACCACCTGTCCAGGAGGACATGGGAGTGGGCATGTGCCCCCAGATCTGCATGGGGTGGGCAGAGCCAGGGCTGCATTGCGGGAGGCTAGCCCCAGTCGCACACCACCGGACTGTGCTCTGCCCTCCTGGACTGGTGGCGAGAGCCCCTGGAGGAGCCACCACACAAGCCTCAAGTCCTGCACCCCGCCCCCAGGCTGGTCAGCTTGTCTCAGCCCCAATCCCTCCCTTGCTGTGGGGGCATTGATCTGCCCCTGCCCACCACAAGACTTGCCAGCTAGAGGCAGTTGTGTCCAGCATTGCTGAGAACTGCCTGTATGGCTGAACATCTGAATCCAAATTGGCTGAATCGAATCAGGACAGTGATTCAAATCACCAAATTGAATCACTGTCCCTCCGAATCAGCCAAATCCAAAGCAAATTACTTGCTGCTTTGCACAGTCCTAACAGGAGCAAAGTCATTTTCACACTGCAAAAAAGGGCTGTGCAGCTCTAAGCAGAGCCAGCTGGTTCAAAGGCTCAAAAAAACAAAACAAAACAAAACCTGAGAGCAAAAAAATGGTTATTCCAGCCGAGTCCTTGCCACCAGGGGTGGACAGACCACAGCAAAGGTGGCCATGTCTCACCCTCTTGCGCTCCCGAGTCAGGTGCCCCAAGGAGCTGATGAAAAAGTGGGGCTAGACCACCAGTTCAACCGCCTGCGCCTGCAGGGCACAACCTCAGCCTACGCCGCCTGCTGCAACGCCCACTGCTTGAAGGCCCATTACAATAAAAGAGCCCGTTCAGTACAATAAACGGGCACAAGCGCCCGTAACAAAACCATCAAATGCGGTGCAGAAACATGCGAAGACCACGGCCAAGGCCAGCCACCTCCAAAGCGGCCACTTGAAGAGATGCAACAGCTCCATAGCTGGTTTCTCTCCAGCTTCAGCTGGGACGTGTGGCTGTGCCTCCTCTCCAGATTTCCCACGGGGCACAAGACGGCCGCCTGCAGCCACCCGGGGCGAGGGGCCGAGCAGAGGCAGCCCGGTCCACCTGACTGACAACAACCCGGCCGCCGCTGCCAGGAGAGCCGTGACGGCGCTCCAGGGCAGGCCCGGCGGCGGCCCGCGGGCAGGGCTCTGGGAGGCAGCGAGCGGGAGCGCGGGG
>NW_017728909.1:47763397-47769629 GCF_001723895.1 Crocodylus porosus
TGCCCCGGCGGCAGCCTGCCCCCCGCCCCATGCCCGGCGAGGCGCAGCCCCCGTGGGAAGCGGCCGCGCTGCCGGGAGGCGCTCAGCGGGCCCCGCTCGTCAACTCCGGCTCCCCGCTGCTGCCCGGCCACCGCATCCCGGTGACGATGCAAAACCAGAAGGCGTTGTCTCCTTGGCACGTCTCCCTCCCCACTTTCTGATTCTCTCCCCCTCCCTCTTCGTCCTGGCCGCGCTGCTGCTGCTACTAATGTCCTTGGCAGGGCCCGTGCACCGGCCCTGTCTGCACTGAATGGGGAAGAATAAGCCAGGGGAAAGGGAGCAGGAATGTACTTCAAACCTCTCAGTCCCTCTTCAGCATCATCTTATTAGTGCTGTTTCTATGGTTTCACTCACCCAGCTGTGTGACTGCAGCTAGCCAAGCCTTCCAGCCCTGTGGGGGGTCTCTGCACCTTGATGCTTTGAGATAAACTTGCCCCAAAGGGAAACCCAAGCTCCCTGAAACAGTACATCCTCTATAAACGGTCGAGATCATCCATTACAGTAACCAAATCACAGACCCAAGCACTCAAAATAATTTGGATACACAACACTGTATTGACTTCAGGAACATTTTTTCAATTAAGAAGTCACAAAGATGTGAAAAAGAAAGATCAAAAGGTCTTGCTTTTAAAAGATTTCAAGTACGAACATAGTTCAAAGCAGGTCCATGAACTATGGTATCTTAGTTTATGCCTCTACTACCCCCTCTGCGTGTCACTGGGGAAATAATTGAGTTAAGGTCCTGCAAAGATTCACACACCCAGGTACATGCATGCACTTTATTGTTTCATTGACCTCATTGGGATTACATGCAAGACAAGAAGCTGAACATGTGTAAAGCTTTGAAGCATCTGGGTTTAAATCTCTTAGTTTTCAATGATTCATTTTAAAGTCCTCCAACAGGCAGGAGCATCATTCAGGTGGTTTACTTACTGTCAACAAAAGCATTAGTCCACAGCTAATCACAGACCAGCCAACTTCAAGACTTTTTAGTCTCCTTAGAACAATATTTAGACTTTTCCAGTCACTAGAACCAAGGAAGCATTATTAGTGCAGGACTTAGGGTACAGAATACCATTAACCTGTTGTGAACAAACCCTTTTATTTTACTTATTATAATGTTCATATCCTGTAACAATGCATGGTTTCAGAGAGTAAGGTCTGTTTATTCATAGACTACAAAGGCAATGGCAGTAGGAACTTCCTAATCAAAGCATCTCAGCTGACATGCTTGATCTATGCAGACTCAGCCTCTGTCTTCTCTTTCTGCTGACACTGCCTATATGGTAACTGTGACAGAGACACTTACTCATTGACAACTCTACTGAGATCACCAGATCACTTTACAGAAGCCACCAAATAGCTAGTTACTAAAAATGGTTTAACATAGACTTAGGTTGGTTTTGGGAAATCAACTTCATTTAAAACAAACAAACAAACAAAAAAATCATGTTTTGATTATTGCAAGAAAAATAAAAAGGAGGAAAAAAAACTTAAGAAGTCAAGCAGACTGGGTCATACCTTATACACTATATACTGTAGGGTTGTTTTTATGCACGGTGCCCCACTATTTTCCTGATTCTTTGCTTTTAGGGGAAGGGAAGGGGGAGAAAGCCAGGAAAACAGCCCAGATTGTAGAATTAATTAAACCTATCCATGCTGCTTTTCAGGTTCTCCATCCTCATTTCTGTGACTGTTTTGGAAAGGGACCCTAAATTCATACCCAAATTAATACTGTAAGAAGTACCAATAATACACAATTGATTACCATGTCAATTATTCAATGCCATGAAGAAATTTAAAGTGATAAAGTTTAATTTATTCTCTACAGCATCTCTTTTAGCTTAACGGTGGTTTTACCCCTGCTAAAAATGATACAACTGTTTTTATGATGGGGAAACTGAGGTTACAGAGCATAAGTCACCAATCCAAGATCACACTTGAAGTCTGTAGTAAAAGCCAGGAAAAGAATCCATATCATTCGACTCTAAGTCCTGTGTTTTACCTGCAAGAACTACTGTGCCAAAAGGAAAGCCATACACCAAAGGAGATGAGCCATAAAGGTTTTCGATGATTATTATGTACTGGATTAGTCCTTATTTCATAATCATGCAACTGTCCCATATATTCAGACATTATAACATTCAGAATATTAAATGCATTGTGTATAAATAAACATTATTTTGAATGTGTAGTTTGGTGAAAATATTACATCAAACCCCTAAATTAGACTTTTAAAAAAATGCTGTAGAGCTATTCAACGAAATAATTATTTATGCTGATATTTTTAAGTCATTGATGACATAGACTGGGTTCTAAGACTACTTCAAAAAGTTGAGAAAATCTCTCTCCCTTTGAGGTGCACAATAACTTTAACAAGAGACTTCCCTTTGTTACAGCAAAGCTTTGCAATCCTTTCCCACGCTGCTTTTCCTTGCTTCAACTGGTAGTACCAACTAAAGTGCCTGAACCCTTTACCAAGTTCAAACTGCTGCGCACCTTTCAGTTTCTGGCTAAAAGGGAAGCTTCCCACCCCATCCCACTTCATTTCCAATTACAACAGAAGTTCCTCCTGGGACACTCCTCGTATTACATTGACCCAGTCTTGAAGTCCTGGAGTATCTGGAAGGAAAGGCTGAACAGCTCCAGAATACGGAATTAGGGGTGATGCCAGCTGGTACAGAGTAAGCTGAAAAAGAGTGCAACAGGTCTATGGAGGGGAGCCTGGAACTTGAGGTAGAAAAAAAGGAAGTATTGAGGCAATTCAAAGAAGTAAACTATAACTATATGGTCAGAGCAGTAAGAAGAGGATGATTTTAGCAATAGCATAAACTGGATCTATACTAGTGGAGAGTGGATTCAGGTTAGACATTAGGAAGACATTTTTCACAGTAAGGGTGGCCAGAATCTGGAACCAGCTGCCAAGAGAGGTGGTACTATCACTTAACTTGGAAGTCTTCAAGAGGAGGCTAGATAGACACCTGTCTGGGGTCTTCTGACCTCAGTTCTCTTTCTTGCCTGGGGCAGGGGCTCAGACATGGTGATCCTTCAGGTTCCCTTCTGACTCTACAATCTACGACTCTATGGAGTGGGACATGAGAAACCAGCAGACCAAAGAGGACTAGTGAAAAAGAGACAATGAGCATCCATGCCTTGGTCATCTCACAGAAGGGCTAAAGAAGCGAAGAAGGCTTTTAAAGATACTGGGCATGTCAGCACAAGATGCTGACTGTGCAGTAGCTGAAAACAGCACACAGTACCAGGTCACAGCATGGACAGTGCTAATATGCTACTGCTCAGTATTATTAGGCACAGTAGCATCACCTAAAAGATGTTTGTAGGTGCTACTGCACAGTAACTCTGATTACTGTGCATTTATTTAGTACTTGCTAATACAAGTACTAAATAACTGTGCAGTAGCATCTCAAATAGTACACCAACCATAAAATAGTCATCAATCCTTCAATATTGCTCTCAGATACAGGAAGTTTTTCCTTTCGCAGATAAATATTTCTTCATTTCTTCAGGGCAAGCAAAGCAAAGTCTGATGCTGCCCACAATGTGTTACTTATTGAATATGGATCAGAAAAATAATTGGGGCACCACTATTCAAGAAGAAGAAAAGCGAAGGGAGAAATGAAATAGCTGAAGTTGCAACTACTGTTACTAGGGTGCATGAAGTCACCCAAATGTGTTTGAGAGCAGAGAATCAACAACAGAACATACTTAATGTAGTGAGCCAAATTCTGCTTCAGTTGCATACATCTTATGCAGCCTCAGATTTTGGCTCAGCTAATATTCACGCTGCAGAAACAACAAAACAGCATTTTAATGCTCTTTACTTTTCCACCGAAAATGAGCTCTCTCTGGCAAAGGCTTTTACTATAAACTTTCCATAGCGTAACAAAGTTTGCACTTGCAAGAAATGAGTTTCTTTCACATTTTTAATTATAGTGAACATACCTACTTAAATGGTTTGCAAGGATTTTCTGCAATATTGTGGTATCCTCTTTTCTTCTCAGTGAGAAACAGTGGAAATAGACCCTCAAATTAGTATTTATTGAACTTAAGCCAGTAAACCACTGCACAGTGAGAAGAGAAGACACTTCCAAACTGTATATCCCTTCCCAAGCTAGTCACAGACTTCACTTTTCCCTCAGTATGAAGCATTTGTGATATAAGCAGATTGGCAAATTTCAAAGTTTCTTACCATTATTGCAAGTTATACCTGTAAACCCCAGTTTACTGCAGTGAGAATACACTTTAGAGGTCACATTTTACAGGGCTTGAAAAATCTGATCTCTGATGAATGGCTTCTAGAGACAGTAACCTCTCTTCATGGTTCATTTGCCATAAAACCAGCTTAAAATACATAAATAATCCTGAATAATCAAGAAGTGGGATGGGAACTCATGCATAGCTCAGCAGGTCAGCAGTCCAGAAGATTTAGACTAATGTGCTACATACATAAAGTACATAATTGAATTTAAGACATCCAGACTGTTTTAATACTTGTGGGGGGGTTTAAATCTTCATTATATCAATTTTCAAGTAGTAGCCACAACAGATAGAACAGAAGCCTTATGTGCGTACACTTGCTTTGAAAATCTCTACCCAAAAAAAAAAAAAAAAAAAATCACTGGCATTAATCACATGTTCTTACATGTAAAAGCAATGCATGGAAACTGCATCTGCATTTGTTCTCCTTTCCTAGGAATTGTAAGCAGACAAAGAAAGTGTTTTTTTTCTGACTGTCTCAGGAAAAGGAGGAAATATTTTACACCGAGTCAGACTCTGCTCTCAGTAAAGTAAAGCCCAAATAACTTTAAGTTGGTGAACTTCCTCTACTGACACCAATTTAATTGTCATCATAATCCAGACCTATGTCCTTCTTCTGCTCAGAGCCACTTTTACTTTGCTGCAGCAAAAGTGATAAGTTCCCATAATAAAACACAAATATCATCAACCCTTGATAAATAAGCATCTCACCTGGTTGCAATACAACCACCACTTGGTTTTCACATAGCCCTTTTCATCAGCAGATCTCAAAATGCTTTCCAAAGGAGGCTACAATCTTTATCCCCATTATGCAGATGAAGCTATGCTGTAAAGTCACTTGCCAATGTCCCTCAGCAGGCCAGCAGCACAGCCTCCCAAGTCCCAGCCTACTGCTCTATCTGCTAGCCCACACTTCTCTTTGTTATGGGACCTATACACCTGTGTGCACACTCATTGGAGAGGAGAATGCCTGTTGCATAAACGAGAGCACGGAAGTAGCACCTCCACTCCCAAGCATGCAGCCCCTTCCTTCCTTGGGTCCAGAGACTAACTAGGGGCTTTCCCATATTTGGCAGGCACTTAGGGAGAGGGCCTGGGGCCACACAGGAGAGCACCTGGCAGAGATGCCTTCAGCTGTTCCCATAAGAGTGGGACTGGTTGGCATCGCCACTTACTCTGGGCTAGGCTCCAGAGGAAGGAGTAGCCCTTTTTATAAAATGCTTTGAGCAACAATGACAATGACAGATCGGTATCTGCTAAATGAGGAAGCAATGAAGAACGGGATGGTTAGAGAGCAAACTGAACAGCATGACTGGGAGGCAAGGCATCACTAAACTACAACACCAACTTAGTGCGACCATTGCTGTGGGTAACACTTAGCCACCCGAGCCTCTCCTTCACCACCCTGGCCAGTCCCTTGCTTTGAACAGAGGTGGGGGTGTATCAGGCAGGGCACCCCGTTCAGCCCTAAAAGCAGCCTCACAATCCACACGTCTCCTAAAGGCAGGGAGAGCTCCACAAGGAGCTTCCTAGCGGCTCGTTACAGCTCACAAGACAAGTGACCTCCACTGAGGAGTTATTAAATCAACCAGGGTCTTCTGCAGGGTGAGTGCAGCCCGGCTGGTTATCGCCAGAAAGAAACGCTCGGCCCCCGCTAGCTAGATGCGGCACCGCTGATGCTGACCCAGGGCGGCGGCCAGACGACGGAAGCCCGGGAACAAGGGGAGAGAGTGGCAAGAGGCGGAGCACAGGCATCCCCTGCTCTGGGGGGCGCGCGCGGGGAGGGGAGGCTGGGGCGCAGGGGGATGCCTGCCCCGGCCCCGCTTCTCCGTGGCTGGACTCAAGGCTCTTAGACCCCGGAGCCGGCATCCGGATCCGGATCGGGCTCGCCGCCCCGAGCCCCACGTGCGGCCGC
>NW_017728909.1:47769729-47774706 GCF_001723895.1 Crocodylus porosus
GCCCCGCCTCGCCCCTGCCCCTGCCCCTGCCCCTGCCCCGTGGGCCCGGAAGGAGCCTCCCTCCTGGGCAGAACCGGGCAGGGGAGGGTGCACCCACCGCCCTCTGCTCCTGCTCCACCCACGACGGCGGCATGCCTTGTCAGGCAGTGCTGGGGCACTTCCTTGCCTGCATGGCTCATTGCGATCCCTGCTAAACTCTTCATCCCAGAGGTGTTAAGCACTCCCTCTTCTTTTTAATGGTCGTGCACATCGAGCGAGCCTTTCCTCTGCAATTCTGCCCTCTGTTGGCTGCTCCTGGTCAGGTTTCATAGCCACGCAGATTTGTTTTTAACTCCGTCTAACGAAGTTATATTGGGTTTTGCTTCTTCTATCTTAAACTGAATAATACAGCCCTAGGCCCCTGACAGTCAAGTTTCTCATTTATTTTTAACTGTATTGTCTTTTATTTTTACACACACACACACACACACACACACACACATGTAAAAGTGTCCAGCTTGAAATGCCTTCATGGTGATGAAGGAGGGATGGGTGCTGTCCGGGCGCTGGTTCTCATGCTGCTCTCTGAATATTGGGGAATCCTGGCTAGAGAGACAGTTAATCTTGTTACTCTGTAGTCAAGCAGAAGGCAGGGTAGATTTGCACCTTGTCAACTCATGCTAAAGGTATCTCATGTTTCCTTAGAGTTTTAGTGAGCTGGAGTTCTGGTATTTGGAAACCCAGCTGCCAAAGAAGATCTGAGTTCTTGGGTGGGCAGAGAAACGTCTTGGAGAGCAACCTTTGCCTCTGAAATGAGTATCAGATATCTTTCAGTCATTTCCTAGGGATGATTCCCATGGATACATGTCTCTCTCTTTTTGTGTCCATCTTTCACCCTATTCCCCTCTCACACATTTCAATTGTAGTTACTGCCATTAAGGACCATTTTCCCTGAATATACTAAGAATACAGTATGTTATTCAACATTCAATAACACTGTGTAGCACTCCTGCAACATGCTTATTAATTATTTGTATTAACAACAGGTGGCCCCAATCAGGGATCACAACCTTGTTGTGCAAAGCACTCTAGCAACATACAATGGAGAGAGAGAACAGGTGGCTACAACAAAGGCGAATGAAACAATGAGACAATCATGAATAGCTAGAAAAGATATGGTCACAGCACAGGAATCTGCTTAACCAAAATTTGCACAATGGCACAGTCTATAACACAAGATGGAACAAATCATTGTTAAAAGAAAGAAAATCTGTTACTGGTAGGAAAAGAAGGGCAAACATCTGGATCACTAGACTATATCAGTCCATACTGGGAGCTGTGAGGAACTGCAGTACTCCAGGGGTGGCTTTGAGAAGAAATATTGGGAAATGACAATTCCTCTCTCCAGGACCTTCCTGGCAGATAGAGGGGTGCACACACTGCAGTATCTTTAATGGCAATACAGAAAAAAAGAAGAAACCATCTTCTTCACCTAACCTACTCCAAAAGAGATCAAATCAAATAGGAGATACTCACTTGTGCAAACAAGAGATGTTGACCTAGACACGCACCTCACTACTATGTAGAAGACCCAAATATATTACCCAAAATATCTGATGACAGCAATCCAACATAAGAAGAAAAAGTAGAATCAGTTATTACTACACGAGATGCCTCGCAGGCACCAGACCGGCAATGCAGGGGGGAATCAAGACAGCAACACTCAGAACACCAACATCAGGTTATCACAGCACACGTTATCCCATGCTGAAATATCTACACTCTTCAAAGGCTTGAAATTCTGCCCAGAGAAAAACCCTGACAAGATACTAATATGTAGAGAATTAGAAGACTTCTTCCACAGACTCTGCTTGAAAGGATACGTCCACAACCAGGATACTACCACCTCTAACAACCCTCCTGCCACAAATTGAGAAAACAAGCAATATAAAACATCCAACTGGATACCTCCCAGTAGACATAGCCACACACACCTTGGACAACTACATCAGCAGTTTCAGAAAGGAAATTAATACCAACATTCTCAACAATATCCAGGACCACAACAACCTCACCCTCAAAGAGAAAAGCCATACAGTCCCTCAGATTCAACAACAAAATAATAATCAAACCAGTGGACAAAGGTGGAGCTATAGTCATCCTCAACTGTCGAGACTACATCAGTGAAACTTCTGAACAACTCCCCAATACAAAATACTATAAAGAACTTGGAGAGGACCCCACAACAGAATTTGCTCTGGAACTGGAAAATATAATCAAATCCTTCCCAAACCAGCTTCAGGAAAAACTCCTTCCCCTTATCCCCACTCTACCACCCCAGGAACCTTCTATATGCTCCCCATAACAAGATAATCCTGGCACACCTATGATATCCAACTGTGATACCCTCACTGAAAAGCTAACAGGATTCATAGAAACTATCCTGAAACCACTTGGCACTCAAAAAGCAAGTTTTCTACAAGACACCATAGACTTCCTCAATGAAATCCAGAATATCAGCCACCCTGAGAAGCCTGTAAGTACAACCATGGATGTCACCAACCTGTACGCTAGCAACCCACACCACGAAGGCACAGCTGCCTGTCTGAAATACCTTCAAAAACATAAGTAGGCTCCGATTTGCAACATGTTGCACAAATTATCCAATTCACCCTCGCCCACAACAATTTCACTTTCAACAGTTGTCAGTTCCTCCAAACCATGAAGAACCATGCAGAGCTATGGGTCCAAAGATGGCCCCTCAATGTGCCAACCTCTTCATGAGCCACCTGGAAAAAAAATTTCTAGCAAACTGCACCATTAAACCTGCACTACACCTGTGTGACACAGATGATGTTTTCATTATTTGAAATGACTTACACTAACATCAACTTTCTGGATACCCCAATCTATGTCAAGGATGGTACCCTAAATAGCGCTATAGACAGAAAACCCACAGACCATCATACCTATTGTCCATGAGACGAGCAATCATCCCAGATACACAAAAAAGGCCTGTTATCTACAGCCAGAGTCTCAAGACATCTTTATATGTGCTCCAGGGTGGAAGGGGAGGGGAGTACGCTTTAATCAGAGCAGCTCTGAGCCATTCTAATTAGAGCACATGCAGCATCATGTCTATTCAGCATCTCACACTTCAAAATGACAATGGAGGCTCTTTAAATAAAGTTTGTATGATGAGCTGTAGTTAAAGCTTCCCCAACACCATTTTGAAGCATGGAGATGCTGAGTACACGTGATGTGAAGGTTGCTGGAGCATGCTAATTAGCACACTCCAAAAGACTCGATTAATCAAGTTTGCTCCAATGCGTGCTAATGTTGGAATAGACATCTGGCACATGTATAGGTGCCCTCAGATACCACTGTATCTACTCATTATGCCCACCTGACCAGCCTAAAACCTGCCTTTATGCAACAAGGAAACTTCAGTAGAGGAAGAGACCATATCTTTGAAAGAGCCACCTAAATACTCTGCAGTAGCCTGCTACAAGACTGTCACAGGGCACTAAGGTGTGCCTACTCCTTTAAGGGCAGAAGCAGCCTAGCTAAAGAGCCCTGGGAGCTAGGCAGAGCTCCACAGCTGCAGGTTGCCTTGGCAACAGGCTAATGAGGAAATTAGCTGGCACCTGCACATGGTCAGCTGACTAGAAGGAGATAGGACCCTGGGCACATATAAGCCCCAGGGCAGGGGCTGGTAGGGGTTAGTTCTTTGGCAGCTGCCAGGGGAAGGAGCTCCTGCATGGAAGAACTAGTTGGAGACATTTAGTTGCTTGATCTGCTGTCTGTAAGACAACTAGGGCTCCAGGAGCTCATAAGATACCCAGGGCTAGGAGGCATATAATATGAGGGGACAAGTTTGTCTCCTTAAAGGGACAGAGTATGGCCTCCATCATGATTGTTATGTTATAGCCCATGGGTTTATGTTGTCATTTGCACTGGGATGAGTCTTGAAGGGGAAGCTTGGATGTCTCATTAGTGCCCCAAGCAGGGGACAGCTGCAGGGGCCCAGAGAGCCCAGTGCCAGTGGGGCACAGCAGATGAGGGCTAGGGGTCCAGTGATGAGAGGAAATTGATAAAAGCCAGGCCTAATACAGTGGGTCTAGGCTAGAAGGCCTAGCTACATAACAGGGGCAGAAATTGAACAGGTTGAGACCCAAACAGAGGGAGCAATATTCAAATACCATCTGTGAGGCATGGGGCATAATAAAGGGGTGGTTTTGGAGCCACGCATTTAGCCCATAAAGCCTAAGGTGACTTGTGAGACACCAACTTGGAGTGGGACCCAGCATGGGGTCCAAGAACCCACAGGGTCTAGTGGCAGTCAATAGGACCATGACTGTTGCCCTGTGGGGTCAGGCCAGCTCTTAGGATCTCAATATTGCACTGTTAGACAGAAGAGTGTGACACAATTGCACATATACAAACATACAGATCAATTAAGTGCATACACACACACACACACTACCAGCTCAGGCACATATACATCCAAACCAGCCTAGGCACATGCATACCTATCACCAATTCAAGGACATACACACTACACACTAAAAATTAGACAAAAATCAATTGTGAATATGCATACACTCAGTACACATACACAGATCACTAATTTGTATATCATGCACACAATGACACACACCACCTACACATAGGTAAGTTCCTAACTTGGAAGGTACGGTATGTATGTGTGTGCTTGCGGGGTACCTGGGATACTTAGAGGAAGGTTAAGGTGAAAAAGAGAGTTAAAGTGTAGGGAGTGAAAGTTGCCAGAACCAGGATTAGAACTGGTGGACTACAGAGAAGCTGACTGAGGAACTGAGGCTTGGGTTTACTTAAGATCAAGTGGCCCCAGAGTTACTTGAGGTCACTGGTGCATGGGGGGTGGGGGGGAAAGAATCCCGGTGGCAAGGAGGAGACAGCCAGGAAAGAGAGAGACAGACAGAAACCTTTGAGCTTGAAACTGAGGCAGACAGCTGA
>NW_017728909.1:47780415-47781793 GCF_001723895.1 Crocodylus porosus
TGGGGGGCTTTGGGGGAGCGGGGGCACAGCGGGCTTCACCCACGCGTCTCTCACCGCTCCGGAGCCTAACTCTGGATAAAAGTAAGATGGACGTTATCGGCAAACAGCTGTTTTTGGCTGATATGACTGTTAATGCCATTGGTTGGGAAAGGGAAGGGAATGCATAAAAAAAAAAAGAAAAATAAATTGGGGGTTTTGCTACAACTGCAGAAACTCATAGGCAGCCTCGTTACTTATTATCTTTACCAACAAGGCGTGGCAGGAAAGATTAGAAGGTGCCCACAGGGCTAAACTGGTAAGGTCATGGAACCATAGGGGTATCATAGCCATCCCTAGGGACTCTACACTGTGACAATGACAACAAAAATAAACCTTCCTGTGACCACACACCCCTCATGGTCACCTACCACCCAGCACTGGAACTAGGGATTCACCTCCAGCCTGCAGGCCAGATGCAGCCCATGGAGCCTTGGAATCTGGCCCGCAGGGCTCCCCACAATTCAGAAAATTTGGTAGTGTGGGAGCAGTAACATTTGATACTGCCACCGCTCCCTGCTGCTACAACCCCAAGCCTAGCACAGCAGCTTGGAGTTGGGCCACAACCCTCCCCCCAACGTGGCCAGATCAGGGCTGAGTCAAGTCCCTTTTCCCTGTGTGGCTGGATTGGGGCCAGGACATGCCCTCTTCTAAACCCATGAGGCCAGGTCAGGCCATGCCCCCTTCCCTACACCTGGCCAGGTTGAGTCTTGACAATGCTCCCTTCCTCCTGTGGGGCTGGCCATGCCCCCTCCCCGCACCAGGCTTGGTTGGAGCTGGACCAAATCCCCTTCCCCCATGTGGCTGGATCAGGGCTGGGCTGCCCCCACAGCCTCTTCCACACCAAATAAGGCCCTGCTGCTCATGCCCTGGGCACCAGATTGGATCCATTGGCAGGATCCAGCACACAGAGGAATCTTGCACTCACCCAAGCTTAAAAAGGTTGAGTACCACTGGATTAGAAAAACTGTTGAACAACTACAGCCTATATTATAGGTGCACCGATATTCTGGTCCCATATCTTACCAACACCAATAAAAGTAAAATGGACATTATCGGCAAACAGCTGTTGTTGGCTGATATGACTGTTAATGCCATTGATAAATGCTATGTGTATGCATGTAGCTGCAGCACAGCATGCAGGCAGCTAGGAGCACAGCCCAGCAGTGTGGAAAGTAGCATACAGCTGGTGAGTCTGTTGTGGAGGAAGGGGCAAGGGGGGAGGAAGGGGCATGGGGGGGCAGATGGAGGCTCCCATGATGAGGGAGGGAGTGAGGCTGGTGCTGGGGAAGGGGCAGGTGCTGCACAGACACAAGCAGCTCATCTGAGGGTCATGGGGGGG
>NW_017728909.1:47781893-47840887 GCF_001723895.1 Crocodylus porosus
GGGGGCTGGGGCAAGTGGCAGCAGCACTTGGAGCGGACTACAGGGCAGGCTGCAGCCACCCCAAAATTTGCTGTAGCCACCCTGTAGCAGCACTGCCACCACCTGCCCTGAGTGCAGCCCAGCCTCCCGGCTGGGAAGAGCTCGGCACAGCCCAAGCCCCAGCCTGCAGTGGTAGCCTGTCCTCACCCCATACACAGATCTGGGGAGGCACATGCTCCTCATGCCCTCTCAGGGTGTGTGCAGTGGTGGGAGCCACCCCCCAGCCTGTGCCCCCCTGAACAAGCTGTGGCCCTGTCCTGTCCTCTGCCCCACCCCAGCTGGGCAGTGCCTGCCTCTGCCCTAGCCCCACTCCCTCCCTCACCACGGGGGCCTTGATATGCCCCCCCATGTTCCTTTCCTTCCCCCACCTTTTCCTCCATAACAGACTTGGTTCCTACACATGCCTTTCCCAAAATTTTCTGTACCTGATCCAAGGCACCAAGTACCCATAAGTTGGCTGGGCAGTAAGAACCAAGGACCAAACACTGATATTGGCTTCATGGGATATTGTATCTTATCTAACTCCTGGAATCTTTCCACATAGGTGAGAAGGAAGGTAAGAGTGACTCTTCTGTTGATAGCCCTTGATCTTCCAGTAATCAGCTTCCTTTCTTCTAATGATCGTGTGTCTGTTACTCTTGAGAATTTATCTCAGCCCCTCTTTGCTGCTTTTTTACTATGTCGTGCCTGGCTTCCTCTGATTAGGGACCCAAGGAAGAATTTCACCTATTGCACGTGTCTCTGATTGTACAATTAAAATTAAACAGTACAAATAAAATAACCATTTATTTAAGTACTTTGAAGCTTGCATGAAACAAAAAATAGATTCTTAGTACTTATTGCTGACACGTAGTTGCAACAGTTTGAGACCTATTAGCTTGTTCCACCCCACTTTGCAAATGATCATCATTATAAATAATGTGCCTTATTTAAATTTTCTCATGTGAACCAGAACTGAACCGGTTGCTTATGTGTGCCAAACCAGTTACTGAACCTTTATTGGCCTGAACTGGAACCAAACTGGAACAACTTCAGTTGCAGCTGAGCCTGAACTGGAACTGAACCAAAAAATTTAATGGTTCGACTCCCTGGTTAGAACATGAAACAATTGCCAGATGCCTATAAAACAATCAACATAAGAGAGAGCTGTACACATATATTTAAAGAAAAAAGGAATTTAATATATCCTATCAAGTGAACATTTAAGACAGCATTATCTGAGCACCTTCAGTACCCCCACAAAGTTAACACAATGAATACAAGTTATCTTGTCTCTCTTGTGGTTGGAGTGTTGGATTATATGGTCCCTCTCCTGACCCTAGAATATGTCTGTGCTTCTAATAAAAACATGAAATCCCATTTTTTGAGGCAGGGATCCCAAATAATTCCATATATATATTGCTGCATCTTCAAAAGAGGGGAAGCTATTCTTCAGAAATGTATTTCCCCATATTACAGCAGACTCATATTAAAGAAACATGGAAAGACAAATCCTTCCAGAATAATGCAGTGTTCCTAACCATTAAAAAAGTTATATCTTTAGGAGGTGAATTATCAGTTCACACTTTGCTGTAGCAGAGCACCATGAGTGTTCATCTTGCATTTAAAAGGTGGGAAGACCTTCTGTGTTCTTTTTGGGAAGCTGTATACAGACCAAAGATAGCAGTCCCAATAGAAAGATACAAACATGCTATTGTAAATACAGGAGTGGCTATAATATTTGGAAGGAACAGAGTCATTGGATGTGGTACAGAGCGGAAATTAAAATGAATCCATTTGCCTTCTTTTGTCTCAAGGTAGCCCTAAAAAAGTAGTTGGGACACACAAAAATGGGAGGATCTAAGGTTTTGAAAAGGGAAGGGGGCACAAATGGTGTGGCATTTCATCACATATAACACAACACATTTTTCCCCACTTAAAGAGAAACTAGAAGCTTTACTATATGCTAGGGGCCCAGCAATACATTATTCTGTTTAAGATAAAAGCAAAAATAAATGTAATTTTGCTGGAAGATGTACTAATTTGCTAGTCTATATATACATTTTAAAAACAAACTAGGCAAAATAGTCCAAAGATATTGTTTTATTAATCCTGTAGTCATTCTAATTAAATATACATCACTTATTCAGATTTGTGAAACAAAATCTAACCTTCTTGGGGCATCTTGACAGTGCATCCAACACTCCACTGTCAATTATTTCCATATGTAAGTTAATATTACTACACCTGAGTTAAGATTTTGAGTCAGAACTAAAAGCAGTCTGCAGGGCTATGAAACTGAAGACAGCTATTACCAAGAATAGCTAGCAGACAGCAAAATTGCAGAAGAAATGATAGCATGATTAATGCAATATCAAGACAATTAAAAAGAAGCAAGGGTTGTTAACACTTGTGGAATGAAGAGAGACTAGCAGGAATCAGGCACATTATAATGAGCCATGAAGTCAATTGTCTCCATCACTGCTGCCTGAATAGAAATGCTGCTGCCTTTCCCCAGCAGTTGGTTTTAAGTTTTGGGTGGAGCAGGAATCAAAGGTGGCTGCAACTGCACCACTGCATCTCCCTGGATCTGTTCCCCTGCACATAGATGTTCCATGGCGATCTTTTGACTACACACCATATGGAGTATATCTGTACAGTACCTCTGCAATATAATAGATATAAGCAACATAGCAAGTCATTAATATCTATAAAGTTTATTGAGACTACTGGAAAAAGGTTGTATATAAATGTTGTTACAATAACAACCAAGACTAAGAAGTATGAACTACCTGCCAGTGCCAAATATGTGTTTCAAGTAGCATTTGGATCTCTTTCTCAGCCCTGTAGCTCTGAAAAACTAGCGCACAGAGCAATGTCTCAACATACAGAATCTCATTCTGAATATTTTTCAGCTTCGTATTTCATAATAATGTAATATTATGAAAAGAATCAGTGTTGATATAACTATTTCAAAGGAAATCCCTTTTCTCTGTATGCTGTGGTGTCTAATTCATGTGTACTGGGTCACAAGACTGATATCAAAATCTCAGTTATTTACAGATGGCTCCAGTTCAAAGCGCATACATATTTTCTCTGTGTTCATGTATTTCATTAGATATGGACAGGAAGTTACAAACTAGATGAGGATTATAACACAGTGGATAACACGCCTTGGCCCTTGGAGTGGCCAAAACTATTTAGTTTTAGAAATTTCTTGATGAAAATCATCTGGGCTGCATAATGTAAAAATCACACCCAGCAGCTCCATAATATTCTAAAATAGAATTGTGTTTATTTTATTACAATACCTAGAGCTTACCCTCTGTACAAAGTTAGCAATTATAAGCCAAGATCTGAACAGAAATAACATATGGAGCAGTAATAAAAAGAAAATGGCATAATCTTTTTGATAGTAACTATAGGGAAACATAACCATTCTTGAGGGAAAATTTAAGAGGCAACGGGTGTAATTTTTCTGTACTGCATACTTGCATCTAGACAATAGGGAAAAAGGTACAACTACTTCAATCTTCTCTCTTCCACAAGAAATGAAGATGAATCTTACTGCCTATAGGACATTCAAGGCTCATCATCATCACTACAGTTCTTCTACAACAATAACAGTAATAAGATTTGTCTCTCCACTCATCTGTTGGAAACAGGGAGGAAACAGAAATCAGGTGTCATGGTGATGATTCACATAAACAAAGCAGACCTTCAAACCAAACAAACCGTGATAGACTATCAAAGGCCAAAGCTAGGTAAAGAGGCAATACCACATCTATAGAAATGAAGCTGTTCCAATGTTAAACAGTTACTGGATTTCCTGCATTTTGAAAGCTAATCTGAAATGTGAGACATTGTATGACTAGCAACATTTTATGTGCATCTAACCCAAGCTGTACAACCATAGGTAGTGCAGTGCTAATGGGGCTTAGCCCCCACCCTCAAATGCAGACAGCCTGGGCGCAGGTTCTGGGTGGCTGCAGCAGGGGATGGGTGAGGGGGGGTGGGGAGGAGCACGCACAGACACAGGCAGCCAGGAACTCAGCCTGGCTCAGCTGTGTGTGGAGCAGCGCCCAATAAGTAAAAGTGTGGACAGGAAGGGACATGGGGGAGAGAAAGAGTGTGTGTGGGGGTGGGGCAGATTGAGGCCGTGTAGTGGGTGAATGGGGCCCTGGGACAGGTTGTGGGACATTCACTGCCTGGATGGCTTGTCCAGGGGCACGGGGGTGGGGGGGCACTGTCCGCATGCCCTTGGCAGGCACAGGGGATACATGCCCCCGATATGTGCATGGGGTGGAGGTAGGCTGCCACTGAGGGCTGTGCTCTGCACCCCACTGCCAGTGGCCCAGCAGCCAGGCGATGCCATGTGCCTCCCACCACCAGGTAGGCGGTGCATCCAGTGCTCAGAAGGCATGTGGCGTTGTACCACTCCCAGGGTACTGGCAGCAGGGTGTATACCCCAGCTTGCAGCAGCGGCCTGCTTATGCCCCATATACAGATTGGGGGTGCATGTGCCCCCTGTGCTTACCCCAGGGGTACACACAGCAGCAGGACCCCCCGACCCCCGGTGAGCTGCCTGGGCTCTGAGTGTCCCATGACCCACCCTGGCCCTGGGGCCCCATTCACCTCAGCCCCTGCCCCCGTCTCTGCCCCATTCCCTCCCTCACTGTGAAGGATTGATCTGCCCCTGCCATGCCACTTTCCCACAACAGACTTATTTGCTGGAGGGGGGATATGTGTATGCTTGTGTGTGCGCACTCAGCCCCTACCCCCAATCATATTTTCTTCCTCTGCCTATGTGTACAACACTAAGGCAGACCTTGTACTTCTATGAAAACTTGAAAAGAAAGAGCAGAGACAGACAGTGCCATAGCAAGAGGTAGAGGGGGGGGTGAGTGGGGCAACCACCCTGGGTGCTGAAGCGAAGGGGCACCAACAGGTGCTTCCCAGTCAGGGCAGGACATGGGGCAGAGCCGCAAGCTGCTTGTTTGGGGGTTCATGGGGATGGCGGAAGGGCAGCTCCCACTGGTATGTGCACTTCTGGGCAAGCATGGGGTGGCATATGTACCCCAGATCTATGCACAGGGCAAGGGCAGGCTGCTGCTGCAGGCTTTGCCCTGAGCACCAAACTTCATTGTACTGGAGACCGAGGCAAACAAACAGTCCAGTCATTTAAAGGCTTCTAATTTATATGAACATAAGAAGGGGAGTCATGGAGAAGAGAAGGAAGAGATAAGGCCACAAACCCTTTTGAACACATGTAGAAATGGAGTGACCTTCAGTGAGGGTTGGAACAAAGGACAGTCCCACTGACTCCCAAAGTTCCCCCAAAATAATTTAATTTAGATTCAGGCATTCAAAAATGGCTTATTTTCACTTATAATATAAATGAATGATAGATCATTTGTAGCAAGAATGAACTATCTGCAGACAGAGCATTTTTTTGTTTCTGTCTACAAATGAAGAGGAAATATACATAGATTTATTTGCAAACACTAAGGAAGGTAGGTAGCTGTGTTAGACTGAAGTCATGCAGAAAGCATATGCATTTCTGATTCAGTTAGTCTATAAGGTACATTTCTATCCTGCCCTTTGCAGGAGCAAGTTAGGTACACAATTTTTCAGGCTTGGATTTGGAAGCCAGCTCAAAGCCTATTTAAAAAAAAAGACCTTTAAAATGACATTGTAGTCTTTTTATGCTTAAAATAGGACTGACTTTCCCAACAAGAGATTTCAGATAATAGGAGTTAAAAGTAAAAGGTAAAAAAGGAAGTATGTTCCTTGAGGTTTGTGATACTAGTTAATTTTAGCTCAGAAAGAGGCACACATTTGGTAAGATGTTTGTGCATTTGCCACCCTGAGACTATGCTTGCCTCAAACCTTCAGCTCCATCCCCTTAAATCTACTTTCCTCCCTCAAACATATTCCCTTAACAGCTTCTCTCCTATAATTTCTGTCTCTTTTCCTGTCTGCAAAATCTTTCCTGAGTTCTGGCTGATTCTCAGACTACTCCCTTACTTCCCTCCTCTCCTTTGCCTCCAAGATCCTTGAGCATGATGTTTATTTTACTCTTGTTGTCTAGATTTTCTGTTCCAACTGCTCCTCAAAGCACTCCCATCTGGCTTCTGTCCTCTCTGTTTCATCAAAATTGTGCTAAGCAAGGCCACAAACAGCACTGATGATGACAGCACACTTGGTCAGAGCAATCTGGGTTGCTTAGGAAGCTGAGTGCAATCAAATAACATTTCTAATACAATCAAGCAAAAGGTCATTCAGGGACAAACAACAAGAATAAAAGGAGTGAAGGCAGCTCAAGCAATTCCTTCTGTTTCTGCCAGTGACCAGAGAAATGCTTACACAAATTCCCAGTCAATAGTAGCAAATGCACATTACAGATCTAATCAAATCAATACAGTGTACTCCACTTATATGCATATTAGACAAGTGCATATGGTAATTTGCATAACTACCTAACACAAAGCCAATTCTAATTTGTTACCCATGGCTTACACTGGAACAAACTCCGATTACTTGCATATCAATAGAGCTCATAAACCTTTTAAAGGCAAAGGAACTCTGGGTCCTATAATGTACTTTGTAACATAATTGTACCTGGTCTAGGTACAAAATTAATTAAACTGAGTAAGAGCTGTTAATGCCAAGACTGCTAGAGCAGCCTTGAACAACTGCAAAATAGCTAGGAAGGACATGAGAGCATCTGAGAAATCAGGTCCCTTAATGAGGTATAGCTGAGATGTAACTCCTGTAATTAATGAGCATATTCTGGATAAGTGCATAGATTTTTCCAGTCCCAAGGCTATGAATGCTTAAAATGGACTATGCTGTGGGAAGAATTCTGTTACCTTTTGTGCACTTTAATTGCAGTTTTCCAGGCACTTGAGTGACCTGCTTAGCATTATGCAGTTTGCAATTATATTACCTGTGCACTCTGGCCACACAAGCATCACCATGGCTACTTTGCATGTTCAGTTGGTTACACACTGGCCAGGTAAGTGTGAACTTATGTACACATATACACTAGGCATGTACAAATCACAAAAAATTGCCTGGCAAAATCCCATGATCAGCTGGTATTAAACACTGGAGGAAGGTCCTCACATTTTTTAGGCCAGCGGTGTTAAAATCACCATGAGCTGGATCTGGATCACAGGGCTCCTTGCAGGCTGAATTCAGCCTAGGGCATGAAGAAGTGCTGGTGGCAGTAGCAGCAGCTCCAGCTCTGACCTAGAGCATGCAGTGGCTGTGCTGGTGGCAGCAGTTCCAGCTCTGGCTACAGCACATGACATGCAGCAGGGGTCAGTGGTTGGGGAGGTAGGATCACAGCAGTGCAGACAAAGAGGCCGAAGGGTGACCATCCTGCTGCCAATGGACATGTCCCCTGGGGCTCAAAAACCCCAGATCCTGCAGCAAACAACTACTTCCTAGCATGCCCTCCAAGTTCTGGTGTTCTACTGGTAGTATGGCTGGCCAGCCAGAGAGGCTCTGCAGGCTGGATCCAGCTGACAGGCGGTATTTTTGACAACCCTGTTTTAGTCCCAGTATTTGAGTGGCTAGGGTGCTTGCCTAAGGAGCTAGAGATCTGGCTTGAACCTGCATTGTTCTAATTTCCTAACTAACTACCATGCCACAAAACCTTTATGATGGTGTAGTGATTTAGAAGAGAACTTTCAGGGATCACAGTACTCTTTCTCAGGGTAACCTGAAACCTGAGAAAGGGTACTGTGATACTGAAAATTTGTCTATGTCTATCCCAACCATGCAGCTGGTCCAATAAAAATATCACATGGACACAAAAATCCTTCCTTCTAGCATAATTTCTGGACTATCACTGCTACAATATTATTAACACTATGAAGGCAGTGATTTATGAAATTCTAGTAAAACTGCTATAAGAGCACCCTCTAGTGGTAAAATGCTAAAAATCTACAGCTGATTAGGTACCTCTTTAAAAAGTTATACCATAAATGTAGCCATGTAGGCTAAGTATTTCTGGATGTTTTTGTTTAGATATTTACTCACTATGTGTAGACTTTTCCATTTTTAAAGGAACAGTAAAGCAATTAACATTCAACTGCATGAATTTATATATTTTTCACACACACATTTTCTTTTAGCATTTTGTTTATGGTTTCCTTCATTTTAATGCTGTTTTCTTTTTAAGGTTGCTGGTTTTGAAGTACGGTATCATGTTTTGTATGATGAGGGCACCATGTTCTCATCTTAAGGATCTGGCATGATGAGCAAATCCCAGGTCATGGGATGATCATGACAATCTTCAAGAAAGGAGATAAGTCTGACTGTAGAAATTACAGAGGGATTGCCTTGCTGCCCACTACAGGAAAGATCATTATGGGGACTCTTGTGAACCCTCTCCTTCCACTTGCTGAAGAGCTCCTCCTAGAATCTCAGTGTTGGTTTAGGGCATCAAGAGGCACAACTGACATGATCTTCACTGCTCACCAGCTGCATGAAAAATGTCAGGAACAACATAAGCCTCTCTACATGGCCTTTGTTTGACCTCACAACTCTTGTCAGCCAAGAAGTGCTATGAAGGATTCTTCTGAAGTACAGATGCCAACTAAAATTCATCACCACTCTTTGCCTGCTCCATAACAGTATGTAAGCAAGAGCTCTCAATAGCAGATCTATCACAGATCCCTTTGAAGTGAAGACAGGAGTTAAGCAAAGCTGTGTCAGTGCTCCAACACTCTTCTCAATATTGCTTACCATGATGCTATATCTGGCCACCAACAATCTTCCGGTTGGAGTGGAGCTAAACTATCAAATGGATGGTAAGCTGTTTAATCTCAACCAACTCCAAGCTAAAACCAAGACAACCCCAGCTTCAATCATCAAAGCTGCATTATGCTGATGATGCTGTAATGTGTGCTCACTTGGCAGCAGACCTTCAGACAATTGTCAGTGTCTTTACTGAGGCATACAAGAAGATAGGACTGATGCTTAACATCAGGTCCTCCATCAACATGATCTTAATGAGCAGTTTGCAGTTCCAGTAATTGATATTCATGGTGAGACTCTGGAGAACACTGAGTATTTCCTGTACCTCAGAAGCCATCTCACACAGAAGGCTCACATTGAGGAAGAAATCTAACATCACCTCAAATGTGCAAGTGCAGCCTTAGGACACCTGATGAAATGGATGTTTGTAGATCAGGACATTAGATCCAAAAACAAGCTCATGGCTTATCAAACAGTCATGATCCCTACCTTATTTTATAGAGCTGAGGCATGGACAACATACAGGAAAGTCACTGGGTAAGTACTATCAGCATTGCCTGTGGATGATCCTTCGAATCAAGTGGGAAAACAGATGCACCAATGTTAACGTCCTTTTGCAAGCAAATACCAGGAGCATTGAGTTGATGATCATCAGACATCAGTTTAGCTGGGCAGGCAATGCCATGAGGGTGTCCAACTCCAGACTTCTGAAGCAAGTTTTATTCTCCCAGCTCAAGAGGAGGGCAGAGAAAGTGCTTCAAGGACATCTTCATCAGTGACTTGGATGAGGGGATAAATAGCACCCTGTTCAAATTTGCTGATGACACTAAGATGTGGGGGGATGTGGGCATGCTAGAAGGAAGGAATAGGCTTCAATCAGACCTAGACAGGTTACAGGGGTGGGCAGATGAGAATAGGACGGGATTCAACACTGACAAGTGCAAGGTGATGCACCTAGGGAGGAAGAATCAGCAGCATACCTACAGGCTGGGGAACTCCCTTCTCGTCAGTGCAGAAGCGGAAAGGGATCTTGGAGTCATCATTGATGCCAAGATGAACATGGGCTGGCAGTGTGGGGATGCAGTCAGGAAGGCCAACCATACCTTGTCATGCATCCACAGATGCATCTTAAGGAGGTGATACTCCCCCTCTATGCGGCACTGGTCAGGCTGCAGCTGGGGTACTGCGTCCAGTTCTGGGTGCCGCACTTCAAGAGGGATGTGGACAGCATGGAGAGGGTCCAGAGGGCCACTCGCATGATCAGGGGGCAGCAGGGCAGGCCCTACGAAGACAGGCTAAGGGACCTAAACCTGTTCAGTCTCCACAAGAGAAGGTTGGGGGGGGAATCTAGTGGCCTGTTACAAACTAACAGGCCATTAGATCCCCCCTCAGAGGGGACCAGCAGGCACTGGGGAAGTCCCGGTTCCCCGGAGCACTACCAGGAGTAACTAGAAATAATGGTCACAAGCTGGCAGAGGGTAAATTCAGATTAGACACCAGGAGGTGCTACTTCACTGTCAGGGTGGCTAGGATCTGGAACCAACTTCCAAGTGAAATGGTGCTGGCTCCTACCCTGGGGGTCTTTAAGACAAGGCTAGACAATCACCTTGCTGGGGTCGTTTGACCCCAGCACTCTTTCCTGCCATGGCAGGGAGTTGGACTTGATGATCTGCTCAGGTCCCTTCCGACCCTACTAACTATGAAACTATGAATCTCATGAAGGGGAAAAGTATGACACCAGCTCTAATGCAGAAATGTGAATGTATGACGTCTCATTATGATGACAAACATGAAAGAATGGTTCCTTACTTTACCATAAATCTGGTTAACTGCCCACTCTTGGGGCACGTGTGCTACATGAACTTGAGATTAGAATCTCCTAGCTTTGGCAGCATAGAGATCAGCTCTGGAGAAGCAGGGTGAATTAGCTCATAGTGAGCTCTGCTCTGTTGTAGCTAAACTTCTTCCAGTATCTGAGTTAGCTACTTTAAAGCTGGATCAGGGATGTGTACCCTGTGCTGCAATCATGGCTGAGACTTTAGGGTAGACATCCCCTGTGTCTCCTAGAGTCATGCATACATGACAAGTACTATATAGTAAAGTGGGCCCAGGTAGGTTGTGGAATACATATGGACAACATATCTTGGAGGACCCGAGTAACTGTGAGATGATATATGTTTATGTCCTTGAGTACTTTTTCATATACAGCTCACTCTCCATGAGTTGCGGGCATTAACCCATTGAGAAGGTAGGGAGTACCCAGAGTCTTTCAAACAAAGACTGCAGGCACAGCTCCGACAAAAGAAACAGAGTTCAGTGCTTCCATTCTGGAAGCATTCTTTAAGGAATATTGTAAAAGGAGGTCCTGCATTTTTCCCGGTTCTTCAGAAAAATAGAATTTCCACTAAAAAATTTATTTTCATGGGCAATCATAACAGGCAGCAAGTTGCCAGGGGCTGAAATGGAGGTTGCATTAAGCCCACTAGCTCTTACGATTAGTACAAACCCACAGCTACCTGGGATTTAAACATCTACAGGATGTGAATGGGATTGCCCAGCCCCAAACTCTCTTTCACTTAATAGTCTAATGAATATATATAAGATATATTAGCCTGATGTAATCTTTTTTATTTGAAATAACCAAAATGTTCAGATCATCTAACAACAAGCAGAGTCTCTTAAAAGCTATCATGCAGCTGACACCCAACTGGTAGAGAAATCCTGGATGCAGAAGCAGGATGTTTCCATAGTCTAGGTTAATGATTCTCAACCAGCTGTGGCACCCTGGGGTGCCTGAGATGCTTTCAAGGGTGTTATGGGGTACTATACAACGTTAGCACTATTAGCTGTGCAAACATGATTCACAAGACAAGTGTAGAGATATGGGAACCTATAGTATTAAAAGCCTTGTTACCTGTTGTGGTCTTTCTGAATTTTTTGCAACAGAAGAAATTGCTCTATTATCTTTCTGTGGTCAAAAATCAAGTGAAAACAAAGAGCTGACGTTTTCCAAAGGGTGCCTTGAGTTTAATGAGGAGTGCCCTAATTTTATCAAGGACTGCCTTGAGTTTAAAAAGGTTGAGAACTAATGGTGTAGGTAAATTAATATAAATAGAACACAACTGATTTTAGGAAGTGAACTTATAAGCCTATTAGATCCATATACTAAAACTAACTCAGAGAAGCAGGAGTTATTATGATAGTCAGGACTGAATCTTATTTGATTTTTCTCAGTGTCCTTGGAGTTGAAAAGCTGGTAAAGGAATTGTTCTTCCTGGATATTGTGGAATAACGAACATATCTGATAGGGTTGAAAGACCAGACTTTGACTGCCCCTTGACCAGAACGTGGGACACTGCCTGTTCATGTCTTGAAACAAGGTCTATTGATGGTTGATCCCATCCATGGAAAACGTTTCAGATAATGGAAACTTCAGTTGTCCACTTCTGGTCCATCAATAACTAACTGCTTAATCAATCAATCAATTGGGATGTTTTATAGGTCTGGAATCTGTAGTGCTCTGGTAGGAAGCACTGTCAGATGCACCAGTTCCAGAACCACACTCCTGTGAGGATCAGGCTCTGCTGTGTTTATATAAAACAGTGGTGTTCAACCTTCCATCCTGGAAGGTTGGATGAGTGGTGAGGGTTTGGTCCACGAGCTGGATCCAACATGGGGTCAGCATGCAGAATTGGTCTGCGAGTGTGACGTGGCTCATTGGTTTGAACTTGCACACCAGCCCAAGCCCATGTGCCAGCCTGACCCTGTGCGCTGCATTCAGCTATGGAACGATCCTTCGTAACACCTCACCTCACCATATGTTAGCATGATTTAATGCACAGGCCATGTCATCTGGCCCACAGGGCTCCCCATGGGTCCAAAAATTTGGCAATTAACACTGCCACCACCAAATTTTCAGACCTGTGGGGAGACCCACAGGCTGGATGACATGGCCTCATGAGCTGAATCTGGTCTGCACACTGGAGGTTGAACACCACTAGTATAAACCATAGCTTTCATTTTGTCATGATTTGCATGGTCAGTCTCTATATCACAGACATGAACATAGCAAAGGCACAGAAAACTGCTTTTAGTTCATGTACAGTCAACTCCACTGGCAAGTCCACTGACCTTGTGTCTTATGGTGCTTCAGACATGCTTCCCACCCTAAAAGACAGGTTTCTATCACTAAGATCTTGGAGTGGATAAATAGGAGAATGTACATTTGATTAGACCCTTCCACCAGTACAATGAGGACTGAATCTTGGTTCACCAAATGGCTATGTGTTGCCTATTCGGCAGGTGCACAGAGTCCTTATAGCCGCTGCTAATAAAGTTGGTCATAATGTTGAATTTGTCCCAAGTCCAATAAGCCCTAACAGTTTTGTAATTTAACACTGCTTCTATGATTTATATCATCTTTGTTAATAACAATTTCTCTATGATTTTTAGGCCTACAGGATGAAGAGTCAAAGAGTTTGATGAATGGAATCCTCAGCTTGCCACCATGACTTCCCTTGCACAAGCCAGTAGTTGAGATACTGAGGTAAAAATGTTTGCTTTTATCAACAGTCTGAAGGTCAACACCTTATACTAATAATGGGGCTAATGCCTGGAACCTTAGGAACACCCTGGGTTCAGATGATGGGTTTGACAGGAGGCAGTCCTGGGGCTGGTCCCATTACCAACCTGCCCACCTGTTCTCCTGCTACATCTCTGATAGAATTAATGAGTTGGTTCTAAGGCAGAAGGCTGCCCATTTATGTCCCAATACCCAGGGCATACTACATGACTCCAACCTCCCCTTATCATGGCCCAAGTCATGTTGCAGGTGTTATACTACTGTCTATCCCTTCTGAGTTCCTCTGGTGCTAGAGTTCTCTGCGCCCCTGTAGATGTGGCCCTCTTTGGCACTTCGGTTCTCTGCACCCATGTAGCTGCACCCCTCTGGTATTTCAATCTTTCTCTCTGTGCCTAACACTGAGCTCTACGCAGATTGGGTACCCCTTTCTTCAGGCACTAATAAAGCCTCCAAACCTCCCCTTAAAGCCTCATCCCAGTCCTTCGGTATAAACAAACACAAGCATAAGCCCCTAGGCTATAACTTAAACATCATCACTGACAAAAGCGCTATGCCCCTTTAAGGGGCAAAATTCCACCCTTAGGAAAGCATGCTCCCTAACTTAAATACTGGGAGGTTCCTAAAGTCTTGCAGCACTTGGGTAGCAAAGCAGGCAGCACCAGGACTCGGTTAGCTTCCTTATGCAGGAGCTCCTTCCCTAGCAATTGCCAGAGACAGTGTGCGCCTACTAGCTACAGCCCTAGACTTATATGTCCTGAGACCCTAGCTCCTTCCTGTCATGTGATGCTTGCAGGTGCTACCCAATTATCCCCTTAGGCTGTTACCTCATCAACCCATGGCTGGGGAGTTCTGCTTAGCTTGCAGAGTTCCCTGACCAGACTGCTCCAGCCTTAAAAGATCAGACACATCTTAGTGCCCTGCTCCAAAGGGAAATAGAGAAACAATCATTTTGTAAGTCAATAACCACAAACCAGTCCTGTGGATCTAGTGGTGGAACTGTGGAAGCCAGGGTTACTATTCTCAACCTAATCTGGTAAATGAAGCTGTTGAGTCCCCTTAAAACCATGATTGGGCCCCAGCCTCCTTTTCTGGGGGATTAAGAAGTGGTTGGAATAAAAATCCTTCCTTTAGGATTTTCTCTACTGCTCCAAGACAGTGAGACACCATTCCATTTCTTTCTGTAGTAGTTTTTTGTTGAGAAGTGTTACAGAGTATGAAGAGAGAAGAGAGGTGGAAGTAGAGATAACATGGAAAAGTAGAGAGTATCTGATTGACATTATTTCTAGAACCCAACAGTCTGGTGGTATGAGATTCAGTATTCCTTGAAAAAAAAATATAGGAAGTCTCCGAAGTGGGGAAAGGAGGAATAAACAATCTGTGGCCCATGTACAAATTGCTTGGCAACTATTGATCCTTCCGGATCATAGTATATGCATGAGAGCTCACCCACACCTTTGATGCATATGCCTAGGCAGGAGTTTTGGAGAAGTGGAGGCTGCCTAGACCTTCCACCCTGCTTTGGACCACTGAGACAGAATACAAAGGCTAGAGCGAGTCCAGATGGCTGTATTTGTATAAGCATCTGGGAATTGAACCTGGGTCTCCTATGTGGTCTCATTCTACCACTGAGCCACAGGGGACTCCCCACGTACAAATTACAGCTTGATCAGCATGTTAAAATGATTTCTTCAAGGTGGCTGCAGCATAAGAGGCAGAAGCTGAAGGTTGCCTCTTTTGGAAGCAGTGTTTCTTCCTCGGAAGTTTGAGGACCTTTGATGGAAAAAGGCTATTAGCAAGAATCCTTATCTGGAATAAGACTGTAACCCTCTCTTCCTCCTTTTAGGAGCTGGGGTGTCCTATTTCACTGTACATACTAAGTATTAATTTTCCAGCTGCATAAGGGCCAAAAATAGCAGTTATGTACAGTTTACAATCCTACACCCCTTGTAGCATGGTGTAACAGGACACCTGATGTGGTGCCTGTTACTAAAAAGGAGAAGGAAAAGCAGGACAATACGGAGAGCGAGGAGCCCAGGTGCTCCCAGTGAAGCCCTGCTTGGGCCCCAGCAGGGAAACAGGGTAGGGGTCAGGCTGAGCAGACTGATTCCCAGGGAAGGAGCTGGGCGACAAAAAGGGGAAGGGGGCTGAAAGGAAGCCCAGAGAGTATACTGACAGCATGACAGGGACAATGCAGATAGGCAGAGCAGACCTCTATGAAGGCTGACATCTGGAGCTCCACTGCAACACAGCAATCATAGGTACTTGCTGGGGGCTGGGAGACAGTGGAGATGTCCATGCCAGAGAGGGATGTGGCAGCCAGGGTGAGGGAAGACCTGGCATGAGACCCATTCCCAGACAGAGAAGCTGGGAGGACCCTGTTTACAAGGCATCAGAACTGAGGGTGATTCCCCCTCCACTGCAAGGTGGCCCAGAAAGGCTAAGGGCTGAAAGGGGATTAAAGGGACCCTGGGGATGTCCCCACCAAGAGGGACAGGTGAGCACTGGAACCCTGAAGAAATAAGGGCCAGCCAACACTGTCGCCCACCGGGAGGACTGCTTATCAGGGACAACGGAGGGGCTGTGAAGATGGTCTGTAAGGGAGAGCTGCAGGAAGAGTGCCAGTCAACTGCAGGCAGCCGTGGTTGATACTTAAGGGAACTACAGGGGAAGGACAATGCTGGGACCAAGCCTGGGGAGTGGAATGGGGCGAGTCCTACAGGGGGCATGTGTGCCCAGAACACTGCAGGTGTGGTGAGGACAGGGTGGCAGAGCCCTGTGAAGAAACCCCCAGTCACAACCCAGACATGTAGCAGGAAGTTCACCTCCCAACTAGTTTTACTTCAATTTTATTTACTTATTCCATCAAGTCATGACAGGAGAGTGAAGGAGGAGCGCATCTACCACCCAAAGAGTGACTCCAACATCAAGAATAGCTGCATGACTCCTTATGCATGAGTACTAAGTATGTGCAATTGGGTGCATGCTGACTGGACAGGTACAGGGCTCTATATACACAAGTGCTAAGCCATGAAATTCTATTTCTCAGTTCTGTGGAAGTTAAGTATGGTGGTCCATGGGGTTTCTGTTGTATAGTTGTTTCTAGGATGCTTCTAGAAACAACTATACAACTCACCTCCACAAAAGTAGTAATCATCAGCAAAATGCTGTAATCTTTAGCAGGTCCTCAGCTACTACTGTGGCTGCTCTGAGACTACTCATGACACCCATTTCACAAATCTTAAAACTGCCTTTACCCAGTGAGGACATTCCAGCAGAGAAACAGGCTGCATCATTGAACAAATCATCCAACCTACTACAATACATAAAGAAAAACAACCACTAACCACACACTCGTTGTTACATAGGATTTTATATGGGAAACTTTAAGAAAGTTCATCAAACAATTTACAGCCTGTACTTGAAGAGGACCTCACTTCAGAGAAATATTTCCTACCTCACCCTCTCCTGGTTTTCAAACAACGTCTCAACACTACCTGACTTATGAGAAGCACACCCACCCCCAGCTGATCAACACACAAAAAGCACAAGACCCTAGCCAACCTGTTTTTCAGTAGTCAGAGTGAGGTAAGAATCAGGCCCATTATGAGGATAATGAAACAAAAAGTAATGACCTTGGTATTTATATAAAATATGAACTTTCACCTAATACTAATGTTCTGCATGGCTGTAAAGCCCACTTCCTGAATAAAAAGAAAACAGAGCTGTTAGCAGCTGTTCACATAAGAAAAACATGAACACTAATAAGAGAAGACATGCATATTAACAGAGAAAGAGGGCACTGATCAATATGCAGCTGGGAACACAATTCTCTTCCTTGTTTTGGAGATCTAATGATATATATGTTGCATGTATAATTGGGTGTTAAAGAATAAATCTGAAGCAGACCCTTAGATAAACACAAGAATACACTGGGTGTGCTGAACCAAAGCCTTTCAAAGTCAAGAGGAGTCCTTCTCTCAGTGCACTATGAAAAATATCAGCATTGCGATTTTTATCACATGGTACTGCTTATTATTATTACTACTGTTATTATTATGTATGGTCAATAGAACTGAGATGACAACAAAGCAAGAAAAAATGGTCTAATATTGGAGTTGAATAGAATACAACAACCGTCTTTGCACTCTTCTATGCAGACATTGTAACAACAAATAGGAGTTCAAGGGCTTGTTTACATGTGGTATTGCATTAGTTTCACTTAACATGTGATTTTAAATTGATTTAGTTAAATTGGTTATTCTGATTATTTCAGTTTAATCAAGTCTTGTTCTGGTTTAGTTCTGGTCTAAGAACAGGCTTCCGATAAATTAGAATAAGCCACTCAAATAAAAAAAAGAGGGTCCAAGCAAGAGTTTTAACCAGTTCAGCTAAATCTGCATGGATTTGTGAACAGATAAAAAACCTGAGTTAAAAGTTCTTATAGATTGTTGGCTTTTAAATGCTGCATCATTTTTAGCAGAAGTGATTAAAGGTACTTGGTCGTGTTTAGGTAACCATCAGGTACCTGTCATTTCAAACTATTAGTCATTTCCGCCCCCTCGTTAAGACTTTCCAAATTTTTGTAAGCAATCTTTAGACTAGAGGGGCAATAGGTAGCTGGCTTTTTGCCTAGTCTTCATCAACAATAATCCCAGCAATTAATTCATCCTGTGCAAGTCTGCTGGGCTACCATAATTGTTCACACTTAATAAAGGTGAAAGATGGGCAGTACTACAGATTCATTGAAAATGAAATTGTTTCAGAAATTTTGAATGATTGTTCTTCTGGTAGTGTTTAGCTTTCTTAAACTCAAGGCAGCCCTGCATAACTTCTGTAAACCGAGCATCACAGCATCACCCTAATTCAAAAACTAATTTATTACAGTGCTTAGATCAGGGATTGGCAATCCCTGGCTCATATGCCAGGGCATGGCACACGAGGTCATTTTGCTCAGTATGCCACAGCCAGCCCACACTCTAGGCAGCTGGTTGAAGATTCCTGGCTGCAAGCTGAAAACGATACAGGCTTGGGCTCTGTGGAAGGCAGCAGGGGCTGCCCAGAGCCCAAGCCGGCTGTAGTGGGCAGCCAGGAATCTACAACCAGTACACCAAAGTCCAGGGCCCTGGCTTGGCTCTGTGGCCAGTGGCAGCTGCTTGTGTACCTTGGGGCGCATGGAAGGGGCTGGGGCTGGGGCAATACAAACCTGGCCCCTCCCCTGCCATCCTCCTGGAGTGCATGTGCACCCACTACCAGCAATGAGCTGGGCTGGGGCTCTGCAAACCTCAGTGCAGCAGCTTGCAGCCTCCCTCTCACATGCCCTGAGCAGCCCAAGCTAAGTGGCAGGCAGCAGGGGTCTGCCCAGAGGTCAGGCTGGCTGCACGCATGCCTTGGGGCACAAGGCAGGGAAGGGGCTGGGGCAGTACAACCCCAGCATCTCCCGCCACAACTGCCTAGAGATGTGTATGCACCCACCGCTAGCAGCAAGGATTGAGCCCTTTGTGGCTCCCCTGCTTTCTGTTCCTGATATGCCAAGTTGAGTTGTGGGTCGAGGTTGGTGTGTTTTAGCACTCTGGCCAAAAACGTTGCCAACCCCTGGCTTAGATCCTTGTAGAGTGGCCAGGCAATGGGGCTGCTTATCTCCTCACACTTTTTGAGGCATCCTTCAAAGGCTCTTGCAGTACCCCAGGGTATGCTACTTGAGAATCACTGGTTTAGAGGCTCCAGCCATTACTGGAAGTTCATTCTAGCAAGCACTGTAAATGCATGTAGGAAGAGACAGCATGTGCCAGATTCTCAGCTGGTAAAAATCACTTACTTTAGTTAAATCGGTGCAGCTATGCTGATTTAGATCAGCTAAGGACCTGCTACTTCTTTCTTGGAATATGACATTTTAAACAGGCCTTTGAAAAGGGTTTACAGTTCTCCTGGGATTTTTGTTTTTTATTCCTTTTCCTTAATAACAGATCCAACAATAACTCCGTGTTGTAGGTTAACACTGTTAACTCCATGTCATAATGAAACTGAAGAGAAAATAGAGCACTATGTTCTTCCTTCATTACTATGAATATAGCTTTTCTTTTAAAAATGTAGTGAGAGAACTGAAAAGAAATGTTTACCATTCTGGCTCTGCTTCTACAGGAAAAATATATGCTGCACAGCAGTTGGCAGCAGTCAGTGGGTAAAACTGAAACCAGGAGCATGGAGAGATGTGAAATTGGAGAAGAACTGGAAAACATGATCAGAGAGGATGAATTAGAAAAATCATTTTAAAAGAATCAATTTCATAGTGAGTTTCATTTAGCTGGAATGCAGTAGCAATGCAGTAGCTCAACTCAATCAAAATGGAAGTGTTGAAATGTATGGTAGCGGAGTTGTGCTAATTTATTTAGCTTTGAAACACTAATGAGAATAATACTAGAGTCTGCATGGCTTCGGTAAACTGTAGTAATACCAGAGCTAGCCAGCAGTACCAGACAGTGTTCTTATAATGGAAAGAAGAGAGGAAGTTAAAAAGAATTCTCAGATATAGAATGACAGAATATAGGGATGGTGGGACCTCAAGATCATTTACCTCAGTGGGTGAGCTTTTTTGGTAGACATCCACACAAGTTCAGCCCCATGTCCTCCCCTAGTGTCGCTCTAATCTCTTTCCCCTGCCTGACTTGCTACTCCCCTTTCTCCTCAATGCCCTATCTACCAGTGTGTTCCCCTCTCCCTGATCTGTCAGATGCCACACACAGAGGCTGTGCGCCCCACTTCAGGCACGTATGCTGCAGGTTGGCCACCCTTTGACTAATTCAAACCCCTGCACTGAGGCAAGTATACTCAAGCCAGGCCATACCCAAAAGAAGTTTAACCTGTTTTTAAAATCATCCAAAGAAGGGAGTTCAACAAACTCCCTAGATAACTTGTTCCTACAGTTTACTACCATTAAATGTAAAAATATTGCTCAAATATCCAACCTGAATCTTCTTTGCTGATTTCTTTGTGTGGACACGGTGAACAATTGATTAACTTCCCGGTCATAACAATCTTTTGTGCGTTGGAAAACTGTTACTGTGTCTCCTTCCAACTTCAATTTTCCACACTGAATCCAGTTCCTACAACCTTTTGTCTTGTATCATTCTTGCTGCTCTCCATTGGATTCTATGTAGGACCTGGCTTTGGTCCAAAGAGACTTGTGGAGATGTGGGGTGTAGAAAATTTCTGCAGTCCACATGAATTATGGGGCTGGCTAAATGAAACTGCAGAGGAATAAGAAATCCTGGGAAGTGAGATTTAAGAGGAAAGGCCGAAAGAACTAGGGTTATTTAGTCTGGAGATGAGAAGACTTGTTGGGGGAGGGAAGGGGGGATTTGATATCAGTCTTCAAATACCTGAAGGATGACTATAGAGAAGATGGATATGGGTTTTTCTCTGTGGTAATAAGGGATAGGGCTAGGAGCAATGGCCTCACACTGCAGCAGAGGAAATTTAAGCTGGAGATTAGGAGGAACTTTCTGACTATAAGGCTGGCCAAGCATTAGACTAGGCTACATAGAGAAATTGTGGATTTCCATCCTTGGAAATTTTCAAGAGCCAAACTGGACAAATATTTGGCTGCGATGATTTAGTCAAGGATGATCCTGCCTTGAGCAAGACGCTGGACTAGATGACCTGATGAGGTCCATTCCAGCCCTACTCTACTAAGGTCCTAAGTACTTTTCTTTTACATGGCAATCAAGTCACTCCTTAACCTTCACTTTGTTTAAGCACACTGAGTACCTGGAGCCTTTCACAAGAAAACACGGGTTTCCAATCCTTTAGTCATTCTTGTCTTTTCTCTGAATCCTCAACAGCCTTCTTAAATTACAAACACCAGAACTAGACACAGTTTTTTAGTAGTAGCAACAGTGCTGGGTACAGAGTCAGTTTGATCTCTCAACCCAATGTTCCTGTTTTATACAAAGATCCAAGGCTTGCAGTAGAAATGTTGGCCACAGCTACTCACTCATGGCTTATATCCAAGCACATTATTCACCATGACCACTGAGGCCTTTTCAGAATCACTCCTTCTCAGAACAAAATCCTCCCTCTGGTATGTCAGACCTACACACTTTGTTTCTAGATATGTGACCTGGACAAGTTGAAACACATATTGTTTGTTCCCAGTTTACCAAGCAAATCAGATTGCTCCGTACCAGTGACCCATCCTTGTTATATACCACTCCTCCAATGTGTTATATGCAAGCTCTCTCAATAATGATTCATTCATGTCAATCGTAAAAATGTCAACTAGCACATCACCAATAACCAATCTCTCTTTCCCCACACTAGAAATGTATCATCTCAGTGGTAATTCCCTTGTTTAAACTTACCTTTTGAGACCCATAAATTAACTGATTTTGAAGTTACCTAACATATGCCATATTCACTTTGTATCCTTTTAATTCCCTAAGCAAAATAGTGAGAGGTACCAAGTAGTTTATAGGATTATCAACTAAATTTGTAATCTCATACCAAGTTTGACAAGACCTATTTTCCATAAACCCACACTGATTGACAAAAATTTAATTTCCCACCTTTAATTCTTTATTGATCCAGTCCTGTTTCAGCTTTTCTGCATTTGAACCTGACACTAATACCAGGCACACAGGTCTATAATTACCAGGCAATTTTCTTTAAAGTCAGGAGTAATTCAGCCAAAGTCAATGGAGCTATGCAAATGGAAACTAGTACAACTGAACGGAAGCAAGAATCTGATGTTATTTTTATGTAACTAATACAAACCTAAAACAGCATTCAGTGCAAGAATGTAAAGCAAAAAGTATTTTCATTTTGTTTAAAATTAATTTTAGCTCTAAATGAGCCACATAGATACCAAAATATGCTATGTAAATGCCTTGCTAATTGTCAGATGATTAAGGCACTGTAACTGAAGCCAACTAAGAGCAAGCCCCTGCAGATGTTAGCATTAGCCATTTTAAAACTTTTTACTATTTTTAACAGTGTTGAAAAAGAATATAAAACATGTAATAATTCAAATTAAAAATGCACAAACTTAAAGTAGCAGCGTTTTGAAAATAAGATACCATAGTGACACGTGTAAACACTTTGTAATTGTACTGTGCCCTCATAAATAATTACGATTATTCCAAGTATTCTCACAGCTGCCAAATCCAAGCAGGGGGCACATGCATCATTTAAGTGCACAAACATTTCACGGATTTTAAACACATGACAACTGAATGTTCTTCCTTATTACTATAGTATTATCGACTAACTAGGAGGAGAACTGAAATAGGGAGGAGGGGTAATTTTCTTATCTTGAGGTCAGGTTGTTCTTCTTATGTGGGGAACAAATACTTCAATTTTTCCAGCAGTATGAAGTTAGGGATTGGTTGTGTGGGGGGGCTTGGCTTACAAATGTCCGGAGCTGGATCCTCAGCTGGTTTAACTGTTTATATACATTTAGGTAAATGGAGTTGGTATTACCAGCTGTAGATCTTGTGTCTATATTTTTGAAGTATGCAGTTTACACATCTTTTAACTCCTGGAGTTTCAATTTGCAGGCTGTCTGCATAGTTTTGTCATTTCTGCATAACATAAGCTGAAACCCCACAAATGCAAATAAAAACCAAGAGAAGCAAAATTACATGACACAGTACTAAAATCCCAAGGAAAACATGTCCTTACCAGTCTCTATCTGCCCCACTCCAATTCCTGTTTTCACATTACTTGCCTCACATATTCAGTTGTTTTGTCCCTACTTGCCTCCCTAATTAAGGGAGGCTTCATGTTTTCTTGGTGGGCTTAGGTCCAGGTGGGCACAACAAATAAGCCTCTCTCTATCTGTGGCCAGCACCAACTGTTTCAGGGAAAGGTGCAACAACCCTGAAACCTTGCACCCACAGTAAGTTTCTTTTTAACTCCCTATACTTAGAAGCTGGTATTTGCTCCAAAGCCCTTTCAAACTGCTTGATTTGTCACTATTTCCTTCTGTGAAATACAATATACTCTATTATTCCTTTAAACATCCAGTGGTTTTTGGAGTCCTGCTAAACTCTTGGCCTTCATATCTGGTGGCAATAAGTCCCATTGACATCTTGTGTGTTGTGGGAAATGCCAGTTTTGGCTGTGCCACACCTTTCAGTTTCACTGAATAATTTTCTTTCATGTACTATGAAGTAGAATGCGTGGACACTTCTACTCTGCCTTACGTACACTGTTCATTATTGTTGAGGATTTTATCGTACCCCACCATGTTGTTTTCTGTTTTGATTTCTTTGCTGTGTTTCTTCTGCTTTCTTTCCCACATTGTCTGTCTAGGACAGGGGTAGGTAACGTTTTTTGGCTGGAGTGCAGAAAAAACCACAATGTCTACCTTGGAAGGTGCCGGAGTGCTGACACGCTGGAGCCCAGAGCAGCTGTTTGCAGCCTCCTGGCTGCAGCTGGCCCACAAAGTCCAGTCTGCTTGCAGCCTCCCAGCTGCCTGCTGGGAGCAGCCTGGGCTTCGTGGCTGGCAGCAGCTGCTTAGAGCCCAGGTTGGTGGTGGTGTGCGGAGCAAAATGGCCATGCGTGCCATGCTCAGCATGTGCGCCAGGGGTTGCTGACCCCCGGTCTAGGATCTTTTATAGCAACCATCACTGTAGTAAACAAGGACTAAGCAAATATTTATAGATTTCTCTCACAATGGTTTGTGAGGTAGAAAAGCACTATTTTCTCAATTGTACAGATGAACTGAGGCAGAGAGATGAAATGACCTGCTCAGAGTCAAAAAGCAGGGAAATGCTATTTGCATCATTGTAAAGACTAACAAGGCCCCATGGCTACAAACATTGGACAGTTACTGCCTCACTGAGCTTATCATCTAAACACACAAGACAGACAAAGAAAGGTCAAGGGAAAGTTTTTATATAACCATGTGGCTAGTCTAATAAAAGATACCACCCACAAGAATTCTTGCCTCCTGCATATCTCCTGGGCCATCACGGCAACATCATCACCTTAACTTTACCATAACACACACATTGTGATCAACGTGGTGGTGACAATAACACCCTTGTATTTAAATTTTTTTTTTTCTAGGGGGAATTAGCTAAATGGAAAGACAAAGGATGGGAAAGAGGCCACTAAAGTAAGGGGTTTAGGGGGACAGGGCATAGGAGTTATAGATTCTGAGGGCAGAACAGACCACAAGACCACTTCATCCAACTTCCTTGATAGAACCTTACCCTTTCACTGAGTGCAATTATTTGCTTTTTGACTTAAAATATCTTCCAGAAAAGCAACTCGTCTTGACTTAGAGGCACCAGGAGATGGGCCACCCATTGCAGCCCTTTTAGAGAAGGGGACTGGGGAGGGAAGTGGACGGTGGCCCCAATGAAGGCATGGTCAGAAGGGAGCAGACAGCCAAGGGAAGACAATGCCTAGCATGATCGTGGTGGGAACCAGTCTGAAGCCTCGGCCACCACCCCCAGCCCCTGCACCTACGCCTGCCTCCTCCTCCAGTCCTCCTCGGCTAGCTCCTCCAGGGCACTGGTGCTCTGACCTGCCAATCTCAGCTCTTCAGATGTCATGAGTGAGGCCTTAAAAAGATAGCAGGGTTTTAAGAAAAGAACACACACCCGTATGTTTTCTGGGCCTTTAAGAGACGCAGTGGTGGGGCGGGGCCCACATTTTTAACCTTTTATCTGGCACCCTGGGAGCGGAGAAAGTTACTTTTTCGGGCGCAGGAAAGGAGCGAGCCTCACCTGATCGCAGCCCCCAGGAGCAGGGCGCCTGTCCAGGAAACTGCCCAGTCTCACAAGAGACAGACACTGAGGACTGGCCACGCTGCCTTTCTTCAGCTGCCCCTCTAAGGCCCCGTGCGGGGGGCGGGGGGCAGACACAGGGATCCTGCTAAGATGATGGGGGGAATCACTCTGACAGGTGCTGAGGGGGCAAACAGGGGAGGGGAGATCCGGCCCATGTTCCCTACCCACCAAAGGCAGCCTGGCCGCCTGGGGGTGGCGTCTGCTCCCGCAGCCTCCGTTTCCCTCGGCAGCCGGGCACCCAGCGCGCACTGCGCAGGCAGGAGGCGGGTCACGCGGTCTGCGCGCGGGAAGCGCCCCGCCCCCGCCCGGGCCTGCCGGCCCGCAGGTAAGTGCAGCGCGGGCTGGCCGAGCGGGGCCTCTGCTGGGACGCGCCGGCTGGGTGAGGGCCGGGGAGCGGCCCCTAGCGCTGCTAGTCTCGCTTGGCAGCCCCGATGGGAGGCAGCGTCCCCGCCGCGGCCGCTCGGGCCTAGGAGGGTCCCGGCGGCTCCCCGCCGCTCCGGTTTGTTCCCTGCGGCGCGCAGGGATGTGTGAGGTGCGGCCGCGTGTGCACCGATGAAGGAAACCTATAAGGGGGGATCTATATACACACTCACATCTGTACCTGTATGTATCTGTATGTCTTAGTACGTCAATATCTACCTACATATTGAGTGCATATGTACCAGCACACATATACTGATGCATCTGTGTATATTCATGCATTATGTGTGTATATGCACCAACACATACATGCACTTTCTACCATGTATGTTTGTGTGCATGTGTGCACAAACAAGCTGATACATACTATAAAATACATAACATGTATGTATGTACCAGTACACACATCCCTTTGTTTCCTTTTTGCTCACATCAGCAGGGGTGACAAGGCTGCCAGTTACCAAGGTGTTGCTTTTGAGGTTTTTGTGTGGGTACAGTGCCTGAGAAGCAGGAGGAGAGTCAAGAAGCAGCCCCTAGTGGTGTTAGAAGGGAAACATGAGGCTTTCATGCCCAGATAATGTACTTCCCACTAATATTTGTTTTCTTCCTGTATTAGCATCAAAAGGTTTTATCAAAACCAACATGCCGTGGTACCAGGTACTGTACCAGCATGTGAAGCCGGGCCTTGCTTCCTGTGTCTTGCCTTACATGATGTGTTCTGCACTACCAAGCAAGTATTAAATGGAAGAGAAAGGGCAGAAAGTAAAGGTAGCACAGCAATTGAGCCTATAATTGCACAGCAGTTTTATGTACCTTAGGTCTTCTATTTGCTTTGCTAGGGTACATTTTACTTGACAAACCCAGTTTCACTTGGTCAACTAATGGCTCAGCAGCTTTTCCACCAAAATGTTAACCATCAAAGGGAGCAACAGCATAGAAATTCAATTGTATAATCCTGTCTCATCCAACTGTAGTGTTTGGAAGAGGAAATAGTGTGTCCACAAAATAGAAAATGTGTTGGTTTACAACTTTATGCATCCTCTCCCCCCTTCAGTTGTGCTTTCTGTCTTAATTTCAAACAGCAAGCAAGCTGTTAGATGCAATCAGGGCAGCAGAGGCCAATCATTGTTTTGCTTTTGCCAGAAGACAAATCCCTTAAGTGTCCAGTGTGGTATCTGTCTTAATGTTTCATATTTATATTGTAGTACACCACCTCTTCTGGCAGAAGATGGGGCAGGAGGGCACCTTAAAAACTATGAGTCAAAGAGATGTGAGCTTTCATAGGGAACAGCCTGCTTCATTAGATGCTATGAAAGGCTGAAAGAAAAATAAGAGTCTTTTCTGGGTTTTTGATTTAACATTAACATCCCAAAACGAGATGCTCTTACAAACTTTGGTGGATGATAAACTTGCTGTTAATTGCTTTTATTCCTCTAGTTTTTCTTAATCTGATAACTATCCATATTATTTTAGCAGGATTTGGAAAAAGCACTTGCTGAATTATTTGATACTTTGCAACTTTAAAGCTAAATTATAACACTGTTCCAAAACATTATAATCTTTTTAACCTGTTGTTAGGGTCCGGCATATTCAGGTTAAAGTAACGCTGTGAATTTACTGGTGGTCAGTATTTAGTATACTATTTTTACTTCTGACTGCTTGGAAAAAAATGGTGTCACCTCATTGTGCCCACTCCACCCCAGATTAAGATGATAAATTGAGGAGGATTGAGAAGGTAAGATTAGTTATTTTGTACTGGTTCTTACTGGTTATGGCCTCCAAGATTAAAGCGGTGCAAATCAGCCCATGTTCTCTGTCCTGATTTGAGGGGAAACAATACTGCTTTTGCACATACAGTTTGCATACCCTGATGACTTTCCATATATAAGTGAAAGTGTTCAAGTGTTACATTCAGAATTACAGAATAGCCTTTCTAGCCAAAGCTCCCATCTAGCAATGGTAAGAGTCTCTTATCCCAGGAGTTGAAAATCTTTGTCCACAAAGACCTCAAGCTGCCTGTGCTTACCTGGCTGGCCTCTCTGCAGTAAGAACAAACAGGCAGGAAAGTGCTGCAGGGCTGTAGGCTGCCCAGGGCCAAGTCAGACCTTCCTGGGCTGGATCTGACTCAAGCTTCAAGTTGCCGAGCCCCATCTTAGTCAATTTAATGGGAGTTCTGTGCCTCTGGTAAGAAGCGATTGGGAACTTGTTATGCTAGCTTGCAGTTTAATAATGTCATTTAAAAACTATTTAAAAGGGAGTTGATTTATAGCTCATACATCCCCTGAACAAATATGACAAAGCTACATGAATTATTAACACTTTTTTTTTCTCCCTACAGGTTGTATGATGGAGAACTCTGTAACAGAAGACCATGGAATTTGTCAAGCCTTTGTTTAGATATTTACACTTCAGTTTTTGATCTTTTAAACTGAATTTAAGTTTAGGCAACACTAACTTTTTCCAAGCGCAAGTAGTAAAAATAGTATATTTACTGGCTGTCAGTATTCAAGAACCAGGTTGTGGTAACAGAAAGGACATTTAATGTTCTACACAACTATTCTCATTTTGTACTCCCCTCACTCTGTATTACTTGTCAAGAGTACAGTTACTCAAATCCAGGATTTTTGATACCCATGTTAAAGGCAATTATGTGGGACACATCTATATCTTATTGGTGGTGGGCAAGCTTTCTTACAGCATTACTTCAGATTAAAGTACCAGCCAACACTTGGAAAGGTAATCCAAGAAAGAAAGTTAAGGCTTCTAGTATCATGCAAAGTCTGAAGTGCAGACTTTGCATCTGTATGACTTTTGATGTTCCTTCTAACCTAATTCTGTGATTTCTGGTATGTCTTGTTAGTCTGTTACCTTGATGTGCTATACTTTATCAAGTAAATGATGCACCCTCTTTTCTCCCTTGAGTAGTCTGGATTCCTACCATTTGGCTTGAATTGAGGGAACAGCATGGCAGGGATATTAAAAAAAAAAAACTAGGCTGCAAGGCATGGCATGGCACGGCACGTTGCATTACAGCATAAGGGCGTGTTGGAGTACAATGTGTGACTAGCCCTTCTGTCATCAGGCTGTAGAACAAATGGGAAGAAAGTGCTGAAAAACACTTAAATAAGAGGGAGAGAGCTCCTCTCAAACACCTTTTAAGCATTTTAGTCAGGATCTGATTAAGAGGCTTCTCAGCTAAGAAAGTATGCCTTATTTGCAAGCATATTCATGCCTTTCTACCTGAACCACAAGTGCATTTAGCAGCTATTCACCTGAAGAGTTGTGTGGTGTTGGGTTTTGTTTGTTTTAGTGGGTAGTGGGGTGTTTGTGCTGTAAGAGCTTAAAATAATGTAATTTTCATATGCATTCCATGAGGAGGAAGCCTTCCTTTTATACGAGATCTTCATAAAAGATCCAAATTGCTCTTTCGTTTGTTTAAAAAAAATCCAGTTACTCTGAATTATTTCACTGCATTTTCCTAGTGTGAAAGTTCCTCTTCTAGGCATGTGATGAATCTCATTCCTTATAATGATAGCTTCATTTTCTTAAATGGGGGTGGGGAAGAGATGCATTCAGAAAAGTTAACCTCTGAAGCTTTAGATCTAACTTGTTACTTTGTCACTATAAAGTCCTAATGGACTTTGCTGCTGCTTAGTAAATAAGACACTGTGATTGCCAATATAGATCTTAAGACTTATGTTAAAGATATCTTCGAAGAATACTTGAGTTTAATATAAAATAAAGCAGAACATTTCTGGGTGTAATGTTTAAATGAACAAGGCATTCTTCAATAATACAAAATAAAGGCTTTAAACGACAATATTAAGTGATGAAAACCTTATCTACGCACCGGCGTGTGAAGAGAAGTAATTCCAAGATGAATGGCTGTCCTGATTTTGTTTGTTTTTAGCTTTTGGATGATATAGATAGTGCGAGTAAATGATCTGGATGTTAAGTTTGCTTAGTCTCTCTTACTTTGACGTTTTAACTTGAATGGAAACTTAGTTTAAAGAGAATTTTTACTTCCAGCATGTCAACAAGTTGATATCAAGAAGCACGCTAATTTATATATCAACAATATTTTTATTGTGTTTTTTTTTTTTTTTTTTTAAGAACATTCAATAAATATCAAGCTTTCAGTTTCAGTCGTTTTTGCGCTGAAAAGTCTGTTTTTCCCCTGGCATATGTTCCATTGCCAGCAATGGATGTGCTAGAACAAATGTTAATAAATTAATACTCCCAGATTGCAATTTCCAAAGTACTGCCTCTGTAAATGGTGTGCTAGATTTACTTAATGCAAACCTCAAATATATTCTTCATAGAAGAAAATAGGACTTTACTACAAACTGTCCTCTGACCATAATTTTTTCACCTATGCTGGTAAATTTATTTCATGAAGTACTGTATTTATAAATGCAAAGAGTAGACATAAATTGTTAAAAATACCAAGAATTTAATTTTAAATGGAGTGAGACACATCAGCACTGAATTCTATAAGCTTTGCAGTGATGTGCCTCAACAATTCTGGAACAAACATACAAGAGAAGGAAGGCAACGTGAAGCTCTTGCATTGTTTCGTGCTTTTTTTCTTTTAGTTAGAACGTAAAAAAAGAAAAGTCTGAAGTATGGGACAGCATTTTAAAATCAAACTTTGTTTCAGCTGAACTACTGTATTAAAAAAATAGACAAATTTGAAGAAGAAAAGTCCTAATCTTGAAAAATGACACAAGTATTTTCATCTCCACATTCCTCAAAACTAGAACTGCGGCAATCCGATTTATTCACTGGACATTCATAAATGTAGACTAGGATAAACCAAACAAGACTACAGTTAATTTTGCAGACATTCCGCACAACTGTATATTACATGTACCCTTCCCCACACCCCCAGGTAAAGTAAAAATAAACTCTCCCAAACTATTTACATACAGAAATTAACTTGTACTGGGATTAAGCGATTTCATTCTGCAGTCCCTCTAACCCAAGGCATAATTTTGGGTGCATCTTTCTGTGGTTTAGGTTCCTGGAAGTTTTCAGCAAATCTTTCTCTTGCTTTATCCCAGTTCTTTTTGTTCTTGTTTTGGATGATGGAAACATCTTCAACTGAGGTTGGTCTACTTGTACCTAAGCCTGCATGAGTCTTGTGTAGCTGAAGCTGGATCTATCAAACATGTTGAAAAAAAGTGTTATGTACTTCCATATTTAAAATACTTTCAAATTACTGTACATTAGACTGTGTAATACTTGCAAAATTTGTTTAGTCCTGTAGTCTAAACAAAAACACAACAAAAGTCATGTCATACACATATACATGAACATGATTTAATGCTGATAAAAGCTTGCTAGTAACCCTGTTCATTTTGGAGGTGATTTAAGAAAACTAACAGTCTGAATTTGTGTTAGATGCTGGAACATTTGAGTACATGCACAGCTAGTTCAACAATTTTTGGATCATTCTGCATTCTCAGATTACAGTCCTGATGCTCTACCTCTACTATAGAGGACTAGGAGACAGTATTTTAGTGGGTCAGTAATCAAGAGTGGACAGCCCCTGCAAGGCAGACAGATTACAATCTACAATATCTGCATGCATCTCCCTCGCTACAATTCATCCGACTTTTTCCTGCAAATGCCAGATTCTCTGTCTGTAATATAGCACTGTCACATTTAAATATCACATCAATTGCCCATTCCATGTTTTTTTCTGGCATTGGTATAGCCAAAAAGATCAGCTTTTGGGTATGGTCATTGATATTAAAATAATCCAAATCTCAAGTCTGTTTTGTAGAACAATTTCACACATCATGTTATTTAATGGTGTTCAGTAACCTTTCATGTGATTTTTTTGGGGTATTACACCCAATTCTTTAGCCTCAGCTATCCCCCTCGCTCAGATACTAGTGCTGTTCTGAAGATCTTTCATCTTTCCATGCAAACCACAATGAAGGGGATAAAATGCTGTATAGGTGCTGGGCAGCACTAAATTTCAGTTGCCTGCTACTAAAAAGTAGAACTCCCATGAAAGTCTGAGTTACCCAGTAGATAGCCAGATGAAGTGGACTGTACTGACTCGCACAACAAACTGGAATTGGAACATAGGCCTTTCTGTGATTATCTCTTGATTGTTGTTAGCTCTGCTACATTCAAGTGAGGCCCAACCCTGGATCTCGCTCAGAGACCAACTTCTGAAATATCTGCAAGTCCCTTGCAAAAGACAGAACAAAGCCAAAAGGAGGATTGAAAACAATTATGTGAAATTTTTAGATGGCTAATCACTACTTGAGTTTCCACACCCAGTGCTCTGATGCATCTAAAATGACCAACAGTGAACCTATTTTGCAATGCAAATATAATTACAAAAAATAGATTACACCAAAATAATCAAGTCAGAAAGACCTACCGGATCCTTCATACCACCACCATCCTTGCCTAACCCTTCTCCTTTTTTCCATCCCATCTTCTCCAGCATTTTACGGCCTTTGTTGCTATCACCAATTTCACTTGGAAAAAAAAAAAATTAACAAATAAGGAAGATTAACAATAAGCAATACAGACAATAAGCAACATTTGACTCTTTCCTATTAAGCTTAGACTATTACCCCAACATATAAACCTGTGGTCCAAATGTTGCTCTTACAAAAGTAGGAAACAGCAAGCGAGTGTTACATGGTATACAAGCACATCTGGGTTTGTGCGTTTGCCCGCTAGATTCTACTAAACATAGCAAAAAGGTTATTAAGACTTTGCTCAGTTTTTGTTGGCACAGACGTGTTTGTATATATTTGCCTTCTCAAACTGATTTAATGGTGCCTTGTGTGGAGAGTTGCCATTTTACATTAATGTTATTGTTCTAGTCTTGGCTGGCTATATTTTCATGTACAGATATTAGAACTTACGTTTAAAAGTTTCCTCTATATTTCTTCAAAGGAAATTCCCCCATAAAAACTGTATCCTTTATCACTCAATATCTTCTGCTATTAATAATAGTAATCACCAGATACAGCTTCATAAACACCCAGAAAAACAATTCACATACCTTGTAATCCATGCTTTGTAATATTTGCAGTAAAATACTTTTCAGTGCTCACAAAGATATGCTTATACTTTTCTACATGCAGAAGTTTAACAAAAAAATGTATTCATGAAATATTACTCTGATGAAGACTACACTGCATTTGAAATGTTTGACGTCTAATCCAACCATGCAGTTGATCCAATAAAAGGAAATCCCCCACAATAACCCTTGCCTCTTTTCTACCTAAATATACCCATTCACAAATTAAGCTTGTGAATTTGAATATGATCTAGAGCTAACAGGAGAATCAGCAGGATGGCTCAAAGATAGTTGGAATGCCAAAGCCCCTGCCAGCTCTTTCTGCCTGTGCCCATGGAGGCTCTACAGGCATGCTCCACTCACCACCAAGGCTTCCACCCAGTTTGTGGTCTGGCTCTGCAGGGACTTTAGGCTGCACATCCCTGCCAAAGAGAGCCAGGTGGCAGAGGGCCTGCAGTTTAAGCTGATCAGATCCCTAATGAAGCAGGAGTGCACATGGGGTAGTTTTACTTAGCTGCTGTGGCAGTGCCTGCACTGGGGCACCGAGGGGGGCTTGTGACACTCTAGTTGAGAACCATCACCCTGCCAGAAAGTCACTAAATGAAGAGAAGTAGGGAGATGATCAGCATTGAACTGGAGACAGAAAACTACTAAAATGGTATTGTCTTCACTTAATGTTTCAGCAGCAGAACAGGAAAAAAACAATAACTTTGAATGTACATTTTAAATTTTGATAGAATGAGTCCTGGGATTTCAAAGCAGCAAGTTGAATTCTACTGGGGAGAATTATAATTGAATTACTGTACAGGCAGTTCGAAACCATTTCCAATTCCAGGGCAAATTTCTTACCGTCTCAATATTAAGTCTGGGAAGCATACAAATGGGGAAAATGTCTTCCTTAATATGCACTTAAAATTACTTTAAAAACTAATTTGCCTTGAGGAGGTTGGATTAGATGCCTCCTGGAGTCAATCCCCCTACTTTTTTCCTCTATGATTCAGCCCAGTTGATATCAAATCAGGCTAACTATTAACAATTCACTAAACTATACTGAATATTAAAGGTTTATGATGTTTTAAGAGTAAAGAATGGTTTTATACACTTACACATGGACAGAAGCTGGAATATCATCTCTCTGAAAAGTTCCTTCACTTCCAACAGTTTCTCTGCGTTTTCCAGCTCTGTCTTTGTACTTTGGATTCTTTACTACTTTGTCATCTTCGTAGTCTGTGTTCTTTACAAATATAAAGCAACAAAAGAACTAGTGAAAAAAAAAGACTGGCTTTAAATGTTTTTTTTTATTCTTCTTCTCCAAAAAACAGCACTTAAAACAGGCTCACCATGTTTTATTAGTTTTAAACCTTACAAGCAAAAATTAAAATTCCTCATTCAATAGTTCATGCCTTTGCCATCACCATATAGTAATACAACTTTAATTCATTCATTCTATGGTATGCTATAAAATCAAAACCACACTCTTTAATCTCTATTAGTCCAATGCTACTGCAATCATTGGACACATGAAATACCTTGGCACAAAAATCCCAATTTCCTCAGGTAGTAGAAAAACACTAAAGATTCTGAATACTACAATTTTATCTGTATATGTAGTAGAGCTGTGCAAAATTTCACCCGCAGTTTCATTTCGACGCTGTTTCGACGTGTTTTAGGTTTGAAACAGCTAAATTGAAATGAAACAGCTTCTAAACAACCTCGAAACAAAACGAGTTTTGAAACTCAGGCTGGGCTTACCTTCAGGGAAACAGAAACTAAAGTAAGGAGAGGGAGGGGAAAAGGGAGGGAAGAGTACTCTCATTATTGACTGTAGCTGGCCAGTGACTGTCAATCCTTCCCGGAGGTCCCTTCCAAGCCCAGCGCTCTGGGGGAGGGATGGAAAAACTGCCTAAAAAGGCAGCATTGTTTGAACTGCCCTGCTTTCTGCCTTGGTGTCAGCTGAGTGAGGGCGCACCTTAACACACACACACACAGTGTCACCCACCCATGTCATGAGTTTTGCCTGTCAGCAGGTAGAGGTGCAGGGCCCCACAACCCAGACTTCCCCTGCACTTATCTCCTTGATAGCTGGCAGGCTTCGTGGATGTAGCAGGGCCTAGCAGGCCTGCAGTTTTCACACCCTTGTGCCTCAAGACAGACAGTCCTATAAGCGCTCATGTCACGAGTTTTGCTTGTCCGCAGCTTGAGGTGCAGTTTTTCCTAAACCCCTATACCTATCTCCTTGAAACTTGGCAAGCTGCATGCCCTAAGAAGGGGCTACTATTCCTGCAAGTTTCATCCAAACCAGGCCAAAAATGACAAGTTATAGGCTGTTTTGAGCTCTCCCATTATAGTATATGGACGAACGTTGAAACAGCAAAACTGTTTTGATGAAACAAAATGGAACAGCAGTTTTGACTCCAAATGAAATTTTAAACGAAGTTCTGTCAAAAAGCAAGTTGAAATGGAACACTGCCATTTTGCACAGCCCTAATATGTAGTGCTCCAGGAATCCTTTAAGTCTTTTGCACTGCTTTATCAGGATGGAATTCTGTACGTGCTTAGGTTCTGTGCTGATGCCATTGCACTATTCAGCACAACCTGAAGACCTCCCATTTCCTATGGGAATGCAACTGCACAGGTCCTGTTTGTGACTATGGTTAAAGTTGCATTCCAAAACATCTTTAAAATGTGGCATCTTGTACATGCTATATACTCCCACACACCATTTTAAGGGGTACATATCCCTATATATGTATAAAATATACTCATTTCTGTTCGTCTTTATAGGCAACCAACTAGGGGCTGTGCTCTTCCTGACCCGCTGCCCACAAATACGGGAGAATTGGTGTGGAATGTAGTAGTGCATGGCAACTTGGGCAGCAGCAACCATGCGATGATCAAGTTCAAGAACCTGAGGAAAGGAAGGAAGGAGAGCAACAGAGTAAGCACCCTGGACTTCAAAAAAGCAGACAGATTATCAGGGAACTCATGGGCAGGATCCCAAGAGAAGTCAGTGTGAGGGGGAAGGATCCCTTGTGAAGTCAGTCTGAGGGGGGAGAGGAGTCCAGGAAAGCCTTTAAAGAAGCCTTACGGAGAGTGCAGGAACAAACCACCCCACATCCCAATGTGCAGGAAGACTAGCAAGTATGGTAGAAGCCCAGCCTGGCTTAGCTTTACTCTTTTGTAAGCTAAATCACAAAGAGGAAGCTTATAAGAAGTTGCAACTTGGACAAAGAACTCAGGAGGAGTATAAAAGCATTGCTCAGGCATGCAGGGATGAAGTCAGGAAGACCAAAGTGCAATTGGAGTTGCAACTAGCAAGAAACATGAAGGATAACAAGAGTTTCTACAAGTATGTCAATAACAAGAGCAGGATTGGGGAAGTATGGGTCCCTTACTCTAAACGGGGGAAGCAATCTAGTGACAGAGTATGTAGAAAAGGCCTTTTTCACCTCAGGCTTCACAGGCAACGTCAGCTCCCAGGCTACTGCACCTGACAGCAGTTTGGGGAAGAGGTGAACAGCCAGTGGCAACAGAACAGGTTAGGGACTATTTAGAAAAACTGAACATATACATGTTTGTGGGGCTGGATGGGATGCACCCAAGGATGCTGAGGATGTGATTGCAGAGCCATTGGCCATCATCTTTGTAAACACATGGCAATTGGGAGAGGTCCTGGATGATTGGAAAAGGGCAAATACAGTGCCCACCTTTAAGAAAGGGAAGAGGGATCTGGGGAACTACAAACCAGTCAGCCTCACCTCAGTCCTTGGAAAAATCATAGAGCAGAGCCTCAAGGAATCCATTTAAACCTTCAAGGAGAAGGTGGAACAGTCTGCATGGATTCACCAAGGACAAGTCAAGCCTGACCAACTTGATCGTCTTCTATGATGAGATGACTGGCTCTGTGGATGCGGGGAGACCAGTGGATGTGGTATACTTTGACTTTAGCAAGACTTTTGATACGGTCTCCTACAACACTCTGGCAAGCAAGATAAGGAAGTATGGGTTGGATGAATGGACTACAGTGGACAGAAAACTGACTGGATCATCAGGCTCAGAGGGTAGTAGTCAATAGGTCAATGTCTAGTTGGCAGCTGGTATCAAGTGGAGTACCCCATGGGTTGGTCCTGGGGTTAAGTTTTGTTCACTGTCTTCATCAATGACCTGGAAGATGGCATAGAGTCATAGGCGATGCATAGAGGGGACAGTGCAGGGGGCAGGCTGCCAGTGCAGCCACCGGCAACTGCAGGCAGTCCCCCCCCCCACTGCTGACACAGCCGCAGTCACCTATGAGCGATCCCCACTTGCCACTATCACTGTGCCTCCCCAGCCTCAGCAGGCACACACTGTTCATGCAGAAAGTGCATCCTCAGCAAGTTTGTAGGTGACACCAAGCTGCAGGGAGACGTAGATGAGCCGGAGCGTAGGGTTAGGATTCGGAGAGACCTTGACATATTGAAGGACTGGACCAAAATAAATCTTACGAGGTTCAATAAAGACAAGTGCGAGGTCCTGCACTTACGATGGAACAATCCCATGCACCAATACAGGCTGGGGACTGACTGACTAGGCAGCAGCTCTGCAGAGAAGGATCTGGGGACAGTGGACAATAAGATGAATATAAGCTGACAATGTGTCCTTGTTGCAAAGAAGAGTAATAGCATACTGGGCTGCATTAGTAGGAACATTGGCAGGAAGTCAAGGGAAGTGATTCTTCCCCTCTATTCAGCACTGATGAGGCCACATCTGGAGTACTGTGTCCACTTTTGGGCCCCCCACTACAGAAAGGATGTGGACAAATTGGAGAGTCCAGCAGAGAGCAATGAAAATGGCTGGGGCACACGACTTCCGAGGAGAGGCTGAGGGAACTGGGCTTATTTAGTCTGCAGAAGAGAAGACTGAGGGAGATTTAAGAGCAGCCTTCAACTACCTGAAGGCAGGGGGGAAGGGGGGTTCTAGAGGATGGAGCTGGACTGTTTTCAGTGGTGGCGGATGACAGAACAAGGAGCAATGCTCTCAAGTTGCAGCAAGGGAAATTTAGGTAGGTATTAGAAAAAAACCACCACTCACTAGGAGGGTAGTAAAAACACTAGAGCAGGTTACCCAGAGCGGTTGTAGACTCTCCATCCTCGGAGGTTTTTAAGATCTAGCTAGACAAAACCTTGGCTGGGATGATCTAGTCAGGCACGGTCCTGTTTTGAGCAGGGGGCTGGACTACATGATCTCCTGAGGTCCCTAATTTTCTATGATTCTACATACAGTAAAAGCTCTGTTATTCAGCATCCCCCATTCCTGGGGGATGCCAGATAACAAGATATGTCGGTTAATTGAGCGGCCCCAGCTGCCACTTCTTCCGCTGTGTCTGGGGCATCCCTTCTGCAGCATTGCTGCCCCTCCTGAGGACCCTGTGGAACAGGGAGGTGGGCCCTGCACAGCCCGTTTTGCCTCCAGGCCTTGGAGGCTTGGAGAAACCAGAAGTACCATGTGGATACTTCCAGTTTCACATTTCCTTACAAGGCAGCATGGTGGTTAACAGAGCATGCTGGCTTGTAAGGTGCCCGAGAGTTTACTGTATGACTATTTCAGTCGATCACAATAGTTGTGTGAGATAGTTTGGAAAAATTAAAACAATGATAAAAATATCATAACCTCTTTTTAAAGATAAGCCCATATTGAGCTGCCTCTGCTCCTAGAGCTTCTGGCAGCAGTCCTAGAGCTTCTGGCAGCAGTCAGCAGCCAAATGAACTGTGGTAGCCAGCTGAAGTGGGAGCATCTACATGATTAGATGCCAGCGACAGAATCCTGACTCCGCTGGGAGGGGGTGGAAGGTTCTGATTAGCCTTCGAGAGAGCACAAACACTCAAAAAATGTGCCAAAAGAACTCTGTTGCATAGTCTAGGCCTAATTGAGTTGAAAGAACCCATTTAAACTTCAGACCACTCCAAGCTTATTGAAAACCTACCTGTAAACCATATTTTACCCGTATTTTTTTTAATGCTTTTCTTCTGACTAATTCCCTCTCTTCTTTGCTAAGCACCGGAGAAGCTAAAAAGCCAAAAACAAAACCATAACATATATTATCCAAATACGTCTGAAGTAGAGAAAGAACTAATATTACAGATTTGTTTTAACTAGTACTGGTCCAAGATTGCCAATATCACTTAGTACTGAGTATAGGCACTGGATGTAATGCACTTAAGATTCCTTCAAGAAAAACTGATAGCTATAGTATGAATAAACTAAACATAGCATCTATATTACACGTTGAATTCAAAGCACACAATGCTAATTAAATAAATTTAATTTTTACTGTATTCATTTATATGAGTATTTCTTCTAGGGTTATGTATGTATTAACTCCCTCCCCCTGAAAAAGCACAGCACTTAGTACACTGAAAATAAGAGAACCTATCTGAAACAAGATTAATTCATTCAGAAAGAGGGCTACTATTTTATATCCTATTTTATTCTCTCTTGACTTTTTATAAAGAGTTACTGTCAAAACCCACAATTTAGCAATAACATCCACTTACTACAAGTTTCCTTTTTCTTATCAAGGCGAAGGTGTGCTCTCACTTGTCCTGGTTCACATCCATCACATGTGTCGCTGCCAGGGTGTATGTGAAATGATAACACTGTTTCTCCAATCTTAACTTCATCCCCATGTTCCAGAACATAGGGATCACATTTTGTTTTAGGCTACAGAAAAAAGATTTAAATAATTTTGTCAGCAATATCACCACTGTATATTCCATGCATACTACTCATTAATGTATCATTCAGTTCTGTCTAGTGGACACTGAGATACATTCAACTTAACTGGTGCCCCTAAAGTCTAACTATTTTAACTGGAGCAGATTTCTCAATTCCTATTACAAAACTAAATGTGAAGTTTTATTACAAGCATGCCTAAAATGGAGCATAAACAGAGAAATTAATAATGTATGGTAAAAAGACCATGCAATAAGAGATAGTGGGTGCATCTACACCTGCAATTAATGCAAAGCAATAAACTCTGGAGCAGTCTGAGCCAGAGTAAACCAACTCCCGGGTGCAGCATCTATACATGCACCCTGGAGAGTACCGATTTGAGCCATGGTGGAGCAGTTTATACCAAGGCTGCTTAGCTCCGAGTGGCAGTATTGGGCAGCAGAGGGGCTGGCTGGAGTATCAGGGTGTTGAAAGTGCAGAGTTATGTGGCTAGACATCAGGCAGGAGTCTGGCCCCCAGCTGACTGTCCTGATAGGGAGCATCTTACACCTGCGCTCAGCATCTACACATGTTTAATCACAGTAAATTACCGCAGCGTAAAATAGTACTATCCCTGACAGTATTATCTTACTGTGGCATAAATTAATTTACTGTAGCCTAATACTGTCGCACATGTATTAAGTGATGCTCTACTCTGCAGCCACTTAGTCTACTCTTTAGTAAAGTGCATATGGAGCTGTGGCCAATGACGACTTAAAGTGTGATTTTAATGTAAAATAAACCCAAGAACTGTCATTTACTGGGCCAAGCCGCAGGGTCAATCCAGTATCCTATGGCACTGAGTATACTGCTGGGAGGAGGGGAGGGGCTTTCTGTTTTGTTAATAATCCCGCCTTCTTATTTTCTCTCTCTCTCACATTTTATTTGCCTTTTTGACTGCTGCTGAACACTGGAGCTGATACTTTTAATAAACTGTCCACAATGAACCCAAAAATCTCTTTCCCATGTGGTAACAGTTAGTGTCATCATGTACGTATGTTTTGGGTTATTCCCCTCCCCCACTCACCATGTGCATCGCCTTGCATTTATTAACACTGAATTTCATCTTGACTGTTCGGCTCAATTGCTCAAAATTCCTCAGTAGCTCTTTGCAGTCTATTTTACTTGTTACCTCTCTCTCTTTGTGTTATCTGCAAACTTAGCCACCTCACTCTTCACTCCCCTTTCCAAATTATTTATGAATATATTAAACAACACTGGTCCCAACACAGATCCTGGGGGAACCCCACTGTTTACTTCCTTCTATTCTGAGAACCTACCATTTATACTCTGTTTTCCTTCCTTAAACCAATTTCTGATCCACCAGTGAACCTTCCCTCTAATACCATGACAATTTAATTTCACTAAGAACCTCTGAAGTGGAACATTGTTAAAGATTTTAAAAGTCAAAATATAGACTAAAATGGAGCCTGATCCATATGCTTGTTGATACGCTCAAAGAATGGGCAGGTTGGTGAGACAAGACATCCCTTAGATAAAGATAAAAATATGCTGATATCTCTTCAGAAAGCCCAGTTCACCCATGTACTGAACAATCCTTTTTTTCTTTTTTTAGATTTGTTTCTAAAGTTTACTGCAAACAGAAGTTAAACTCACTAGCCTTTAATTCCCTTTTTCTGGAGCCCCTTTTAAAGACTAACCCTACAACTACAGTTTCTTTAAAACGCAGTAGATATATTTCCTAATTATACAATGCTCACCTGTAGAATCTGATTTCCATTAACAACTGTGCCATTCTGACTGCCCTGATCCACAAGAACATAGTTTTGCAATTCATGGTCGAAGTATACTTCTGCATGAAACTAAAAGAAGAAATGAAATTTTTCCCCCCATTGCCCCGTGCTTAATTTACATAGTATTTAATGCAAGATTACAGAACAAATTTTTGTATACCATTAAATATACAACTAAATACTGTAAAGGTGTGAAAAAGCCATAAAAACACTATTGTGTGCGTTTTACTGATAATATAACACAAGTATTGGCTGAAAAAATTGTAAAAAATAATTAAAATCAAAACAGACAATAACAAAAACAAAAAGCCCATTACATATCAGTCCACTACTGCAAATCTTTACCCAAAGGATCTCTCCTGTCAAATATTTATAAAGCTCCTAATTTCTGCCTCAATCCTTGTGGAATAAAATCAATGCCATTATTTCAAAAGGGTAATTAGTTATGTAGCTCTCATGTTACATGGGCCTTCATAACAGCAACGATCCAAGTGAAAACCATGCTTTCACTTCTAAGTAACTAATATTTTAAAGTTTAAAAATAAGCAACCTTTTGCTGCAAAGGAAAAAAAAACCCAAACCAAAAAACCCACACTTCCCCATTCATAACTCCACAACTCTTTTGCGATGAAAACATACTTACAACACAAAATTCCCCTTGCTCTCTCTCAGCAAGGGGCAGTGGACTAATCCTGAGGAAAAAATTAACAGTAGAACAAGTGTATTTTGTAGATTAGGCAGTACAGGCCTGCCACAGGGAACAACCCAAAAGAATCTGTGAATTACCTTACTGACTGCAACCTCAGGAATTTGGAGCGTATGTTCCATTTCTTTCTCTCTGCAAAGATAGGTTTATAGTTAATTTGATTCTTGTCATGTACAATTATGTGATTTTACAATGTGGTAGCAGAGAAGTCTGACAGACTTCACATCACTATATTAGTTATAAGCTTTTGAAGAAAAATAATTTAAAATAACGAGTAATATCAAAGTTCCTTCCTTAAGAATGAATCCTAATGACAAGTTTCTTTCTAAACAATAAACAAACTTTACAGATTATACCCCAATATACAGATTACGATCTAATACAATGAAGTGTGTGCGTGCAAGTACATAGCAGAAACAACCAACTCCCCACATCAACTCCAGAGCCACACAACTGTAGGCTGATGAGAACCGATTTCCACAAAACAGCATGGCAGGATGTGCAACTGTCAGGATTTAGAATCAGACCCTATCATATCATTAAATGGATATCTGCAAGGGACCTAAACGTAGCAGGCAATAATTATATAAATTTGAAATACTCATCTCTACTCTTAAACATTTAGGGAGAAATCTTAATTTCATACAAGTTGAGGGGGATGATGACACATGACCACCCAAAAAAAGTGTTAGGTTGTGGAAACGCCACACAGGGGCACCCTGCATCCCACTTCTGCTCTTCAGCATGTCTATACAGCAGCATTTAAGGGAAGAGTATGCTTTTTTAGTATCAGGCAAGGGATGAGATCACCGGAACCATGAATTGTATGGACCTACTGGCCAGGACTGTGGTGCATGGGTTGTGAAATAGTTTGCTGTTACAACTTTGGAGGCTGATATAGGAGCCGATGCATACTCTTGCAGCAATTGAGACGCAAACCCAGAGAGGCACCAAGGAATTTCCATCCATCCTAATATACAAAGGTGAATTTTGCAGAGTCGTTAACTCAGCAGTCAGTCTGTAGATCAGCATTTATGCAGTACTCTTCATAACTGCAACCCACAAATATCATGATGTATAATAGATGAAAGAGGCAAAATGTAGACAATTCCTGGGGAATCCACTACTCCTGCATTAAACATATTCAGGTAGGCCTTCAATGTCCACAAGAAGCAGACACACTTTTGAAGATCTTATCCAAGACAACTAGGAAGAGTACATCACTGAACTTGATTTCTGAATTTTAGAAAGATGAAAGACTCAGTCAACCCTCCTGGAATTTGAATATTTGAAAGATCCAGGATTTCATCAAAGACACTAGATATACTTTATTCTGTCCTGATTTTCTGAAGTCTTTCTTCTTACTCTGGAAAAAGCCATTCAGCGACTCAGAAAAGGTTTTTTACCTTCCTATAAGAAAATAGCTTTCACGGATTTCCCTGCACTTAAAGAATGCTAATGTCATTTACAAACTCACCAGTTAATACTGTTCAAAACCTCAGAATTTGTAAGACAACAAACAAACTGACGGCTAATCTTACAGTTTTTCAAAGTTAGGCACGAGACAAGATGCATGTAATAAATTCCAGTCAATTTTACCTTCCAATTGTAGCAGGCTTCACAGCTGTGATAATATAAAGCGATCCGGTCTGTAGTACAGGTGATCTAATCACAATTACTCTGATACAGGGAGGCCAGATTCTTTCTTCATCTATATCCATAAAAAAAAATAATGTTAGTAAAACCAAAGATGAAAACTGTGATCACAGTCCACTCAATTTTCAAATGACTGTAAAGGATTTAGCCAAAAAACCTAACCTGTAATCAATGTGAGTAACATGGAAAAGTTCTGGGTCATTTCTTAAAATGGAAATGTACAAGTATATTTGATAGAAAAACATGATTAAATTATTCTTTCAAAGGCTTATTTACCTGTTCCTAGACCAAACTGCATTATAATTTTCCCCTTCTGCATTCACTAGTCTATTCTAATTTATTTGGAGCATGTGTATCAAATGCTTTTACATACTCTTAATTTTTGGGGCATTACAGATAAAGCTGGGAATAAAAAAAGAAAAGAGTCTTGTTAAATGAAGTTTTATTTTGAAAAGACTTATCTAAAAAAATAGTACCTTCTTAGTCCAACATGACTCTTGGATGCATTCAGAATTATATACAGTTACTGCAGTGGCTAAAACTTAGAATTTAATATTAAATATTTTACTCCTAAAAGGACTACAAAGCCATTACATCTACAAATTAAGCACTGCATTCTGTTGCTTCTCATGCATTAAAAGATCTGTTAATTAAATTCTAACTGCTGGGGTATACTCTGTCCTTAATATACATAAACAAAAACACAGTTATAGTGATGCTGAGAAGGTATAAGTGAAGGTGCAATGGGAAAACTGTATTCTATGGGTGTAAATAAGGACAGATCTGGCTTGCTGTTTCTTTATTCCTCTGGTACAGCAGAAATTGATAGCTATCAGACATTTTAAATAAAAGAAGAAAAACTAATTAAGATGTCACAAGGTTACTAAAGTACCCAGATACCATTCTTTAACTACAGAACCTCTATCTACAGCTATTTATAGATGTTTAAAAAAAGAAAAGAAAAAATACACACTTTATTGGAAGATGCAGTGCATTAGCTCAAGCCAGTTTTGTAGCATCTATATAGATCAGGCATTTCAGTGGGTTTTTTTGGCATGTTTATCTAATAGCTGACTGAATCACCTATTAGATAAATGTGCCCAAAAAGCCCCACTGAAATGCCCGATTTATACACACATTGGACGAGGTGGGTCCAACTAACATGCTGCCTCTTCTGGGCATGCACTGAGTTCAGTGCAGGAGCATGCCAAGTAAAAATTAAATGCCATTTTTAATTTTTTTTTCAAATGTCTGGAAGCAGTCTATATGACTGACATAAAGGGTATTTTAGAGAGAACTGAAATTCTCCTAATTGTAACCAGGCCATGGCTTACAGTGCAGTCCCCTTGTAGATGATGATGTTCCAAGGTATAAATAGTAGTACAACATACTTAGGCCCTTTTCCACAATGCATACGAGTCAAAAGTCTGCATAAAGGCAGGACTGCCCCACTGACAACCTCTATTCAACGCTATTTAGAAAGCATCTTTAATGTTGTCCTTATTGCTTGAAAAGGGTATACAGGTCTCTGAGAAGACCCACATACCATAACTGGCTACTGAAACACCCAAAAGGTCGGATTTTCAAGTATTATGGAAAAGCTTAAATTTACCCTTTTTAAAACGGAAAGAGATTGTCCTGCCTTACTTTTTAACCAGAGGTGAACTTCACCTTTAACAGCTGTATGAAATTAAAAGGGAATGATTATTGATGAGAGGTTCTATTTGTGAACTGAAAAACGGAACCCAGAAATCACTTTAAACACAGGTCTGTGATCTCCAGGGCAGCATACATAGTTTCATTTTATTCTGTGTTCTTTTTCTAGCTATAGACTTCCCAGTCTTAGAGCAACAGAGTGGTACAATTCCCCCTAAACAAGCAATATTCAGGGTCTCAAAAAATTTTTATGCAAGCAGAAAATGAGCATCATGTTAGTATCCCCAAATGACAGATATATGCAAGAGCTTCCATAAGAACAAGATCATTATCCATTTTTAGTACTATAGTGAAAGAAAAAGTAATAGGAACTATACAAGTATTGGCTAATTTTATATTTTTCTGAAGACACCAGCTTTTAAGTCAAAAGAATCTCAAGCAATTTATTTTCAATTTTCTTATAACTTGTTATAGTTTATTTACTGGATTTTTTAAATATACAGGAACTCTATATAAAAAACATAATGAGTCACCTTCATTTTCAGAGTCTTCTGAATTTACACTTTGTTCACTTGTTAATTTGTCTTCACTGCTATATTCTTCATATTCAGAGTCAGTAATTTCACCTTCTTCTGGCTCACTCTCTGTGTCTAGTCTATTGTCATCCATAAATGCGGCTGTATCTTGTGTATTTTTGTTAAGGGGTGAGTTTATGCTATTTGTAGAAATGGATTCTTTCACTGTTAAACTGCTTCTTGTATTAGTGTCCACTTTAGCCTTTTTTCTCCCATTTGGAGCCTCTTCCTCTTCAGTAAAGCTTATCTGCTCAGTGATGGAAAGGTAATTCAGACTGCTGGATGACTTCTGGTCTTCTGTGTCCAAATCCTGAAGAAGATTCATAGGAATCAAAACCAAGGAAGTTATTCTTTAATGACTGATTATTTTAATCTCTACAAACATTACAGATTTGAATCCTTCATGGGGGTGCTGTTTTACTTCTCAAAATCAGGAAACATTAGCACATGCCTGTGGAAAAGAAGTTTTAGATGATACCTTTCCACACATTCAAAGTTATCCTATCCACCACAGCAAAAAATTCATCTTCAGTTTCCAAGGCTGTGACCATATCACTTTCCTCTTCTAAACCTTTCACAAATTCCTTTTTTTTACATCAACATCCAGGATCCTTGTCCTCACATTGAAAAAACTTGTACAACTGCACCCTGAATGTGCGCGCGTTTTGTTCATATGCTTTCTACTTTGTATCCCCATAACTTTCCAGGCTTCCTTAATTATTCTTCATAATCCTTCTACTTCTGTCTTCATTTTTTTTTCCACACTATTCCCTATACCTGGAACTCCTACCCAGGTTAGCTGAATGACCTTCCTTCCTCTTTTGTCCTTCCTTCAAACTTGCATCTTTAAGAATTAAACTAACTCTTCAATGTCTCTTTTAGTGAAAAGCATTATCAGACTCCTTTGTAATACCATATGGATACTTCATAATGAAAACCCATCTTACTGAAGTACTTCTCACACACGCACATTGCTTTATTGCAGGTTTATCCAGCCATAGTGGGACTGGTGACATTGGGTTGTGTTGTCCTTTGTAAGACTAAGGGAAGAGGAGACCACCATTTCGTAAGATAAAAAACACTAATCAACACACCCAGAATTACATTAAACTTTCCCAGAGTATTCAAGCTAATGCAATTCTTTAGCAACCCTGACAGTCTTAAAAAGAAAAAGAAAAAGCTAAGTGAAAGCTGTTTAAGAGCCCAAAGAAGCGGTTTTATGTGCAATCTTGAGCTCAACACAAGTTTCTTGGGACACACTCAATTCCAGAAGTAGAGCAGGCATACCACGTAGAAAATGATTTTTGTACATTTAAAAAAAAATATATTTAGCCTTTATACATAGCACTTGATATTACGAAGTCCTACAAATTAATTCAAATGAAACCCTAAACATGCAGTTTAAAGTAATTCCATTCAATTAATATGACAGCTAACCTAACTTGTCCAAGGCCTCAAAGTTGGCTGATGACACACAATAATCAGAATATAATAACTCCCTCCTCTCAGTGTTCAAGACACTAGATAGCAAAGGAAAATTAAATCTAGAGGTAGATATGTATTTGTTAACAAACATCCCAAGAGGTCTGTTATTAAGACATTGAATTCTGACATCAAAGCAGCAATCCCTGAAAGATTCTCAGACTGCAGGCCATTGGAGAGAGAAAGGATGCAAATAACTTCTATTCAGCTCCACATTTAGTATTGAAGAAGAGACTAATTCAGACAATACCGGTGTAGGTTGTAGCTGTGTTGGTCTAAGGACATACGTAGACAAGGTTCTTTGGTTGAGTCTGATATCTGTTATTTATCATTTATAGCCACATTTATCCACACAGCACTCATGAGGCAGAAATGAACTATTTTAATGACGAGTAGTTAAAGCATGGAAGCTCATCAGGTCATACAGGTGCTTGTGGCAAAGCAGGAATTGAACCTAGCTTTCACCACAGCACAAGCTAGTTCTTGCACTTCTGGTCCAATCTTCCAAGACACAGATCTACACGTATATAAATTGTCAACATTAGACTTGATGTAAATATGTGGGAATATTGTTTCTAGCATCATTTCAAAAGCTGTGTATTAGGCAACTATTTTTCCCCCCATTTCAAAATTTGGCCAGTAAAAATAAGAATTCAGCTGCTCTTGGACAAAAATTTCTAGTATTTTTTAGAACTTCTTGTAGGACGATCAAAGGTTAAGAAAAAAAGCACAGAACGAATTCTGAAAACATCCTAATCAATATTAATAATGCACTTGTCAGTATATCATAAAACATTTTGATCTCAAGAGTTTCCTTGTTAATCCCAATTTCAAAATGGGAAGCAAATAAATAGGTCTACATTAGGGGTTAAGACTCCACGGAGTCTTAACATCCAGTCTACCGCTATGCCTGTGGGTTGTAGACTGGCACAGGCTACGCAGGCTGGCCCCAGCCCCACATGCTGCACGCAGTGTGCAGAAACTGTCTGCAGCCCATGTGTTGTTGACCTTGGGCTTAAAGATCTATAAAAATTCACTCTTTTGTAAAATTGAGGCTTCAGAATTAAAATTCTTGTGGGATAGTGCCTGTCTTTATACTTACTCATTAAGCTCCTGGCATGTTATGGGCACCATAACAAACAAGTTTAGATCACAGATAGAGATTTTTGGGGCCTATACTGATATCCGATTTTTAAGGAGACATATCGGCCAATACCATTCCGATTTCCAATACAGCATGGAGAGCTACCTCTAGCTGCTAAGTGTGTTGTGGTGGAAGGGGAGGGGACAGATAAGCCCCACACCCTGCCCCTCACAGTGAGGGAGGGGACAGGGGCAGGCACTGTCCAGCCAGGGCAGAGCGTGGGACAGACCTGTGGCTTGTTGGGGAGGGGGGCAGAAAAAAAGTGGCTCTTGCAGCTGCACGCTTCCTGGGAGGGAACAGATGAGGCATGCGCCCCTTGATCTGCACAGGGCGGGACAGGGGGTTTGATCCGCACCCCACCGCCACCACAATGGATTCACCAGCTAGAGGCCACTCTCCATGCTGCCGGGCTGCGCTCCTCACTGCCCAAGTGCTGCACTGCAGCTGTGTGCACAGGCATTTATCAGCATTGGACCGATTTCCAATACAGCCAATTTTCTTTATATCACTACATCAGTCTGATATCGGATCAGTATCGGTGTATCATTAATATTAGATTCTTAGATTCCACTTCACATGGAAAGGTAAGTCCCTGTTCTTGGCTAGGATGGCCAATCTTCTAGATAGGGTTTTAAACTCAGTTTGCTGGGGGATAGGGAAACACTAATGGTAGCATGCCTGGGGACCAACATACAGGAAAGCTTCATAGATAGGAACATTAGAAGAGCCACTCTCCCGGGAGCTGAGGGAATAGTTTTCCATCAGTGACAGGAAGCTGATTGCCTCAGGTGCCCATACACTAATGCCAGAAGCATGGGGAACAAGCAAGAGGAGCTAGCCCTCCTGCTCTCCAGTGGCCATTATCATCTAGTACAGATTACGGAGAGCTGGTGGGACTCCTCACACAACTGGAGCGTAGCCATAGAAGGCTATGCCCTTCATACAAGGGACCGAGTAGGGAAGAATGGTGGAGGCGTAGCTCTCTATGTGAAGGAGCAGTACATCTCCTTGGAGGCCGACACTGGCTCCAAAAAAGGACAGCTTGAAGCCTTCCGGGTCAAACTGCAAGGGAAGCTTGGGACATGCCCCAGAGAGGACTATACAACAATGGCCCGCACTAGTAGGGAACAGATTCAAAGGGCTAAGGCGACAGTTGAACTAAAATAAGCAACAGGAGTCAAAGACAGTAAGGAGTCCTTCTCTTTAGGTATATAGAGAATAGGAGGAAAGCAAATGGGAGTGTGGGGCCACTGCTCAACAACTCAGGACACCTGGTTACTGGCACTCAGGAGAAAAATGAACTCCTGAATGACTATTTTGCTTCGGTCTTTCACCAGACCAAGGGCAAAATCATGCCAGATTGGGTACAGATGGAGCAGGGTAGGAATGACTGCCTTCCTACTATTACTGTAGAACTGGTATGTGAACATCTGAAAAAAATCAGACATATGCATGTCAGCAGGACGGGATGAACTTCATCTGAGAGAGTGCTGAAGGAGCTGGCCGAAGTCTCGTAGGATCTCTGGTGAAACTCTTCCAAAACTCATGGTGCTCTGGAGAGGTCCCTGAGGACTGGAAGAGGGCCAGTGTTGTACCCATCTTCAAGAAAGGGAGGAGGAAGGACCTGGGTAAATATAGGCCAATCCAGCCTAACTTCTATCCCAGGGAAAATCCTGGAAAAATTTATCAAGGAGTCTATATGCAACAGGTAGGATTCTTAACGACAGTCAGCATGGCTTTGTCACAGGCATGTCTTGTCTTACCAATCTCACCTCCTTTTACAATCAGGTAATTTGCCACCTGGATAAGGGAGGCGAGGTTGACACCATACACCTTGACTTCCAGAAGGCCTTTGATTTAGTATCCCATGAAGTTCTCATGAGAAAATTGGAGGATTGTGGGCTTAACTGTGAGACAGCTAGGAAGGTAGGGAGCTGGTTGTGAGGTAGAACCCAGAGACAGTTCTAAATGAACGGATCTGTCGTCCTGGCGAGGAGTGGCCAGTGGTGTCCCTCAGGGGTCGGTGCTTGGTCCAGTGTTTTTCAACATCTTTATCAATGATTTGGATGTGGGGGTGAAGAGCTCGCTGGCCAGGTTCATGGACAACACCAAGCTATGGGGAAGTGTAGTCATGCTTGAAGGTAGGCTGCAGATACAGGTGGACCTACGCAGGCTAGCAAGTTCAGCAGATCAGAATCAGATAAAGTTCAGTGTTGAGAAATGTAAAGTGCTCCACTTGTGGACAAAAGAACCCCCCTATACATCTACAGGCTTGGCAACACCAAACTGACCAGCACTGAGAATGAAAGGGACCTGGCAGTAATAATAGACCACAGTATGAATATGAGCTAGCAGTGTGATCCTATAGCTAACAGGGCAGATAATACTCTGGCATTCATCAATTGATGAGTCTTGAGCAAAACTAGGGAAGTGATTCTTCCACTCTATTTGACATTGGTGAGACTGTAGTTGGAGTACTGCATCCAGTACTGGGCACCGGACTTTGACAAGAATGTGGTAAAACTCAAGAGGGGCCACCTGTATGATCAGAGATCTGTATATGACAAGGCAGTTCTGGGCCTCTTCAGCCTGAAAAAGAGAATGCTGAGAGGGGAGTTGATAGTAGCTGACGGCTACATCAGGGACATACATCAAGGGCTCAGTAAGGGCACCCTTGGGGAAAACCAGGAGTAATGGTCACAAACTCCTGGAAGACCATTTCAGGCTCAACATTTGTAAAAACTTCTTCACAGTTAGCGTCCAGACTCTGGTATAAGCTCCCTCCAGAGGTGGTGCAATCGCCTACCCTGGAAATCTTCAAGAGGAGACTGGATGGTCACCTTGCTGGGGTCACCTGACTTCCAGTTGTCTTTTCTACCTGGTGCAGGGGGCTGGACCCGATGTTCTCCCGAGGTCCCTTCCAGCTTCCCAATCTATGACTCCTGTGACTTTTGCTGGTTACTGCTTTCTTAACATTCCTGCAAAGATCTGGGGTAGGGTTTCTTGCTTTATTTATTTGCTTTTTAAATGGCAGCATACAGACAGTGTCTTCAAACTTTGGGTTCTTAACACACTTCATTATCATTGTCCTTCTTTTATGCTTTCACATGCCTACATTCAAATTCATGTCATGGTGCTCTACAAATATTAAGTATGGGTAATATTTCAATGCGTTCATGTGCAAGATCATTTTATGTTGTGCTAAAGAAACCTTATCACCACACACACACATGCAGCAGGGTGTGCACACATGCATGCTATACAAAAAAAACAAAACAGTGCAGTATTCAAGTAAATACCATGAGTCCAGGTAACAGTTTAATAGCTGGACTTAATTCTACATAACCACTGCTTAGAAAAAAACAAAAATCAATACAACATGAATATCTGAGAAATGCATCATTTCTTTAAGATTCAGAGAAACGAACGCTGCAGGCTTTTGATTTTCCAAATGAAAAATTGTAAGACTCTCCTCCCCAATTAGGAGCTACAATGATATGTTTCTCCATACAGTGGTGACTATTATGTGTTTTGTGACTACAGCTACAACCCACAAAAGGTGCCTTTCCTCATGCATCTGTTTTGCCCAGTAAATGCAAGGAATCACTGGATAATTCCCTGCAACTCTCCTGACTAACTCCCAAAATCCACATATGGTTAGACTGCTACATTATACATTTCTCTGTGATACCCATGATGGAGAAAAACTCAACATAATCTTTTAGACTTGCATCACAATAGGAGTCAGAAGAGAGACAGGATGGATTTGGTTTATGGCAAGTGATATCATTACCACAGCACCAAGGATAATATGAACAATAAAAGACCCAATCCACTCTAGAGCTCAACTTATTGTTTATGGCAGAAGTGAAAGAAAGGAAAAGAAGTATTTATACCTACTATCTGAATTTTGAATCTACAAAAATTAGAAGGACTCAAGGCAAATACTCAGGTATCTTTTTTAAACTGACTACCTAGTGTTGATAGTGTCGGTAGCCAAATTCTCCCCTGTACCACCATCCTTGTCTATTCTGTCAAGATCAAGGTGACAGCAAATGCATCTTGGAGTAAATAAATGTCACCAAGACCCCTGCTACACATTACATATATTACAATAATTAGCTGATTAATCGTGCAATATAGTTAGACTGGCCACCCATGCAAAGAAATCATCACAAAAAAAAAAGTCTATCTAGCTATAAAAAATGGCCAACTAGATATAATGCCAATGCTTGAGAATCTGTAATTATCCTACAGCTGGTTTCTATCCAGGTTTTATTTGAATGTATAGCAGAGCCGTTCTCTCCAGGTGGAGAAGTTTACTAAATATTTCAAATCATTCACAAGTGACCATTTATCACTTGGTTTTGCTATGCAAGAGCCACAAATCTAGAATGCATCACCTATTCCATATTTTAAAGAGGCAAGTCTAGACACAACCTTTAATAACTAAAACATATCAATTTAAGAAAAGAGTGCAACCTGTTCTGACAAATCTTCACTGTGCATAAACTTTCACGTTCATATCAGTGACCAATAAAGGGTTTTTAAAAATCAATGTTATACTCTCTTTGCCACAGAGAAAAAAAGCCTGAAATATATTTACGTTGCTTCTTTTAAAAAAATATTTCTAGATCTGTCTAAGACCTGATTGCACAGAGTTTATGAACAGTTCTGATGGAACTCCTCTGTGGATATGCTACAGTATGGAAGCAAATTATCCCAATACGAACATTTTTATACCAGTGTAACTGTACCCATGTTAGGGAATGTGCCGATTCAACTATAATTGGTTTCTAATTGGATATCGTTAATCTCTACAAACCCCATGTGGACACATTCTTAGAAATATGAGGAATGCAAAACGTAATGCTTCATTTCTGTTTTGCTGCAAGCCTCAGGAAGTGCTTTAATGGCGTTTATTGTTGGTACTTGGCAAGTTAATTAAATGGGCCGCCAAGGGTATTGAGTCTTTTATATAGGCTCCTTCAACGTGAAACACTATTATTAACCTTGGAAGGTAGAAGTGCAAGATTCTTTGTTTCAATAACATCTAAGCTATCATATGTCTGTTGCCAGTGTCTCCCAAGCTCTTCAGCTCTTGTCTCACTACCTAGAAGTTGCCTTAATTTCTAACATAAAACTTAAGAATTAAAAATGTTTAAAAAATAAATAAATAAATTTCAGGCCATCTTCAAACATTATAACAAAACTTAGAAGGGCCCCGGTTACACAACTTGTTCTGCCTTGACAGGCAGCTTTGAAGTGCAATATGCACAAATCTGACTGCTGCCCTAAAGACATGAAAGGGGATTCTTGGCTTGTCAAGACACCATATAGATAATTAAGGTTCATTTTGGCAAATATTTGGGATAAGGTCTTGTCAAAGCTCTCTTCAGATGTTTTTACTTGTACAATATTTCAACTCAATCTGCAAATAGATGCAATAATGTAATATTTTTTTCCAAGTAAAAACATATCTAAATATCAACTACCCAGATACTAAGTATTTTTTAAATATATCAAGTTTAAAAGATAAACATCCACAGACTAATGTGTTTGGTGTCTCAACTCTACCTTCACCAGAAGCTGCCAATCCAAAAGAAGAAATCTTCAGATTAGCCATGGTTTCTGTCAACTGACGTACCTAAAGATGGGATGAACAGCAGCAAATAGTAAACTACACACCGTAAAACGTATCATCCGTTTCAAGAGTATTATGGGAAATATTTGCGACAAAACCTGGTCTTTAGAGCTGTAGATAGGATCTGTCTTTCAGAATTCAAGAGTGTATTTTAAAGTTGTAAACTGTACAACCAGCAGCATGTAAAAATAGAGGACACTTTGACAGATGATTGAAGCTAGGTTATTATGATAAAGTAATGCTACACGTATAGGAATCTAAAAATTTGTTCATGAAAGAGGCAAGCCATTGAATCAAATCAACAGGCCTCAATGTATCAATTCTGCATAGTCTCTAAGGACCTAATCCTGCAAATAGATCTACACAGATCATTTTTGTACCCACATGGAACCCATGGATCTGGTTAAACCAGAAGTCTTTAGTATGATTTAATAAAATGCATCCTTTTAAGACTGTGAATGTTCCGAATTCACTTGTTTTTGCCTGTATAAAAGACACTCTCTCTGCAAACTATCCTCTTGCAACCTAGGACTGCCAGAAGAAATTGTACTCTGATCCGATGTGGATCATAAGACTTCACTGGAGGTATAAATTGGGTATAAGTTTATCTTATTCCGTATGGCATATCAGGATTCTCTATCAAAAATAATTTGTGGCCAGAATGCTCAGATTCATGCCTGCAAAGAAAACCATTTGCAATAAACAAGTTCTGAGATCTAAAAAGGAATTAACATTAATTTCCATATTTTACAGAATAATTTAACCATTTTATTTTTTGTAGGAGACATTAAAGATGCAAACTATTTTATTTTCTGCAACTGAAATCATATAATTTTTAGTTGAAGCCTTCTAGCAGTTCTCTATTTTATAATTTTACTGTAAAAAATAGTATGTAAAAACTTTTTTTGCACACTTATTTCCCTTAAAGAAGATTTCACATTTTGGGAATAGTTCTGCATTCCAGTAGTGTTAGGAAAATATCCAGACTCACTGAAGATAAACAGATATATTTTACTGACAGTAATCTCAAAAATGGTTATTTCATCACTAGGGCTGCTAAGTCAAACACTAAATACAAAAATATGGTCAAACAAAATAAAGAGATCAAGGGAAATGAAGCAATATACTAGCGATATTAAATTAAATAATTAGGTAAAAAAGATGTAAATGGAATAAAAATCATTGAGACAAATCTGAAAACCCTACCACAGTGTTAGCATTTTACACAGTGGTATAGCTACTATAATCATGACCTACTGTCCCAACTGCTATGCTGGCACCTGCTCAATACTGAGAATGTAATTTGTATATTGTCAATTTTTTTTTTTTTTTAATTAAAGAAATGCTAGTTCTTCCAACTCAGCCAGGAATCTGACTGTTGAGGTACATTTGGATTTATCACCAAAAAAAGGATTCTTTATTCTGAATTTAGTTACCAGTTCTGTTTGTGATACAGAAACCAAAATAAAATCCGGATTCTTTCCCCTGCAACTCAACCTGCTTGAGAAGAGGGTATTGTAAAAGTAAGAAACAGTAACAACTTATTTTAGCCAAAAAAAGCAAGCAGGACTGTGAATGCAAACAAGCTTATTTAATAAGAAGGTGCTACTTTCAGCCATTTTTCAGACTAGTACTCCATATTAGTAACCGGTAACTCAATCTGAAAACATAAACCAGAAGTGAATTTATTTTTAAAATAATTTTAAACAACCTTATGTGCCCAATGAAGGTTTGTGGGTAATCAGTATCCTAAGTTTTTATTATGATCCCTTAAAAATATACACTTTGTTACCTTGTCATTATTGTGCCTAATATTATTTCAACCCAATAAAACCTACTGTTTGTGTTACTGGTATCAAGGGACAGTTTCACAAATAAGACAGTAATCAAGTCTATCTGCTTACAACAATAAATCCTACTTCTAAATTACTACAAATCTTGACTGCTTTCACATTACAGGACATCTATCAATGATAATTTATTACCACCTTTACTATCTTCTGCTTTCAATGAAAAATTAGAGAAGTGCAAGAGTATATTATTCATTAAGTAATAACATCTCATGAAAAGAAACTAATGATCTCTGACAGCAGCAGCTAGCAAGCTATTTTTCCAAATCCTACAAGCAGGAAAGTCTTTCCCATTTAAAAAATGCTATCACAATTTCTTCCCTGCAAGAATGTAATTTTCTTGTTAATGAATGCATTTCTTAAAAAAAGAGAATGAGTAAAAATGAAGTGACCAGTGAAAATATAGGCAGGCAAGGTGCTTTGGGTCGACGTGGTATCACTTATTAGATCAACTAAAATAGTTGGAAGAAAGTTCTTTGTAAGCTTTTGGGCACAAACATCCTTCTTCAGGCACTGGGAGAGACTGCCACAGTTATGAGTTCTCCAAGGTTGAAAAGAAGCTAAAGTGTAAGAAGTCAGTGAAAATGTAAGTGAGTGAGTGGAAGTTTGGAAGACAAAAGGAACTTACAAAACAGCTTTTGTAGATGAGCCTATGAACTTTACAACATAAATCTACTGGATACAAAAAATCATGGACTTCATATTGACATTGGATTTATGACATTATAACCTGTCAGACATTAATTCACCAGGTACACTGCCTGAAGCTGACCTCTTACATTCCATCATACAACCTCCTTCCCTTCTCCCTCCTATTTCTACCCATTTCTTCCAAGCTTCCACTCATTTACATTTTCACCGACTTCTTATCATAGAATCATAGTTTTAGCTTCTTTTCTAGTTTGGAGAACTCATAACAGCAGCAGAGTCTCCCAATACCTGAAGAAAGGTGTTTGGGCCTGAAAGCTTGCAAAGAACTTTTTTCCAACCATTTTAGTTGGTCTAATAAGAGATACCACATCTACCCAAAGAACCTTGCCTGCCTATGTCCTTAGACCAACACTGCTACAACCAACAACTCTGAAAATAAGTATTTTAACACAGCTAGATAAGATAATTATGGACCCATAATAATATATAAAAATATGCATGAAGGCAATAACCTTTCAATGTTACTGTTCAACACAAATTTCAAATATTTGATTATAGACTATTTTTTAATTCACACTTGCCATTTCAACTTAGTGACAAAATTGTAGCAGGGACCTTATTGCTAAGCTTGAAAGCACCACCTCTGCTCAGTTACAGTGTTCAAAGATCCACAACAACTACAGTTAAAGAGGCTGTGCACTGCCTATGAAATTTATTTTGCATGTTTTTTAAAATGTTAACTCAGCAACTCTTGTTACTATAACCTAATTTGCCTCCCTGAATAAGGTTAAAAAGCATCCAACAAAAAACACATTATAAATTGTGGAGGTCAACCTTGTGCCTTTGGACTGGAGCACATAAATGTCACTCAGAGATTTAATGTGCTAACAAGTTCTCCTAAAGAAAATATTTTACAAGAATAAAATCAGCCAAATCCAAGAAGCCATAGGAAATACAATTAAACTGTTAGATGTAGGGGAAGATAAAGAGTATTCTGGAAAACCACCAAGATGTGTTAGTTTGCACGTGTTAGGTTGAGTCATGTACTTCCAAATGACTTCTACACACATCCTTGTAGATTTGGGTAGAATCATGAAACAGCTTATTACAGAGCTCAGATATAAGAAGTCTACTTTTATTTATTTGCAAACAGGAAAAATAGATTATTACAATATTCCCGTGTAGTCTATGCAAATCATCATGTCTTGAATTAATCCCCATATCTGAAATACTCTGGAAAAGTGGCACCAGCAGATTGATGCTTGTCCAAACCAGTACAAATGTATATTAAAAAAATAAAGATGCTGTTTAAATATCCTAACCAGCCAATTCCTTCTTTATTAGCTTCCCCCCCATAAGACTGAACACACTGTGTTCTTCAGGAATGCCAACTGCCTACTCGCAGACAGGGATAATTAGTCTGCTGTCTCTGATCCCCCAGACGAGGAATCTGCATATACACCAGGAAAAAAAAAAAAGATATAAAATCCACCTAACCAACTGATTTACAATGCTTTCTAATATGGAAATTTCATTTTAACACCTCCCCAACAACTGAAATGTTCTATATAGCTACTGAACCTGAAGTACTGGTGCATTGCTACTCTCTTAGAATGGCCCATACACTTCTTAATATAACCATTCATCTCAGACAACTTGAGATGATAGTGTAATTCCATGGACAAGAGAGATAAAACAGCACTTTTTAAAAAGCAAACTAGAAACCATTGTGAACCGAGGAAATCAAATGTGTATAGTTACATGCACAGTAAAAAAAAAATCCTGATTTACAATTCACATAGTGCTCCTCTGAATAATTTAACATAACAAATGCTGGTATGCATTAAGAAGGACTATTCTTGAACATTATTAGAAGTGTCACAAAACTTTTATCACCTAAAAGTGATTAATATTTTGCAAACTATTTGATTATAAAATATGCTGAGCTTTCTTGGCCATTGAAAGATAAGAGTCTAAGCACTCTCTTAGTATACTTTAACTAAACACACCTGCTGTAGTACATTTATATATTAATGTATGTAGTTCAAGTAGTATACTGTATGACAAAAAGATGGCCTGATTAAATAAGTTACCAACAGAAGGCTATGACAAAATGCATAGTGTATCAAAAAATTATGGCCATTATACTTGGTCTGTATGACTGCAGAGTCCAATAAGGTGTGGATGGAATAAGTATGGAGGGCTACAAGGATTTTTATAGGCAAAGAAAAAGAAAAAAATTAAATCAAAGAGAACATTAAGGTTCTGACACAAAACACATCAAACCAAAACTAAATGCGCTACTCTGCAAAAGTAGCAGCAAGAATTGATGCTAGATTTTTTTTTAAATAGTTATGTGACTTTGAATTCAGTTGTAGCACAACTTCACCCTAGGGTTCTACAGGAACTGGCCGAGGTCATTGCGGGACCCCTGGCGCGGCTCTATGAGCACTCGTGGTGCTCTGGCGAGGTGCCGGAGGACTGGAAG
>NW_017728909.1:47840898-47842526 GCF_001723895.1 Crocodylus porosus
TCTGACCCCGGTGCTCTTTCCTGCCAAGGCAGGGGGTCGGACTAGATGATCTTCCTAGGTCCCTTCCGACTCTAGCTACTATGAAACTACATACAACTCTTTATATTGAAGGGGGAAAAAAAGGAGTCCTAACCTAAAGTTCCTCATTCAATCCTTTAATAAAAAAATTAACATTTTATTTTCAATATGTAATTCCCAGTTAGTGATCCAATGTTTAACTTAGACACATATCAATCTTTCAGAAAGAAACCCACAAACTTCACATGAAAAAAATAATTTCTGCATTGGTAATTTCTTTTCAAATGTGGAAAAGTTACCTTATATTCGTTTGATACAATAGAATCTGGATCTTTTCTTTTCTTTTTCCCTTTTCTATCCTTAGTCTGTTGAGTTGTTGAGGCCTGGTAAGACTGCAGATCCACTCGTGAATGGAATTGGTAGCGACCACTTTCTACATCACAATAATAATAAATGCCAGTGGTTGGATCATAATAAAGTTGATTTTCCTTTAGAAAGAAAAAAAAAAGTAATGGGAACTTTATTAATCCTTTTATTAAATCAAATAAACACAAAATATGTAGTTCAGAAGAACTGCATGTGAAGCTGATATGAAAAATTTAGCACATTCAGTTACATATATCACACTGCTAGATCAAAATAGAAATTGAACAAGGAAAATGACAGCAATTCAAATCACTGTGATACAGAACATATTAATTCTGCTGGGAAGAGCAGTCAGCCAGGTCTGACCGCTCAGTCAGGCTCCTAGCCCAAATGCAGGACCTCCATTTAACCCAGGAGGTGCACAGCCCCACCAGGGGAGACGCCTTGTTGGACCTAGTGCTAGCCACGACTGACGACCTGGTGAGGGGGCTGAGGATGCTCGACCACCTGGGCGACAGTGTTCATCGCCTGCTGGAATTCACCATCCAGCACAAGGTGACAAAGGCCTCCAGCAAGGCAGCAGCCCTACATTTCAAGAGGGCGGACTTCAATGAGCTAAGGAGAATAGTCGGGGAAGCACTGAGGTTCCAGAGGGGAGGGGAGCCAGGTGTCCAAGAAGAGTGGTCGCTCCTTAAAGAGACGATCCTCCAAGCCCAAAGGGAGGTAATCCCAACACGGACCAAAGGGGGCAGAAGGGTGCAAAAGTCCCCATGGCTCACCAAAAGCATCCAGGAATGTCTCCTAGCTAAAAGGGAGGTGCACACCCAATGGAGGGGAGGGGCCATCACCAGGGAGGATTATACTGCAGTTGCTCGGTGATGCAGGGGGGCGGTCAGGAAGGCCAAGGCGGAGATGGAATTGGGACTAGCTTCCCAGATCAAGGACAACAAGAAGTCCTTTTTTAAATACATAGGGGGCAAAAAGAAGGTTCTGGGTAATGACATGCTAGGAAATTTGGTCATCACACCAGACGACAAAGCTAACCTATTTAACAACTTCTCTGCCTCCATTTTCCTGAGCAGGGACCGGAACAGCCACCCCACCTCTGAGCCCCCTTTAGGCCCCAGGGGAGGCGCACCTAGGCCAAGGGTTAGTGAGAAACTAGTTAGGGAACTTCTGGAGGGACTGGATGTATTCAAATCAGCTGGTCCGGATGATCTCCACCCTAGAGTACTGAGGGAATT
>NW_017728909.1:47842626-47850895 GCF_001723895.1 Crocodylus porosus
TTACAAACTAGTCAGAGGGGACCAGCAGGCATTGGGGAAGTCCCTGTTCCCCCATGCACTACCAGGAGTGACCAGGAATAACGGTAACAAGCTGGCAGAGGATAGATTCAGACTAGATATTAGGAGGTGCCACTGTCAGGGCGGCTAGGATCTGGAACCAACTTACAAGAGAAGTGGTGCTGGTTCCTACCCTGGGAGTCTTTAAGAGGAGGCTAGATGTACACTTTGCTCGTTTCACCCCTGTACTCTTTCCTGCCATGGCAGGGGGTTGGACTCGATGATCTGCTCAGGTCCCTTCCGACCCTAGAAACTATGAAACTATAATACTAGAAAAAAAACATTAGAACTAAGCAATCCTAAAAGCTAAGAGTTTTTAAACCTCCATGTTTCCTCACCTCAAACACATAACCACTCAAAAATGACTAGATTGAAGAATCAGCAAATTTATCATAGATATTGTCTCTGTAAAAGTAGAATCATAGCAGTAGACAACTTTGCCCCCTTTAATCATTAGTAATCTTGTTTAAAGACCTTCCACTCAAGTAAAAAGTTCTGGTTGACTTCCTATTTCCTCCCCCGCTATTAAATAATATTTGTAAAAGTATAATGAAATTGCAACTCCATAACAAGATCAGGGAAAACTTTTATTTGGATTTTGTCACTGACTATTTCATGCTGTGAAAAATGAACTGGCTGACAGTATTTAGCTGGTCTTGAAAATGTACAATACATAATGACACTTAATTTCTGTTTGAGAGGTCACTAGGTCATTATACTGTTATCAGGTCACACAGAACTGTATTACAACATGGTTTAACCCAGGATTGTCCAAGTTCTAAGTGGGCAGGGCTCACACACTACACCACAGCCCTGCTCCCTCCTGCACCACGTGGACCTCCAATGTACTGCATTATATCACATGCCTCTTGCACTGGCAACACTGCATTGCATGGCAATCCCAGATTTTCTTGAGCCTTCTTCCCAGTCATGGGTTCCCTCAACCCCATGAGGCATGCTGTGCTGCCCTGCTCCCAGTGGTGTGAGCAAGCAGCAGAAGCAGGAAGAAGAGGAAGCTTAGAGACTCCAGTGGCAGCTGCAGGAGATCAGCATGGAGGGGGCAATACTTGGACCAGAGCCTCTTAGGGGCCAGATAAGGTCCACAGGTCAGTAGTTGGACTACACTGGTATAACTTCTACAACTGTAAAAGAGGAATGCTAATGGCTTATACACAATGATTTAAAGCTCTTGATTTAGTTCCTAAAAATGTATAGTCACATAACAAAGAAGCAAAATTGAGACTGATGCTACCTTTAGGAAAGCTGAAGGTTGAATGACACAGACTGAGCTTTCCTTTTCATCTCCAACATGTTATGGAGAAAGGCACAGGGGTGGGACAGAGTGGAAAAGCATGTAAAGCCAAGGTTTAGATTGTATCTGTTTTTATTTTTCTAGTGATATCAGTTCAGCATCTTTCATTAGCATTACATTTAAAAGAGAAAACGTTCTCTTGCAGTGCTGCAAATTTAAAGTCTTTTCTTCCTTTATTACAGACTCTCCTTTAAAATTAATGAGTACATGCTTGTATTCATGGGAAAGTATGCTCCTTACAAAAGAAAGGCATCCAACACTTAAAGGAAGATTTTTCATCACCTCTATTGCTAGTGCTAAATGCCCCTCGCAGAATTTTGATCCACTTTGCCAGATATTTTGACACAGTCTCCGTAATCTTATATTTTCTCCCTCAACTATATTAAATCAGACATAACATCCAGCCAGTTTAACCATTTCCTGTATTTCTCTCACAGCAAAGAAGCCTCTAGGACGTGAAAGGCTACTGGTATCTTTCAAAATCAAAATGTTACTTATTTTTAAACTCAATTTTCTAATTTTGAAATAAAAAAAATCCAACAGAAACCATGCCAGCATGGAAGAATGCCTTCCAGGTTAAAAATTTATGACACATCACATAAAGATCTAAATGAAGGCCCACATCTGTGTATTAGGCTGTCATTTCCACTGCTTACACTATACATTTAGCAATTGTGCTTGTAAAATTATACAAAAGGTAGTTGATTGCATAAAAACAGTGCTATACTACATTGAGATCAAAACAGGGATGTAAGAATGCTAAAAGTATTTTTTAAAAATGAATACAAATCAGTAATTTTCAATTTTAAGATAAGAATTCTATTAAAAAATATTGAAGAGTCTGTTGTGTTAGTTTCTAGATTAGAAATTAGAACAGTGTTACTACAGATTTGTCCATCTTTCCAGAAATAAATTCACACAGTTATTGATTTCTCAGTTCTCTCTACTATTATTTCTCAAGGTATTGACATGAAATAGAATCTCTGTAGGAAATAAACTCTGAAACCAGTGTTTATTTCTAAATTAATCACAGAAAAAATGCGATGAGGCTATAAGTACTCAATAAAATAATTTTAAAATTTTTAAATCAATTTGTTATACCACGCAAATGTAATAATCCATGCACACAAACGTAAAAAAAATAAAGCCATATATTTACTGAATTATAGTAGAATCCAGTGGTATGGTCATAATACAATCCTGTATTTTCATCATAAATAAATCCAGTTTGTGATACAGCCGCCTCAGCAGCAGCTCTCAAGCTTTCTGCTAATGAACCTTCGGACACCAAAGTACCTTCAGGTTCCTGAAATCAGGGAATAGGGAAAAAAAAAAAAAGTCATTTCTTCACAAACAAAGCTTCCACATTTAAAGAAATAATGCTCAGTATAAGAAACTTAACCCCCTCCATTCTCCCTCCCCCCAGAAAAAACAACCCAGTACCATAAGAGAGACATGGAGGATGCAGACATTCTCCAAGTAAAACAGAACTGAAACCTGACAGCAGCTAAGTCAGTGGCAAAACTCACAGATTTCAGTGGGGCCAGAATTTCATTCAAAGCTTTTTAGTTCCTTTGCCGTCAATTCAAAATAGGCCAAATCAATAAGCAAACAAAAGTTGCCATCTGCAACCCCTTTAGCCACATTCCTAAAGCCAGTATCTGTTTGGTCGTCAATCAAAAAACTATCACCATGAGTGATACACTTTAATGAAGGGCAGACTGGTATCAGCAACTGCTATTGCTATAACACACAAGTAAGAAGTCTGTACAAAGCCTTCAGTACTAAACCACTGTAAAAAGCCATCTCATATGGCTAAACTGCACCTTCTAAATCAGCAACAGCAACAGTTCTACTACCTGTGAATTCTGGATTACGTTTTCTCCATGTACACATTCACTATGTTCTGGGTTATCCACGTCTGATTGAATGTCACCACATGCCTGTGGCTCATCTGCAGAATTATGTTTTGGACCTTCACTCCCATGGTCATTCTCCACAGGTAGATCAGATGCATTATCTTGAGGCTCAACGTTGTTATAATAATTCTGATAATAATAATAATCTGCAGAAAAAGTTTAAATGACAATTATCAAAGCAATATTTTACACGAAATCAACCTAACAACCCTAAGGCATAATTTAAAACTTTATACTCACAAGTAATCCAATTGAAATCAATTACTTGGTAATACACACCACTTTGCATTTAACTTGCTTTTGTTAAACAAGTAACTACTTGCTTCAATATGCATATGCAAGTGCTGAATTTTATGTATAATCATATTACTTATTTTTTCCTATTATGGCAAGATCAGGGTCTTATTACACTATGCAGCATGCAGAGACATACAGACACAGGGTGGCTATCCTGAAAATCTACAGGAAACCTGGAAATCTAGGAGACACACAGGACAAAAGAACCAGACAAACAGCATGTATTTGGAGGATGAAGCAAGCAGAAAAGAAACAGAACTGAATAGGGCTGGGTATTTGACCAGTCATATAAAGTTTGCTCAACTGACTAGTAAAGTATCAGTCAAAAATTGTAAAAAATTGCCAAAATTGCAAAAAATGGTCAACTGACAATATTTGACTAGTCAACTGACCAGCTTGCCAACTCTAGAACGAAAGAAACACCTTCGAGTCATCAATTCTATTCCCCTGCTAGTGTTTTTCAGAACTTTATCAAACTCCATCTTAAAACAAAAAGAAAGATTCTCACCCCCCGACACACTGTTCCTACTGAAAGGCTCTTCCAGAACTTTACTCCACCAATGGCCAAGAACTTTCTAATTTCCAGTCTTGGCTTATTCATGGCCAGTTTATATCCATCTGTTCTTCAGTCAACATTGAAACTTAGTTTAAACAACTTACTCTTCTTCCTCCTTGGGGCTGAATTTCTACCCCAACATAAATAATTCTATCCCATTCTCTGATTTTGTGTTGTCAGACCAAACCAGTGCTCTCCTGTGAATCTCCTTTGTAGGATACACTTTCCATTTCTCCGATCACTCTAGGAGGCTCTCTATACTTACTTCAGATATTTATGGAATTACTCTCTCTTGAATAGGGGTAATCAGAATTGTATACAATAATCCAGATAAACTCTCACCATTGCCTTTCACTATGACAGTAATTAATTCCCTATCCCCTGAGGAAAGACAACTCCTGACATATCCTAGGCTAACATTTCTTTTTCCATGGCCTCCAATCTCACTGTTACCCCAGTCAACCTGTAACTAATATAAGCAGTTTTTTCTCCTCTTCTGTCATTTCCAGTTGGTAAGCTCCTAATTTATAACAGAAACAGTCCTTAAGCATGTGAGGTTGAAACTCTAGTAGAGTGCAACACATTTCTGCAATTTACCCAGTTCTTCCTGTATGATACTCCAGTACTGCTCTGCATTATCATTGCCTTCCAACTTTGTGCTATTAGCAAGATTCACAAGCATCCCCTCCTTCACCATTTCCTGGCTTCACTACTAGTTGAATGTGACATTGTATCAAATGTTTCACTGACCTCCAAATAAACTAGACCTATTGAAATCTTGCTTGTTTGGAAAATTCTATTCTCTTATCAAAGAAAGATATCAGATCAGCATGGCAAGATTTACCTCAGTAGTCCCTGTTGCATTTTATCCCATTTTTCCATTTACTTTTATATCTTTAATTATTCTTTCCTTCAAAAGTACACATCATAGCTCAATACTTACCTAATCAACACCAGATAGTAGCAAAGGGCGATTTAAAAAGGAATTCAGAAGACAGCAATTTTTCAATTTTAGGTGTAGTTTTACACATGAATAGAGGGTAGCATGAAAAAAAACCTAGATACCAGAGGAAGAAGCAGACAAGCAGACAGAGGCATAACTGGATACTTGAGCAGAAGGGTGACAGCAATGTCAACATTGATGGCTGGGCCAGCAGCACGGCTGCTAATATTTTTTGCATGCTCCTTCAGGTTCAGGGCTGGTGCCTATTGCCCTCTCTTCATTGTGCTTCTGTAAGCAGGCCATCAAGTCAACATTAATAGTAGCACAGAGTCAGGAGTCAATTGCCTGAAGTACTGAATGATTTGAAAGATGTGTTATACCTGAATAGGCCTTAAAAGTGATGACAAGGTTTGTTTTATTCAGCACAGAAGATAAGCCACATACACATATAAAATATACTTCAAGTTAATAAGAAATGGGAAATAATGATATATTACCATGTCTAAAGTAACTGATTTAGGAATTAAAGGATCTGTTTCTTAAGGGCAATCTCCACTGTCTACCTGATTCTGACCAAGCAGCATGATCTTCTGTCTGTACTTCTACACTAGATGTACCCTTCTCTCTTTTCTTCTTATCATGGATTTCTTTACTGAGCTCTTCAACCTGCAAAAAACCAGTATATTATATTATTATCAAATCCATCCCAGTCATAATTACGTACCTTAAAGAACCTCACTGCCCTCTTTCCTTGTAGAAACTGGAGAGAAATAAAGTATTTAATAGCTATTGATACTGATCTTTGTTTCTTGAGACACACTAATGGATATCAAAACAAGACAGATCATCCTTTTTCCTTGTACACCTTGAACTAGTGTAACTGTACAAGTGTACCCTGAAGTGATGCACCCAGGCACAAATAACCCAACTGTACCTACATTATGATGGGTTCTACATTAGCTGATACTACACAAGAAAGATCTGGGAGTCACTGTAGACAGCTCAGAGCTCAGCAGCCAAACAGGCAAACAAAATGTTAGGGATTACTGAGAAGAGAATTGTTAACAAACCTGAAAATATCATCATGCCCCTTTATAAATACATGGTGCATCCACACCTTGAATACTGTGCTTGGTTCTGGTCCCCACACCTCAGAAAGGATACAGAAGAAATAGAGAAGGTACAGAGAAGGGCAACGAAGTGGTCTGGAGGGGCTTCCATATGAAGAGAGATTAAAGAGGCCTATTTGGTTTAGAAAAGAGACATTTGAGGCAGACCACAATAAGGGTTCACAAAATACTAAATGGCAAAGAGAAAGTAAATAGGGATTTATTATTTCCTCTCTCTTACAATACAAGAACTAGGGCTCACAAAAAGAAACTGGTAGGTAGTATGTTCAAAACTAACAAAAGGAAGTTCTTTTTCACAGAGTTTTTAATTAAAGTGTGGAACACATTGTCTCCAGATGTTATGGAAGCTGACAGTTTAGCCAGATTCATACAGGGATTGGACAGTTTATGGGAAGAAAGGAGCATCAGTAGCTATTGAGCACTGGAGTTACAGATATAGCCACTGAATCAAAACTTCCTATGTCTTAAAAGTTGGAGGCTGCAAGTGAGAGAGGAACAATGGAAAAAACCTGGTCATGCCTAGTTCACCCTCCCTTCCATCATTCACACTCTGCCACTGTATGATGCAAAGATATACTGGGCAAGATGGACCTTTGACTACAGAAAAATATTGAGTGCAACAGAAGAATTGGTCTTTATTTTTCTGTAGCCCAAAGGAAAAAACAAGTAAAAGCGAGGAGTTTGTATTTTCCTTTTACTGGTGCCCCTACGACATGGATAGATGTATTGGTGTACCTCTTACACTGAAGAAACAAGGGAAAGCAGAAAAATGACAATGCTCCCAGCCACAGGACACCCACCTCATCGGACTCTGAAAACATGGGTGCAAGCACTCCTCCCCCCCACCCGGCAAGACGTACTGGGATGAATACTCACTCTCACCTCCACCCATTATCAGAACCACAACATATCACACAATTGTGATCTGGTCCCAATCACTGACACTGTAACAGTTCAACTGTGGTCTTCCCAAGTTCTTTGCCCAGAAAAAATGTTCTGTCACAGTGGTTCCCAAACTTTTCAGGTTCAAAGTACACATTGGAAAATACAAACTCCTAACTTTTACTTGTTTTTTCCTTTGGGCTACAGAAAAATAAAGACCAATTCTTCTGTTGCACTCAATATTTTTCTGTAGTCAAAGATGCCTCGAGTCTAGAAAAGTTAAATGTCACTAACCCAGACCTTCATGCTTCCCAGGAAGGGTCAGGTGTTGCAGGGACGACTGTGTAGCCCCCTGAATGTGGTACCTGGTGGGGGGCTGTAGTTCTGGGGGTCCCAAGACTTCAGGAGCTTTTCAACCCCTGCCTTGAAATGCATGCTGTTAATTTCACCTCCCAGCTAGAGCCCCTGCACTCTGGGCCGTGGAGATGAGAAAGCAAGCTATGCAGCGCACCCCGCCACAGAGAGCAAGGAAGGAAGAAACTTGACAAGTGCCATTTACTGCTTCGGGCCATAGGCTCCTCTCACCTAATCTCCTACTTCACAGGGGACAGAGAGCAGGTACTGAAAGGCAGTGAACTGAATGTGACCAGCACCCTGCCAGTACTCAAAGTCTAGGAAGGTGGCCCTTGCCCCTGCAGGAGGAGGCCCACAGGGACCAGCAGCCCCGAGAGGGGTGTCTAGCGTGGCAGAGAAACTAATGGCACTGCTTTCAGGGCAACGGTTGAAAAGCCACCGAGCCCCCAGGAACCCCCAGAGCTGCTTCCCCCCGGGGAAGCACAAGTAGAGGTCATCACCCCCGCCCCAACACCGGCAGGGGCCGGTCGCACCCCCACCCTGACTGGCCCCCGCAGAAGTCGCGGTCGCCCCGGGCGCTGCCATGGGGGCTGGACCCCGCAGAGCGGGCAGGAGCCCCCCGCAGGGGCCGGGCGGTACCTGCGCACGCAGCGCGGCGTTGCTTTCCTGCTCCTCGCGGTGCAGCCGCTCGGTCTGACACAACAGCCGCTGCACCTGCTCCAGGCGGCGGTGGCAGGCGCCCAGCTCTGCCTCCAGCGCCGCCACCTTCTCCTGCAGCGCCCGCAGCTCTGCACCCGGCTCGCCCATGCCCGCGGGGCC
>NW_017728909.1:47850995-47852136 GCF_001723895.1 Crocodylus porosus
CCCCCGAGCGACCCCCCGCCAAGAGAGCAGTCCGGAAGGGGCCGGAGAAGGCAGACGCACAACTCGGAAGCAGTCCCAGGGCCACTGGAAATGACCCCCGCCCTCGGAAAGGGCAGGCGGGAGCTGCGCGCATGCGTCGCAGCCTGGCTGGGCGGGAGAATGTGGGAGACGCAAGCAATCCCTGTCCCCGCGGGGAGGGCTGTTGGGGAAGAGCGCTGCAGGAGCAGAGCTGGGCTCCCGCGGCTCACCAGTGGTCGCCTATAGCTGATCCAGCCCGAAACCCGTGCCTGAGACCTCCTCCCGCCCCTGGGAAACCAGGGGGGACAAGGGCAGGAAGGACATTGTTGCAGTACACCAGAGATCTAAGGCAGGGAACTGTGCTTCCGGCTGCAGCGAAAGGCCAAATTGCCTCCTTCCCCCCATCCCTACGGGTCTGGTTGTGAATGGGATGGAAGTCCTGTCTGGTCCCAGCAGGGGTGATGGGCCTGACCCTGCAAGGAGCAATCCCCGGTGCACCCCTGACAAGCCTCCCAGCCTTTGGCTGCGCTGAACACCCACTAGTTCCTCCTGAGGCTGCAAGGAGACTGGCTTAACCTCACCATAAAAATAGGGTGGTGGCTGCTTGACTGAATAGAGGCATCTTAGCCTTTTGTTGCACCACAAATACCTTAGTTTTGTGACAGCAACAACCCTAGTCATCATTTGTGCCACTTTTTTGTAGCTGTCAAAGATCAAAGTCTTTGATTTCAGATGTTGATGGCAAAAGGACAGATGGCAAAGGGTCAGAAGCTAACACCACAAACTGGTTGTAATTTATCCCTCTGTATTAACAGTGTTGCATATACACACCCCTCTCTGTGCCTCATTTCAAATTACTTGAGTTCTCGAGAGAAGCTGACCTTGACAGCCCAGCACAAAAGATAAAGTACCTATAGTAACGACATTAGCTGACTTTAGTAAAGTTGTAAAATTAAATATGCTAAGCGCGCCATCCTGTGACCAAACAGAACCAGTACCACCCAAGTAAAAATAACCCCCCTTTTTTTATGAAACCTGAGCAAACAAAGAAAGCACAAGTGCCAACTCATTAATTATTTATGATTGGCGTATAGTAGTTGGTCACCTGTGAAAAGTATAACTT
>NW_017728909.1:47852147-47896538 GCF_001723895.1 Crocodylus porosus
GGGGCGAGAATCCCTATGAGAATTCCCTATGCTGGTGCTGGGGGAAGCTGCCCATAGCACACTGCCCTGACATGGAGGGGTGGGGGCATGTCTGCCAACATGGAGGGGGACACCCGTATGGGAGTTCTCCCCTTCACCCAGAGCAGAATCCCTTGCAGGTAGATTCTCCTTTTCTCTGACACAGCAGGTGTGTCTGCAACTGGGAGGTTTCCCTTGGCTTGAAGATTTGCGCTGTAACTTGGGGGGCAGCACCTAGAGCTGTTTTCCTGCAGGATTAGGCCCCTGAAACCCCAGGAGCAGCTGGGGCTTGATCCTATGGGACAACAACCCCAGCAATGTCTGTAGACATCAATCAAGTGGATCAGCTGTGCCAGCATGTGTTGTGGCATAGTTGATCGTATTCCAAAAATGATTTCTGTTTTCAGCCTCAGGGAAGTGGAACAACAAAAACTTGACATCTGTAGCAGCAGTAAGGGGAAAGGAATAAACAAACCCTTCCCAGTCCCACGTGGCAGTTAGCAAAGCCCAGAAACATGGGAAAATCAAACCTTCACCCTGCATTGGAAACCACAAACACCCTAACTGGAGAGCCAAGACTCCCCTTTCTGTTATTTTGTCACTTCCATAAATCTGTTCCCACTTTTAAATCCTGTTTCATAACAAAGCTGGTTGTGGAGCTTGCTCCATTTTCCGGTTTCTACCTGCTCTGGGCTGCTGAGCTCTTCTTACCTCCAAACCATGTGGTACATGTGATTAGTCACATCTGCATTATGATTCAAGGTTTTAGTGTAATACCCATGCATCTTTTTTCCCAACCAGTTTTCTTTAAGATTTGTGAATTTAGAGTATGACCTGATGACATAGTACAGTAGCAGATTTTCTTCAGAGCTTCAATAGAAACTGCACTGCCTTGGAAGTACTGGGATTTTTTTTGTCATAGTAAATGACAGCATTATTAGTATATTTGGTCCTTTAGTTTACTTGCTCACTTTGTTTTGTGATCCATATGAAAACTGTTCATCTCAAGTATTTCGCATTTTGAAATCCTTGAAGTATCAGTTCTTCAGTTGAAGAATTGAAGTATCAATTCTTTGGATTTCGAGAGGTTGTCGTTGCATACTAATCTAACTTCTCCCCTGAAGCTTAACTGTACCAAACAGTAATTTATAATACCTTTCATCTCTGAAGATAGCAATGACGTGTAGCCATTAGCCAACTGTAAATCTACTTAAGCTTTGTCAACTGCTGAGGGTTGGAAATGCTTCCCTCCAAGTTGTCCCTCTAGACCCATTAAATATAGCATAGAAATTACACTACTTTTTAGGATCTGGTCCTTTAAGAATAAACATGGTATAGGTTGCAGCTAACTCTTGATAAAACTGAGCAATAGAAATGCATTCAGTTTCCAACTTAGACTTTCCATTTCTGACATCAACAGCTTTGACATAAAGAAGTTGTCATCAAATGTTGAGCCAATTATCAAAACTGATTTATCTCTTGTTGAAAGAAGTGAGGCATCCTTCTTGAATCATGTGTTGAAACTTTCAGAAAACGCCAGAGCATGGTCTATGAGTCCCATGAGGCACTTCTTGAATAGGTCCTTCATTGTGTCATGTATCAGAGTATTAGCATAAGGAGGGTTTTCATAAATATCATAGCCTGATATTTCCCCTTGTTCCTTAACCCTTTTCACATTTGCTTGGACTGGCAAGCACCTCATCTGACCATGTCTGAGCATTTTGTGGAAAACTATGCTGAAGAATTCTTGAAATACGTGAAGGGCTTCAGTATTCCTTGGGATTGTATATGCTTCCATGCAAGTCCACTAGAGAAGATGACAGCTTCCCTGCAGGTATAATTACTTATGAGATGAATCACAATGAATGGTTACAACCCATGGAATTCAGTGATCTTTTTAAATAGGGATTTGTGAATACCAGTCATGGCACGTATGTCACAACACGACAATCCAGTTCTCAGCAGAAACTATTAAGTGTTCAATAGTTTCCTGAAGAGGGGTCTGAACAAGAGCCATTTCTGCTCCTGTTCCATCTGGACATTCAGTAATATTGAAGTTTTGGTTTTCAAAGTTTTTGTCACAGAACGAGATATTTATAGCCAACTGCTTCACAATAGACATGTGTAGTTTCACTTACAAAGAGAAATCAGTGGGTTTCCACCATATTTGGTAGTTTTCTGAAGTCTATTCCTGCCCCTGGCCTGAATTGTCATTATATCTGCTTAGCCACTTGATTACACTTCAAAATATTTGGGTGTGGCAAAATGATGATAAAGTTAATAGGCAGCTTGGCTGTGAACTTTGACTTTCACATTCTGGTGAGGACAGGATAAGTAAAGGTTTCATTTTTGGAATCTTCAGTATTATGGGCCTGATTACTTCTCAGCATTATAAAAATGCATAATTTTGATCAAACATAACGACCCACAGAGACAGGTTGTCTGGCCTGCAACCTTGATGCGGGGGACCTCTTGTAACTACGTCCAAGCACTTGGGCAAGAGCTATGGTATTGGAGCCCCAGCAACACCAGAGGAAGGAGCCTGGCACTGTGGCTTGTTCCCACAGCGGTAGCCAAGCACCCAGCACGCCAGGCCTCTTTCCAACATGTTCTGGACTGGAAGGAAGGGTTGGTCTGTGGACTTGATCCAGCCTATAGGGCCAGCCCTGAATCTGTGAGGCCAGATGAGTTTGACCCCTGAATTACATGAAATCAATAACTCTTTTCTCGTGCTGATTTAATCACCCTGCAGTTTTTTGTTTGTGGTTACTTAAATCTTTGTCATATTGAGTAGCTAATGCTATAAAGAATGAGTACAAGCATAAAGTATAGCTTTATGCATTACAGAGCATGTAACTATTGCAGAATCTCATGCAACTATTCATCTCTTGCTGATTCAAGCAGAAACTTTTGTTATCTTAATGCAGAAAAGCTTTAATGTAAATGCATTTTATCCTCCTTAGATGCATAAGTGTCTACTCTGTTCTCTCTGATCAGTTTTGCAGACAAGTCAGCTTCTGTCTGAAGAAGCAGCAGCAGTGAAGAAAATATTTCTTTTCCTGTGGTTAAACACAGCTACTTTCTAACTATCTCATTGCAGAAAAGCTTAATTTGGATGTGGCTTTCTTGACAGGCAAAGTGAGAGTAAACTGAATGAGACTGTAGATAGTTGCATAAGGGGGTTTATATACTTCTTGAAGGCTTCTGAAATGCAGATTCTGTACTAGCAAAATGTCTGCAGCTGCAAAGTGAGGACTGGTATGGCATGCCATTCTGTCATACTTCAACACTAAATCACTAGTTCCATAGGTTCTCTAGTAAGTCACCTCCCTCACTTGCCATTTATGGCATTTAAAACAGAAAGATGTAACCGGATTACATACCATTAGGCTTTTTCAGGTACACTCTTGACATCTTTCTCTGCACCCTCTCTGTGACCCGAAGGGTTAGTACAAAGAAGTTTGTAGGAGATGCAGAGCTTTCTACAAATTTTTCTTTTGCAGCTTCCAGTGGGTCCTCATTTGTCTCTACAATATTGTGTTTGTGGCAGAGTTCTATAATTTCTTCATTTCTGCAGTCTGGCAAAGTAAACCTTAGGCTTTTTCTGCTATTCAATGCTTTTGAAAGCATGATATCTACAATTTGAATCCTCTGTGAGAGGAGCTGCTTTCAGAATATGCTAAAAGATAATTAAGCATACCATGAACTGCACTTCACTCATAGGTTGATAGAAACAACTTGCTTCCACAGGTCACATATCTTGTAGTTCATTAAGTTAAGACTGATGGCAGTGCATTGCACTTATATCGCAACCATACTTTTCCACTTGCATACTCAGCACATATATCTTATCTGTACAATTTGAGTTTTGAAAGTTTCAGTGTTGTTATTAACCTTGCCAAAATAACCCGTTTCAGTTAGCAATAGTTTCATGGCTTGTTGAGAGCTTCATAGCTGCTAAACCAGTTTCTTCATTCAGTTTGAAGCAGTTCCACTTTTCCAGCCATTCCACATCAACTTGGGAAATGACATGTTGAGACAACTTTTCTGAGGTTTTTCTCCTCTTGCACATCTTTTCTGATAAATGAATCATTCACATGGCCCATGTGAGTACAGAAGTGATAGCATGAAAAGTAGAATTCAGCATCTGGTTGAACTGAATAGTCAAGAAAATGTTGTGTGATAGAAAGCACAAAATTAACCACTGTGTACCCCATTCAGTCTCTGGTGAAATCAGGCAAAGGTGGTTGATTATGTGCATTGGATTTTTCTTAGAGATCCATAGGAACAGTTGGGCTTGTCCTATCATTTCTCAATCATATTTATGGTGATACTATATCTGAAGAGGTACTATTATCCCCTCCTGTTGTGCTTGTACTGCTGACATTAAGGTGTTACTACAAGATTATGCTGGAGACCTTGTAACATTGTGCTGTGGAGCGATAGTGGAGTTTGGGAGGGTTTTTTTTGAAAACACAGACTACTGGTAACTTGTCAATGTCCACTTCCTCCAGGACAGTATAGCAGTCACAATTTTCTTTGTAGTTACTGCTTTAAATTAATGGAATCTTGAGGAAAGTTGCTTAAATGCTCCTATGCAGTCACGGATCTGTTTTGTAGCCATGTTGGTATGAGACAAGGAGGAATACAAAACTCTAAAGCTCTTGGTTTAGAGGTGGTATCTTTTATTAGACCAACTAGAAAATAGCAATAACAACAACAAAAATCTGTCTTTGAAAGCTTTCAGGCACACATGCCCTTAGGCTGAGGGGAAATCAAAAGTTGTAAAAATCCCCTTAGGTAGAAAATAAACTTCATTTTGCACACCTTATTGTAATGAAGTGTATGTTGCTCTGTGATGGAGGGTCCCCTCTGCAACACTGTTGGGCTGAATCACTCTTTGGTTTATAGACCTTCTCTGTCTAGGTCTCTGATTTGGAGTTGGGCATGCTAAAAGAAAGTCATTGTATTTCCTTCTTGTTTGTGTTTGTGGTCAGTCTGGGTGTTTTCCAGTATTTTGGGCAAATTGTCCACCATACACTGGAGTAGTATGGTGGCAACTCACATCATAAATCTAGTCCCTACTATCCCTAGTTCAGGCTCCAGCCCTGCTCATAGACTGGTAACTAGGCATAGCTGAGTAGCCCCCCAGCAACCCTAACCTTAACCCAACCCTGGGACTCCTATTGGCTCCAACCTGACACTAACCGATGTGCCTTACCAGGTCAGGCCCTAACTCATGTCTGGCCATCTCTATTAACCTCAGCCTGAATCATAGCTTGGGGGCCCCTACCAGCCCAAGGGCAGATGTCCCAGCCGTCAGCTGGGGGGGGGGGGGTTCGGGATTGAGAGACTGGTCAGGAGTAAAAAAGTTTTATTGACTTAACAAACACACAACTATGTGTAGTATAACAAGACAATAATGATAGACAATAACAATTCATGTCGGCAACTTATCGGCAGTCCCCTCTGATGCCTGATGTATCACAAGTTCCTCTTCTATAAAGCTAAGCGAGGTCAGGCATCCCTGATACGCACTGTCCAAGGGGTACCAGGAAGGACCCTGGTATTCAGTCCTCGGGCTCCTCGAGAACCACTGGCCCACTGAACCCAGGTCAGCAGCTACTTCTTTTACAATGCTGCGTCTTCCTTCTACTAACTTCCGGATGTGCTAGCCAATTTATAACTTCTGAGCTACGCTGTTGACTCACAGACACTCGTATTCTTACACTACGAACTTTCCTTATGACTGACCAATAGCAGTACAAACCTTTACATTTTTCTGATAAGGTTAATTTTAACTACAAGACCCTGCTACTTTCAAGGCCTCACTAATCTTACAAGGCATCACTAATCTTTTACTTTAATTAAACTCTTAGCAGCAACATGAAGCTCCATACATAAACAAACAACAAGAAACACCTGGTGTAATCCTCATAGAGCATTCAGCAAGCCCCTTCACCACACAGACATAATTTTCAGCTGTCACAGGCAGGGTTCTACTACCCTCAGCCTCAAAGTAGCCCAGCAAGCCCCTAACAAGTTATAGCCACAACTCCAGACTGGCACCCACTGCATCCTTGCCACTAACTCTGGCTGGTGCTCCTACAGATTCCAACTATACCACCAGGGATCCCTATCATCCTGTAGCCTGGAAGCTCCTATGGGTCAAACCTTACCCCTCACTCAGTAACATATACCCCAATCCCAACTATAGCCATGGGCTGCCTACTAGTTCCACCTCTAAGCCTCACCCAACAAAGTGTTCTGTTCCCACCATAACCCTAATTCTAGCTCAGCACATCCTACCTGTCCCATTGTTAACAAATTTTGAGCAAGGTGGGAAGGGTGAAAAAGAATTTATATGAACCCTTGAGTTATTCTAACCAATGTGAGAAGTTTATTGATTAGTAGACAAAAAAACGATGAATTGTTGAGGATGAGCATAATCTTACGGGATAAGTCTTTTCTGCCATAGAGCGGCATTGGCCAGCTTCATCGTCTCCACAGCGGGGGGGCAGCGGATTCCATCCTGGAATCCTATCACTTTCCTGGCAGCTCCGCAGCTAAGGCTAACCCAGTGCCCCTTACCATATCCAATGTTATCCCTAGCCAGAAGGGTCCCTAATGTGTTATACCCTAAGACTAGTTCAGCTGCTCCTGCCAGCCCAAAGCCCAACCACAACCTTGTGGCCACTACTGCCTGAATCCCTAGCCCAACCAAGGGGCCACTGGAAGAGGGCTAGGGATGAAGTCGGTAGGGGTCATTGTGGTAGGGCTTAGGCAGTATGTGCTGATGGGCTAGAGTTAGAGCAAGGAATGGGAAAAGCTGGCAGACTAGGGTTAGATCTGTACCTGACAGGGGCTAGAGTTAGGGAAGGGCCTAGTAGGGGAAACAGGCTAAAGACCTAGGGCTAGAAGACATTCCCAGGCTGTGGCTAGGTCTGGGACTTCTATAGGCCACACTAGTAAGATGGTTGATGTGGCTAGGAGACGTCTGGACGGTTATATGGGTGAATTCAGTAGGAGTCTAGGAGCCAAGAATAGTAGCAGCTATTAGGGATGGATCTGGAAGGGCCTCCTGAGAATGGTTTAGTGCTGGGGGGAGGGGCCTTGGGCTAGATTTTGGTTTGGAATTGGAGGCAGCCCCCAGACTAGTGTTGGGAGTGAGGCAAGTAAGTGCTGCTGGGCTCAAGACAGGGCTTGGTAGCAATCACTTGATCAGGGTTTAGAGACTGGACTGGTCAGGGTCACTGGACAAAAATTAGGGGTGGGGATTGTGGGTCCACAGGATTAGGATTAGGGCAGGGGCAGGAGCAGGCAAAATATGGCCCTTGAGCTGGATCTGGCCCACCAGACCATTCTTTCTGGGCTGCGGGACCCCTCTAAAATTTAGACAATTATTACCTGCTGGTGGTTGTCTATCCAAAAGCTGATGAGGCACTGGCAGCATGAGCCACTGGCTGCAGCAGCAATGGGTCTTAATTTCTTTTTCAGTCATGATGCTAACAATGATTCTCAACCATGGTGCCACAGCACCCTAGCAGGCCATGAAATCCTTTTAAGGGTGCTGCTTAGTATTAGCATAGTTAGATGTGCAAATGCCTACACAAGATACAAATCAGACATTTCAGATAGGAATCCATAGTGCCAAAAACATTCGTACCTGTTGTGGTCTTTGTGAGTTCCTTGCAATAGAAGAATTGTTTTTTTTTCCCCATAGTCAAACAATTAGTGAAAGTGAACACCTCACACTTTCTGAGGGGAGCCTTGAATCTAATGCAGTGGTTCCCAGCCTTGGGGTTGCAACCTTATTTGAGGTTTCAATGATACAAAATGGAGTTGGAAAGATGCTTGACAGTGTCGATCAAGGATCCGGCTTTTCTGTTCACTGCAGAAAAATGCAGATTTTCCCCTTTAAAGGAGAAAAAAGTGAGAAACAGTGGGTTCCCCTTGCAAGCTGGAAGAGGAAGGGGCAGCCAGGCAGCATGGAGAGCAGTTCCCACAGATCCCTACAGGTAAGTGTATGAGGGAGGGCAGATTGAGTGCCCCATGGGGAGGGAGGGAGTGGTGTAGGGGGCACTGCCAATCTGGACAGTGCATGGGGTCTGCGGCTAGGGCAGGAATGCAGGGCCTGGCTGGAGGAGCAGGACAGAGCCATGGTCGGCTCGTCCAGGGGGCAGCAGGGGCTGGTTTGGGGGGAGTGTCGCTTCCTGAAGGTCCATTTGCACAGCTCTCCACTCCCCAGCCAGCACTTGCGGGGGGGGAGCACCGGCGCTCCCACCTGCCCCCCTGCCCATCGCCTAAGGGGGGAGTGCGGCTGGCAGGGGGTGCACAAGCACTCTCAGGGGGTGGAGGTACACCCCTGTGCACCCCCTACACATTGCCACTGGGGCTGTGGGTTGGGAGTGAGGGGCACCAGCAGGGCCAGGGGCCTGTGAGTAGGGAGTAAGGGGCACTAGCAGGACCAGGGAGCTGTGGGTCAGAAGTGAGGGGTACCTGGAGGTATGATGGGCTGCAGGTTGTGGGAGTGAGGGCCATGCTGAGGAAAAGGTTGGGAAGCACTGATCTAATGAGAAGTGCTTTGAATTGAACATGGTTGAGAACCAGTTGTAGAAGCTGAGAAGCAGAGACCAAAAAATTCCACCACTAGATGGCATTTAAGGATTATTATTAAAGAGGAAAAATAACACCATACAGTAGTGAAAATTGGCTAAATCATGAGAAATAATGGATTTTTTCTTTACATTTTCCTCTCTTAAAAAGTTCCAAACTCCTGAACTTGGTCCTAACCGACTAATACAAAGATCCCTAACCAATTAATGATGCCTGAACATACAAAGAAGTTTCACTCCAATAAGTCAGATTAAAAAAAACTTCTCATTTCTCTTTCAATCCCCTCCCTCAGGCAAAACTTTGGTGAACATTTGGACATTGTGCTATGCCCAAAAGGTAACAAATTCTGGGTTCTACTGACCAAGCAAAATTGAGGAGTCTCCACTGAAAATGCCTTTCTGCTGTCCCCTCCGGCATTCTGATCTAGGGAGCACTGGTACAAGGTGATTGCCACTACAGTAATTGGCACCTAGGGGGAATGACTCATTCTGGCCAAAAGAAAGCTGGTCTGATTGTTCACAGGCTTCTGCCTTAGGAACAAGTTCCTCTGTGAGATTTTTCTGTATTGCAGTATTGTGCAGTATTTGGGCTGCAGTGAAGCACTCACAATCTTGCTTGTCAATCAAGAATGCAGCCACCTTTATACAAGGACCTGAATCACACAGAAGGTGAAATGTCCATTCATTCGGTTCAAGGATGGTGTCTAGTCTGTAGCATACCCTTGCTGTTGTCAGTGGGCATGTCTACACATGAAATTAATGTGCCCATGGAGTCATGCATCATTTTTAATACTTTATTTTAATAAAATATTAAAATGGAGTAGTTAACAAATAATGTACAGGATATAAGATGGAAAAGTTTTCATTAGAGGTATTTTTAAAAGGAAGTTTTTAATACTTTGTTTTAATAAAATATCAAAATGGAATAATTAATAAATAATGTACAGGATATAAGATGGAATAGTTTTCATTAGAGGTATTTTTAAAAGGAAGTTTTACTACAAACAAAATTCCTTTTCCAACTACTTTATTATAGCAATCAAACTAGAAACGGCTACGAGAAGCATTAGAGAACTCAGAACTACTGAATAAGAATTCATCATCTCTGAAGTTATCACAAAGTTAATTAAACTGGCAGCTCTATTCAGATGATTCATATTTTATGAGAAATTCTATAGGCATATAATTTAGTAAGAAATAACTGGAAGTAGTGTATCAGCAATAACTGTTGTTGGCATTTATAGTCATGGAGAAATATATATAAGTATTTATATACTACTGAATTAAGTTGTGTCAGTAATTAAGAGCAAATCAAGTGTAAACTATTTTAATAAAATGTGCTATATAAAGGGCCTGATCCTCCAATTTTCCAACATTAAAATTAACTAATGATTACATGAATCACAGCAGCAATGTTGGGGTCCCCAGTGAGATTCAGTTTCCCTAAAATGAGGGATTTTTAAACAGCTATCAATTTTTTGCCATTTAGAGTATAAAATAAAATTAAAGTAAGTCTAGACATAAGTGCCAAGTCATAATTTTCATCAGAAGGCCATGTTTTCAAGAGTTTATATGTTTCTTTAGGTTGAAATATAGTTACCATTCATGGGTTTAGTCACTTTTAAACAAAATTTACTGTCATCCTTTGTTTTGGGGTGAAGCAGAAACATTTACATATGCAAGTTTTATTTATGATATTTTCCCCCATTCTGAACAGTCTCTCTGAATCTGGTTTAGTATGTACCACAATAAGCCTCTGTATTTTGGAAAGGAATTCCAAAAATTTCTTTGCAGCCCTGGCTAGAGCCACACGCTGCCAAACAGCAGTGCCTGTCCAGGCCACGAGCACCCTGAGCGCCTGCTGCTGCTGTTGATGGTGGTTGGGGTACTTCTACCCTCCCTCACACCCCACAAACTCTGTATACCCAGATCCTGCCCCCACAGCCCTCCCACATATACACAAACCACCCAACATACCCTATTGTCCCCCCACATAGCCACCCCCTCTCACAACCCCCCACACCCTACCATGCACATCCTCCACCCCCAACCGTACTCTACACCCGCCCCCCACAACATACAAGAGTAAGACTTTTTTGTGTTATTATGCAATCACCTGTGTATACAGACACAAACACAAATCATGACAAAACTGTATTTTGTAATAAAATTTAAGTATGTTATAATAGGTGTTTGACTTTTAGTGTATGAGTTGGTTTTTTTCTGGTTTCAAGATGACAATGCTCCCCTCCCAAAATGAGTACTTCTGGGGGAAGGGGAGGGACTTTCAGGGGCAAAGGTCAGAGGTTAGGGGGTGAGGCATCTGGTCCCAAGATGGTAACCTGGGGGGGGGGGCACCTGTCAAGAAGCAGGGCTATCCTTGCGGCCCTCGACAGCTCACCAAAATTCGTTAAGCAGCCTCCAGCTGAAATAATTGCCCGCCCCTGCTTTAAGAGCACATACTATGTCAATTTTCTTCTGCAAATGTTCTGAAATATTAGAGAACATAGAATCATGGGAATGTAAGGCTGGAAGAGACCTCCAGAGGTCATTTAGTCACTCTCCTGGTTTTGCGGTAGGATAAGTGTAGTTGAAGCATCCCCGATGGACATTCACCTAACCACAACTTTGTTAAAAAAAATTAACTAACTCCTGAAGCACATACCAAGAAGTTTTATCAAAAAGATTATGATAATCCATGCTATATTTGAAACCTAAAAGGGAGTTATTTATTCCCAAGGAGGACATGAGTCGGGGGTCCCTGTTCTTGTTGATGCCATTGAAACAATATGAAGGAAATTTTTTTTTAAGTTTAACTGCATACCTGCTTATATATAGATGCAGTGTGCTTTCTTCCTTCTCCTTTTCAACACCAGTACCAGTGCAGGTTGTGCTGAAACTTCCAGCAGCCCTTACTCTCATTCCTGGATGAGCTTCTAAAAATTGCTATTCACATTGTTAATAATGAACCTAATTCATCTACACATGTCAGATACACAATAGTATAAAAACAGAGTGTCACACACTGTCATGTCTATTTCTAAATGATTTCTTAATCACTGAATCATCTGGCGTCACAATTTGGGAGCAAACCCCCATGTTTCTCATTCTAAAGAGAGGGTCTGGGGGAGGGTTATGTTATCACTGCCAATACAAAATGTTCTCTCATTCCTTGAAGTAGGTACTAATAACTTTCAAATCAGGAGGAAAAAAAAGATCTTCCCTTTGTTAACATCATTTTCCAAGACATTTAATAACCAGCATCTGTCTTTTATCAGGAGTCCCAAACAGGGACACTGACATGAAATGATTGCTTTTTTGGGACAACTTTGCACATGAAACTGGTTAAATATGCAGCAACTTGTTTGACCAGCTACAGCATAGTTAAAAATTTCATCATCCATCCAAACCTACTGAATACAAGTCTGCAAAATGACTATAGAATGGCCTGCTGCTGGCAAAGTTTTTTTATTTTGATCCACGCAACCACATCCAACCACCATGTCTGGCCAAAGAAATCTAGAAAACTTCACAAGAAGTCCTTCTCCCAGGAACTCTTATGATAAAGCAGCTCAGAACCTAATCCCCACTTTACTAATGAGTCTTTGGTAACATATTGTTTGTGTTGGTTTGTTCCTCATCCTCTTTCATGTCTTCCTAAAATAATCTTGATTAGGCAAAAAAATTGGATAAATTATCTCCCATCTTAGCATAAATACTCTCATCTTTTGACCCCCTTTGAATTTCCACAGGTCAACTATCAGCATCTCCTGACAAAAGGCATCCATACCTATGCAGTTCCCTGACTTAACAAGATAGATTACAATTACTGTTCAGAGTATACCAATGATAAATCAGTCCACACTCCCAACGATCATATTATGCATAAATACATCATCGTCAGTCTCAAGTCTGACATCTCTCCCCCGCTCTCTTTTCAGGACTAGTCAAACTTATACTTAACCTTGGCCACTACAGAAGATAAACAGAATCATTTAAACATATATTTGTACACTTGTAGTGCAACCACCACTTTCTATTATGAAAAATTTAAACAGAGCTCTCACTTGTTCTTTTTTTCCTTAGGAAAGCTAACTAGAATGTTGATACCTCCTACTGTTACACTGATACCATGACACAGATTAAGGTATTGGTGACCTTTCAGGAGACGAGCATTCTTTCCTCCTTTAGATTGAACTGATTAGTTTGGTTATGGAGTTCTGGGAGTCCATGCCATGATCAACAGTAGAAATTTCTTCTTAGCTGGGTGGGAGTCTCTGCTCAGACATGAGCTTTTCATTTGAAAGTTAAGACTTGGATTCAGTTTTACCTTCAGTGGGAGGACATTCTACAGTGTAAAGTCTATCACACAGATACCTACTAGTGCCACTCGGAAGTATAAATTTGGATTCCATCAGTAATAGTGCTTCTTCAGAAACAATTAATGAAGTGGAGAGGGAAAGATGGATGGACAGAATGGTTCAGTCATGTTCCTCAGTTTTACAGGTGAATGTCAGGACCTTGAACTTTATCCAGAACGTGACAGATAATGTAAAAGTGTGGACTGGTGACACATACTGAAACAACTTCAATATCTAGGGGGATTTCCATAGTTGGGACCAAAGCAGAATGAGGTACAGTGATCTAGGATAGATGATAGCAATGTACTTCCTTGACTGACTGCTCACAGAATCACAGAAAAGTAGGTTTGGAAGGGACCTCAAGAGGTCATCTAGTACAACTCCCTGCTTGAGACACGATCATCCCTATCCAAACCATCCCACATGGGTTCTTGTCTAACCTGTTCTTAAAACAAAATTGGGGTGGGGGACAGGGGATAGGCAAGAGGAGTAACTTTTTGGCTGGAGGTCACCTTCCCTGCCAGCTGCCAAGACACTAGAGCTACTCTGGCTCCACCCCTTGTGCAGCTGGAGCTTACAGCTGCCAGGACGCCAAAGCCCCTTTGCCTCTGTTCCCTTAGGTCCTAGACAAAAGCTTCAGCCCATAGCTGTCCAGGCTACAAACCTTAACTGTGGCCCTATCTGTCCTGCTCTCTCCCAGTTCCCAAAGGAGCTTGCCACACAGCTGGTGAGACTGACCTCAGCTCAGTTTTGTCTTTATCTTGATTAGGCCTGATGATTGGCCTGGATCCAGCCTGGGACAATGTAAGTTTGACAACCCTGTTCAAGAAAGTTCTTCAGTTTTCCCTCCTAATATAAATTGATATGGAATAGGATCCAGATGCTTTATATTAAAAGTTATCCCATTACAAAATAGATTTACAAAGTCAGTAACATTTATGAATAAGCGAGATTCACATTTTTTCCATGCATGTAATATAGTAATTTCATTAATGTATGAAAAAAGCATATAAACTCTAAGTATGCAATATTCTTCAAGGTATCTCTAACTAGCGCCAGGCTGGCAGTTTTCAATAACACACCAGTAAAACTGTCTATGCACTTAAACAATGAAGTTCTCCTTCCAGTGCTGCTTGTTAATAGTTATTGACCTCCAGTTGACTCTAAACTGTATAAGATGGAATGGAATTCTTACCTGTATGATTTAACTGCAATTACAGTCTCAAAATAACATAAGTAGATATCTGAGGGCTCTTTAGTGCTAGATCTATTTACAGTGGTTTTAGACTGTCTTTATCAACACTGTAATAATTTTAATTGCTTGTAGCTCAAGTTGTTAGCACTACTTAAAACAGAAAGAATAATTCTCCAAAATAGCATGATCACTTCTGGTCTGTAGTCACTTCTGATATGCAGTTTGCCAGTCCATGGTCTAAAAAGGTTGGGACCCACTGCCTTAAAAGAAGAAGTGGGAGGAGGAGGGGGAAAAGAGAGGTTGATATTCATGTGTTCATATAGTCTCAGATGGTTGAATGTGTTCTAAGTTACAAATTAATACAGGGTGCTGAAGGGATTTTTCCCTGAGGAATGATGTTCAAACCTGTAGGATCCTCAAAAGCAAACAGAAGGGACAGGAAATCAGCACAAAACCTATGAAAGGATACAACAAGTTAGGGATCTTCTGGAACGGCTAGACATTTTTAATCTGCAGGTCCAGATGCCCTCCACCCAAGGGTGTTGAGGGAGCTGGCAGGGGTCATCGCGGATCCCTTGGCCCGGCTGTATGAGCATTTGTGGTCATCTGGCCAGGTGCGGGGGGATTGGAAACTAGCTAATGTGATCCCCATTTTTAAGAAAGGGAGGAAGGAGGACCCAAGTAACTATAGGCCTGTAAGCCTCACCTCGGTCCTCGGGAAGATCTTGAAGAAAATCATCAAGGACCACATCTATGGGGGGCAACCAGCATGGGTTCATCAAAGGCAGATCCTACCTGACCAACCTGGTTAACTTTTATGACCAGGTAACTAAATCTTTGGATGATGGTGTCACCATGGACATTGTCTTTCTAGACTTTAAGAAGGCCTTTGACACTGTCTCTCACCTCATCCTTACTAAGCGATTGTGGCATTGATGCCTACACAGTTGGATGGGTAAAAAACTGGCTGATGGGGCGCACCCAGAGAGTATTGGTGAACAGGTCATACTTAACCTGGCGAGATGTAAGCAGTGGGGTACCCCAGAGCTCAGTCCTCGGGCCCGCACTGTTTAATATCTTCATCAGAGATTTAGACGAGGGGGTTGAAAACACATTGTCCAAGTTTGCTGATGACACTAAGATGTGGGGCAAGGTGGGCTCACTTGAAGGGAAAGAGAGGCTGCAACTAGATTTAAACAGACTACAAAAGTGAGCAGATGAGAATAGGATGAGGTACAATGTAGATAAATTCAGGGTGCTGTACCTTGGGAGAAGGAATCCACAGCATACATACAGGCTGGGGAGTTCCCCTCTTGAAAGCACAGAGGTGGAAAGGGATCTTGGAGTCTTTATTGACTCCAAGATGAGCATAAGCCACCAATGCCAGATGGCAGCCAGCAAGGCCAGCCATAGCTAGTCATGCATCCAAAGATGCATCACAAGCCAGTCCAGAGAGGTGATACTCCCCCTCTGTGCGACATTGGTCAGGCCGCAATTGGAGTACTGTGTCCAGTACTGGGCGCTGCACTTTAAAAAGGATGTGGCCAGCCTGGAGAGAGTTCAGAGGAGGGCCACTCATTTTGTGAGAGGGCAGCAGGACAGGCCCTATAAGGAGAGACTGAGGGACCTGAACCTGTTCAGCCTCGGCAAGAGGAAGCTGAGGGGAGACCTGATGGTTGCCTACAAACTCATCAGGGGAAATCATCAGCAAATAGGAAGAATCCTTGTTTCCCCAGCACCACCTGGGGTGATGAGGAACAATGGTAATAAGCTGATGGAGAATAAGTTTAGGTTAGAGATCAGGAGGCAATATTTTACAGTTTTGGGTGGCCAAAATCTGGATCCAATTTCCTAGGAAAGTGGTCCTTGCCTCCACCTTGGGTAAATTAGAAAAGAGGTTAGATGATCACCTGTCTGGGGTCTTGTGAACCCAGCAGTCATTCCTGCCTGTGGCAGGGGGTAAGGTTAGATGATCTGTTCAGGTTCCTCCTGACCCTAGCTACTATGAAACAGTGCATTACTTTGCTGGGTTTCCACTCAGGGAGGGGTATATTAATTAGAATGGTTCCTGGAGAGCCACTCTAATTAAAATGTCTCACAATCACGTAAAAATGCACCTCCATGCATTTAAAAATGGCCGCAGAATACTTTAGCTAAACTTTGATGAGATTTAGCTAAAGTGCCTCTGCAGTAATTGATTAATTGAGTGTTCCAATGCGTTCTGATTAGAACGTGAACCAGCATGTTCACAGGCAGTCAGTTGTCAATAGATAAGAAAGGTTATATCTTATGTAAATTATGTTATCATGTGACTTGCACAAATTCTCAAAGCACAACACCATTCCACAAGTAACCAGCTACAGAGCCTATGCCATGCATTCTAAAAATCACACAAGGAAGTCATTCAACTGTGTTAAATAATGGGGCAATAATACTGCTGATGGTCTTTGCTATCCTGAATATTACTTACCTAAAACTAAAAACAGAGGGGAAACTAAATACCAACTCTGCCAAAACGAGATGGGCATCTTTAATGACCAATGCTCTACAGTGTCTGTTATCAGTGCATATATTTCATCAGTACCTGTTCCCTTCAGTCATCTAGGCACAATAATGTCAGTAAATTATTGTGTTCCATTACCATTTGTAAAGAGGAGAGACAGCCTTAATCACTTAGCAAACATAGCATTAAAAATATAATTAAAAACTACTTGACTTGTTTTCAATCAGAGTAACTCTTAGATCATGAATGACTTCTGTTGATAGAAGTGTAAAGCTGTTATTGAAATTTCTGGTGTTTGCTAATATATATCTCTGGGCCAAGCTTATGCTACTGGTTATGTTGCTAGAATGGCTTTCTGTAACATTCAGGCTGAGGCAATTCAGTCAGGTCTGTATTAAATTATTTATTTTTTAAAGGAACAAGAACTATACTAAGTATGAGGGGCTAGATCCAAGTGCCAAGTACAATATTTAAGCAACACCGAGATCATCAGACCACCTCTGTTCAGGTGTTACCTAATCTGTCCGATAAGTGGTTGGCAACCTTTTTATGTCATGCTCGAATCTCCCCACAGAAGTATAAGGAAAGAAATTGCTGTCATTGCTTCTCCCTGTGGCAAGATGGAGAAAATACTCATGCTGCTGCTGCTTCCCATGGTGACATAGGGCACTGACAGAAGTGATATTTGTCACGTGATCAGCCCCTTGAAAACACTTTACAGCCATGCCCTGACAGAAGTGCACAACTGCAGAGTGATTTAAAAAGTGCCTGATCACGTAACAAATTTACTCTCATTTAATAAGCGTTCATATGAAAGTGCTCCAAAGCAGAACACCTTCATTAACTTCTGTTGCCCCTGTGGGAACAAGACTGAACTGATGCAACCCAGCCCAGTCCCCAGTGCTGTCATCAGGGTTGGAGGGGGGAGAAAGAAGGCAGGGGAGGGAGTTCTATTCTGGGGTTTGCCCAGCCTGTGCGGGGGGAGGGAGATGGGACAGGTGCACTGGAGCCCCCAAAGGTGTGAGAGGCAGCTCCAATTCACCCACCACCCACCCCTAGCACAGGCTGAGCAAATCCCAAAATGGAGTTCCCTTCCCTGCCTTCTCCCCCCTCCCATCCTGACAACAGCACCTGACGGGGGGGCGGGACTAAGGGAGAGAGGCTGCAGACACACAGTGGAGCTCGATCCCTCCCCCTGCTCCCCCCACCCCCCCACCAAACAATATCTGTTAGTTTGAGGAGGTAATTGTAACTCATGGTGGTTTCTGTGAAGTGCCACAAGTTACAGAGGGGAGCTGCATGTCTGTCAGCACCCATGCAGAAAATGTCCACCATCAAAGTCCTCTGATGCCAAATGCTGCCAAAACTCCATATCTGTGACTCCATGAGCCAGATCTGGCCTGTGGGCTGTAGGTTGTCAACCCCTGTGTTAGATGCTTACCTTTTGCAAGCAAATTTGCTCAGGAAGCCAAGGAACCCTGTAATCATACCCAGAATATGAAATAAAAGGCCTTCAGCATCCTAGAAATGTGGCTGAGGCATCTGTTATCTAGTGGGATATAGCAGTGCAGCCCAAGAAAGACCAATAAGGTATTTGCTGTATTCTTTAAACTGAAACATGGAATACCTCTACCAGAGAGGCTAGGTATGGATGAGAGAGAAAATGATAATGACAGAGGAAAATCCAAAAAGACATATCCCATGGGCATGTGTTTTCAGATGCTATGTTACTTCCTGGGGATGGGGAATCAAAGATCACTTTTTGTGCAAGGTGTGCTAAAGCGGACTAACTGGTCATCACTGAAAAAGGAGAATGGCCTTTGAAGCATGTACTTAGAACTGTAGTCTATGCCACAAATGTTAGGAGCAGGGCAAAGAAGTAAAGCTTTCAGAATGAAATATGTGATGTAAAGGTGCTATAAAACCAAACGGCAGTCAACACAAAACAGACTTCAAAGACTTAAAAACCTATGATTCATAGAAAGACTGTGATTTATAGGTACAGCTGGGATTTTTCATAGATTTCATAGATTTTCGGGGTCGGAAGGGACCTCAGTAGATCATTGAGTCTGACCCCCTGTCCTGGGCAGGAAAAAATGCTGGGGTCAGATGACCCCAGCCAGGTGTATATCCAGTGGCTCTCAGGGAACTGTGCAGTGGGAGTGAACCTATCATTTGGGATTTGTATTGTCATGAATATTGATTATTGCTCATTTTCTCCTATTTTTCAGTGGTGGGATAGCTGTTGCAGAATGGTCTGAATTCTCAATACCTTGAAACCTGAAAGCTGACGCCCCTATTCCAGCCTTTTGTTTCAAGCCAAATTTGCATGCTCACAGAGCAGGCTCAACACAAGAGAAATTCATTGCCCAGGAAAACCTTCCATCAGCAATCCTCCTGAGAAATATGAAACATCATAACAAAAATGAAGCATAATTCAAAGTCCTGTCTGTCATCAGACAACTTTGAGGTAAATAGATTGCTCCAACTTTTATCTGAGCCTAATTTGCATAAAATTAACTTTTCCAAACAGGACATCTTACACCACCTTTCAGCTCTCCTGAGAAATATGAATTTCATTTCATACTGGCATAAATTTTACAATCTTTGCATTCTCCTATGCCTGAGAAAGGGCATGTGTGCCTGAAAGCTTGCAAATAAAGAAATATTTTTGCAACTATCTAGTTGGTCTAATAACTCTACCAAGAGTTCTGATTTCTAACTCAGGGCTATAAATTCAACTGGGCAACAGGATACTGTTAGTTCCAAGATGCACATGGCCCCAAAATATGATCCAGGGCTTTATTTTTATTATTTTATTCATTATTTAAAGAGAAATAATTTGCCAGCCTACCCCAAAAAAAAAAAGGACAAATAAAAAGCACTCCCTCAGACCGCCTCAAAAACTCTCAAAACCTTCAAAAACCTAAGCAGTTAAATCCTTTGGAATAAAGCAACATAGCTAGTGGTAAAGGAAATTAGGGCAATCTTTAGGCAACTTGTAACAGAAGCCTGGTTAGATAAAGTATGCATTTTTCTAACAAGGTTTTCAGGTCATGTAAACTATAAGACTGTCTATAGCTTACTTGCAGGTTTACCTAGAAACCTGCCCTATCACACGGTAAATAATTATCATTATTGGCTCTTGTTTGAATAATTCCCAGATTCAACAGGCACTCTTTAAATGATGTATCTAAATGCATATAGGGCAGGCACAAAAGAGCATCAATTTCTATATTCTCATTGATAATAAGGCAACATTGTATTCTTTGTAATTTGTGAGGGCTTTCAAATCAGAATAACTGGGCCAAGATGAGTTGGCTTGCCCATTATTGCCTGAGTATGAATTAGAGAACAAAACATGTGGTTGTGGCACAAGGATGGCTTGAGTGACACTACCTAATTATAGGCACACTGGAAATGGTGATGCACAAGGACACCTTTAGACTGTAAACGATGAGAACCACTTATGGGCTATTGAGTACTACTCAGATATTACTCTTAGCAGGGGATAATAGTATGCAAGTGAAAGGGGGATTATTGAATGTACAATTGCATGGAAGGACTAATTAGCTCTGCTGAGAAGTCCTTCATTATGCTGTATAGGCATACCCAGGGCATCCATGTGGGACAATGCTATATCAATATGAGTTTCATACTCTGGCTGTGTCCTGGGTTTCAAAGCACTACAGTTTGGCTTTCTGGATCACGAGGGCTTTTGCAGTGGATAGTGAAGTATTTGCCAGCAGTGGGTGGAACTATGTGAGTCTGAGTCACACTCCTGTGACTCCTCCTGCTGCATCTGGGTCTGTTGGCTTATGTTCCTTGATCAGCTACCAGTAGCATAACAAGCAGGGGGTGACTGGGGCAGCAATCTGTGGGAAAGAGGAATTCAAAAGTAGCCACTGCCATGGTGTGGCTGAATGTACTATTGCAAAATCGGCATGGCAGCCACTGGTGCTGCTCTGTGTGTCATGGCTGCCCTTGGCGCAGAGCTGTCCTGCTATGCCCTGTCAGCTACACTTGGTGGAAAGTTCTGTCAGGACCTGGCCTGCTAATGTGAGAGGGGATGGGGATATAGACCTGACACAGCCAGAAGTAACTTTGGGTTATAGAGGCTGTTTTCCTGAAGATCTGTACAGAGCTCACCCCAGAGCTACAACACTTGTGACGACCTGGCAGAAATCATATTTGTAAGTCTTACCAAATGCTCCAAAGAAGCAAGGGGTGGATTGTGATGGCCAGAACCAAAGAAATTAATAAGCAATAAATATGTGCTTCTTAGAAGCATTTGTAACTTTTGTCTAATATAAAGCTTGTATTTTTGTAACCTGTAAATGTAACTTGTAACTGTCTGTAGAACTGACTAGTCCTCAAAGACAAAGCTATAGCTGTGAAATTAGCTGACCTAATAGTTTTTTCTTGCTCAGAATTTCGTCTTGATGATGATAAAAACTGGATTCAACTGCCTAGCTTATCCAGCACATTTCAGGAAAGGACATCTCAAAAAAACAGAGAGAGTTCTAAAGGGGCTGGATTTAGGCGGGGTAATCTTAATTTCAAACTTGAAGATGCTGTGTTGCAATTTGCTAATTGGATAAATGCAAGTCTGGGTAGTAACCTTTTATAATAATTTTAACACCTTTTAATCCCATAGGGTAATAGCTATAAAACAAGATTGTGAATGGCCCTAAGGCCAGCAGATTAGCATAAGACCAGGTATAAAAAGTGCAAGCGTCAGGTGACCAACAGAAAAGGGAAAAAGAGGGAACAGGATGGAAATTTCTGTTCCAGGCCCAGACTCCAGACTCCCGGTGTGAGTGAGGATCAGATCCTGACCAAGGGACATTCCCCGGTAATCCTTTGGACAATGTTGATCGGGGATGCCTGACTTCGCTGGAATCACCTGGCATGCACCTGGCATTGAGGGACTGCCGATAAGTTGCTAACCCATGTCTGTCTGTCTGTTGTTTTAAACAGCCCAGGGGCTGATATTCTGACAGTGCCTAGCTGGCCTGCGACAGATTGTTCTATTTATTTTTTTATTATCTGCTATTATTTACTATTAACTCTTTAATATTGCATTATATACTTATTGTATTTATCTTTCTGTTAACTGTTGTGTGTGTGTAAACTATAATAAATTTGTCATTGTTTTACTCCCAACTCTGCCTCCTCAATCCCGAACCAAACAGCTGAGTGGCTAAATTGATATACTCACAGTGGCCTGTGACAAACACTAGACCCCACAACATGAATCCCTTCCATGCACAAGGAGAAACCAAACCACAGCAGGGTAAACCCTAGAAAAACACTACATAATGCATATAACTCTCCATCAGTGAGAGGAAGAAAGAATCACACATAACAAAATAGCAGATGCATCTAAACTAAATGAATGAAGGGAAGGAGCAGCAGAATACGGTGTTTGAAGAGAGGAATAGAGATGAGCAGCAATAGGGCTGTATGAAGCTTCAGTCCCTGGTCTGATTCAGCAGAGATTCAGCCTGGTTTGGTGGCTGAATCTCTGAATCTGAATCAAATCAGAGGACCCTTTAATCTCTCTGAATCGGTTTGGACTGATTCGCCAATTTGGACGTAGATACAGCCCCCTGGGTTGGCAACTGGTGTCTCCTGGGTTGGGGGGTGCACCCAGTCACCAGGCTGGGGGGGATGTGTGGTGGGGGGGAGGGGGCCCAGTGCTCTCCTCAGCAGACCTGGAAGTGGACTGGTCCATTTCTGGGTTTGCTGCCAAGTATGCTGGAGAGCCCCCTGGACTCCTGTGGGACACTCCATGTGCCCCAGCACTGCAGCGATCATGAGCCCTGCTGCTACCTCAAGGTATGTAGAAAAAACTTTTAAAGCTGTGTCTGTCCAAATCACTGATTCACCAAATAAGTATCAAGTCGTCTGATTCGGGTTCAGCTGAATCTAATCGGGGACAATGATCCGAATCAACGGATTGAATCCCTGTCCCTGATTTGGGCCAAATCTGAATCAAATAGGGCCCGTTTCACACCCCCCTAATGAGCAGCAGACAGCCAATCTTAGCCACTCCCTGAAAGGAACTAAGACCATCAGGCACACTGTGAGCATTCTTTGGCTGCTATCTTCCAAACCAAATTGCTAAGAATTTCTCAAGCTGTGCTCAAGATTTAGGTTGCATTAGCTTGAACCCATGTAAGACAATGAATCAGTCAGGACAAAAAGAGCCTGGAATACCAGAGGCATCTTTTGGGCCTGGTTCTTTCATTTTTCTTTTTTTTCCCCACTTCCTCCTCCTCTACTCAGGGTGTACACAAATGCACACATGAATGGTGCCTGACCCTGGCAGCAGGGGGGGCACTGCTGCACCAGCAGGAGTGCGACAGCGGTGACGGGAGTGCAGCGGCAGTGAGTGAGGATCTCCCGCAGATGCTGCTGGTGCTATCAGTGGCAGGGGGTGGTGAGCGCCAATCATGGGTTGGCAACCACCCGCAGGTGCCGCCAGCAGCATTGGTGGTGGCCAGGGGCAATCATGGACCACCCACAGATGCCACCGGCAGTGCTTGCGGCGGGGTGGCAAGCGGCGACCGTCCACAGGCACTGCCAACAGTGTTGGTGGCGCCTTTCTTCAGGGGGTGCACCACCACACGCAGGGGGTGCCCATGCACCCGCATGGACCCCCTACATGTTGCCCCTGAGTGCACATAAAAACCTTTATCACTGTTCTTCCTGACCAAATTCACAGTACCAGGGTGTTTAGCGTACCATCCCCGCCAGGGAACAAGGTTTACAGATACCAGTATAGACCTTGGAAGAATGACAACATATATTCCCAGTGATTTTACTCTTCTGATTACATGTCTTCAGGTTCCAGTACCGAATCATTCTTGCCAGGGGGCAGAATGACAAGGGCTGAAAGATGGTGACAGAGGTGATAATCAAGCTATACCTTCCTAATGGAACTGGAGAAGTTGTTCTCTATCTATGCCTGTATGTGTCAGCATGACTTTAGCTACACTGATCTTGGGTTCCTTTTTGAAGGTCACTGAGCTGACAACAGTCTTTAGCTAGTCCACAGCATTACAGATACCAGGCCAATTTCTTAAGTCCATTATTTAGAATGGCAGATAAGTCTGTGAGTTTTTCATCTACCTTTCTCTGAGACAAAAGCATGCAACATAGCAGAATCCAAGGTCCTGGGAGTGGTCAACAGAACACAGAAAACATCAGAAAACCAAGACAGGAGCTATATGCATAGATTAACAAGCACCAACCATGAATAGGACAGTTATACACAATGCCCACTTGGAATATATGGATGTTGATACTAATTATGTGGGGTCAGAACTAATTAGGCATCTTGCTTATCAAATGCTATCCTGTCTTGGTCATCCTGTTTAATTCCTGGAATCAGATTATACCATATCACCAATTTCACCTATTTATGAAGATCTTGTATAGCTAATTTTATCGATCATTAAATTATTAATCTACAAATAACACAACAACACAAACTTATCAAATAATAATCTCAAATCACCACCCCTCACCCCATTCCTTTGCCATCTGTCATTCTGCTGTCAGTTCATCAATTTATCTCTCTTCCCAAAATGATGGTAAAGAAAGGTGTGCTTTATGCTGCATACTTGGAAATGTGTCAAATCGAGACTGTGGTGGAGCATGTTGGATTCTGAGTTCCAAAGTCAAGAGTCTTTCACATAGAATGTCCTGTAAGCATCTCTCTGCCTTTTAAAGTCAATAAGGGTGCAGCTCAGTCAGTTGTATCTGTGGGCACACTGGAAGTTAAAAGAAATCAGTAGGATGACTTTATGCCTGTCAGCCCTCATAACATGCTTTCCCCCTGAGCCAAAAGGGTGTCTCACGCATACTTGTGTAGGTGTCTCAAGAGCTTCAACCTTGTGGCCTTATGCTCTACTAGGTGTCAGTGAGCTTTCAAATATTTCTAAAATGTTTCATCTGCTTCTGGATGAATAACTCCAGTAGATCATTTGACAGTATTACACTAGGCATGCCTTCTCATTACCACCACGAGTTTTTCCCCTCTCCTGCAGTCAGTGAAATACATGTTCTACATTCTATTATTCTTGCAAAAGGTAAACTTTCCCCATGTCTCAGTATCATACAGAAAATGTTTCAAAATAGTGATATTACCTGATTATCCCTATTAGCAGCTGCTTAGAAAGGCTAAATCTTTGTGTGCTGTCTCAAGTAAATTGACCACTTAACTGCCTCTGTGTAACTTGCAATTATGCTAATGACTTCAACAGCGTTTTACTGTATCTTTCTGAATCTTTGTTGAAAATTATAGTAGGTTTAATTTCCTGTAACATATTCTGCATGATCTGGTATTAACTTGTCAAATCTTACATTACACTCAACTAAGGAAAAATTCCCATGTAGCCTGTCCTTGAATTGGCCACTTCTTTTGCTACTTTGTTGTATGCCCAAAAATATTTTAGTCACTTTATAGAACAAGCTAAGACAGCCCAGAACCTTCCTCCCTTTTGTCAATACACCTTGAACAAAAAAGAGTAATTTACACACAGTATATTCAGCAATAGAATATTGGAGGATTAAGATTATTTTTGGACTGTTTCAAGAAAAATGCACTTATACCATAGAAAAGTAAACAAATGGGGTATATGGGGTATTTTGGGAAAACCTTAGGAGACTTAAGACTCATAACCAAACTATTCATACAAGAGACAGAGTCTATTACTTAAGTTAATTATTTAAGTAAAATGAAATCCCCTATTTTCATACAAAAACAAATACCAATTATACATGATTCAAACTAAAAAATCTCCATCTGGTGACTAAGATAATTGTTTCCAAAAGAAGCACCTAAAACTAATAATTTTTAAAACACTTACATTTCAAAGAATCTTTACTCCTACCTTTTATTTGGTTGCCAATGACATCAGAAAGTTATCACTGGATGCAGCAGAGAAGCCAGAACTGCAGCAAAAATGTGAAATGAAGTGGGCAACAGATATTGTGATAAAATATAATTACACTATACCAAGAAAAGATTTCTTTTGAAACATCCATGTTGAAGTGACAGCTACCCACCAAGACATACAGTACATTCACAGAAAGTTTTTCTGTGCAGAAATTGAAAGATGCCTCAAGATCCGTTTTAGATCTAAAAACTAAAGAAAACAGGTTCAATTCTCAGATTAGATGACATGCATACGTGACAATTTTCAACTTTGCTCTGGAAGAAAAGAGTATGTATGATCTTTTACAAATACAGCCCAACTAAAAGCTATATTGAGTAACACTTTGGACAAGCCCCTCCACTCCCCACCCCCCTGGTGCCAAACAAGTGCACTGGAGTCAGGGGAAAGCATTGTTAGTGTTGATTTGGGGCCTAAGCCTTCTCCTAGGGACTGCAGTTGAGCAGAATTTCATCTTATCTAAGAGCTGATCCAACTCCCATCAAATTAAGATAGACATTGCCAAATGAAGCAAATTGGCTGTGCTTTAGGGCTGTGCAAAGTGTTGGGTGCTGATTTGATTCGGAAGAGATTCAGCCCAATTTGGCAGCCAAATCTCTGAATCTGAATCAAATCAGGAGACCAATAAAAAGGTCTGAATCGATTCAAAGTTCTCCAAATCGATTCAGAAAAGTTTTGGAGAGCTTTGGAGACTCCCTGCTCACTGCCGCAGGGAGCTGGACCCATACTCCATGCTGGTAAGCAGGGGGCAGGGGAGGGGCCTGGAGGGGGGGACCATGGGGGAGCCCAGCCAGGCCCCATCCCTTGCCTGCTCCCTTAGCCCCCCTGCGTGCTCCCCAACCCCCACCGGCTCACCCAGCCCCTCCTTCCCCCCATAGCTTCTCTGCCTGGCCTCAGCTCCCGGTTCTTTAAAAAAAGCCCAAACAAACCCCACTCACCAGCTGCTGCCGTGGCTGTTGCGGCTTCTGGCAGCGCATAGCATAGCCCCCCCATGCAGCATGGGGTAGTGAGGATCACCCTCCACCTGGCAGGAGCCAGTGAGTAGGGGCTTTTTTTTTTTTTTTTTTTAAAGAGCTGGGAGTTGGGGCAGATGGGTCAGCTATGGGTGGGACTGGGAGAGCATGTGGGTGTCAGGGGGTCCTTGGCAGAGTCCCTCATGCAGCGTGGGGCAGTGGTGGGCATCAGGGATTGCCCCCATGCCTGAGAGCTGGGGCCAGGTAGGGCAGCCATTGATGGGGCTGAGAGAGCGGGCAGGGGATGGGGCCTGTCCGATTTGGAGATTTGACCAATTTGGCAGCAGACAAATCTCTGAATCAGATGTGGCCGAATCAGCTCAGGACAGTGATCTGAATCACCAAATCGAATCAGTATCCCCCAAATCAGCCGAATCCGAAACGAATACTAGCCACCTCACACAGGCCTACTGTGCTTCAAAGTATCTCAGCACAGCTAATCTGCTCCAGGGGGCAAAACACACATTGATACCAAGGGACAACAAACGATGTACTCTCCCAAGGTTTAAGGGGACTGGTCCTGTGCACCTCAGGAATCCCCCCAAAGGATCAAGCCCCTCAAGTCTTGGAAGTTCCTGCCAGGCTTTCCCTGCTTATGGAAACATACCCCTGGGATGTCTGGGGCATGTCCGTAAGCAGGGAACATGCTTTGTGGGGGCAAATCGGGGCTACCATCCTGGGTCCAGTGCTTTGGGGGACCCTGTGGAGCCAGGTGGAATGGCCACAGCCTTGCCCCTCACAGTGTTAAAGGGGCCTCACACTGGCTAATTTGCCCTGGGTCCTGCACTCCGCTATGGTTGTCTCTAGCAGGAAAGGTCTGGATTTACCTGTTTACCAAGACATATCCCTGGGATTTCTATCACAAACGTCATGAAAGGTGATATGCGTTTCCACCTATTGATTTCAATTTCAGCAATAAACCAGTGTATGAAAAAGGTCTTTGATTTCTTGCAAATGCATTATGAATTCTCCTGTTTTAGATGCAATTTACTTTTAATATTTTGGTAAAGTATATATCTTTAAATAATTTAAAATACAATACCATTTTTTAAATGAGGCTTCTCTTCCACATTTTCATGGAAGCCATATTCAAGCAAACATCACCTTTTCATATTTTTCCTATTCTGTAAACATAATACAAAGATTTAATAAAATACTCATTGCTTTTCCCAGTGAGTATTTTTCATTTGCATTCCCCTTTCAAATTATATTTCCAAGGGAGTTTAGCAAATAACTCATCAAAACACTTCTCGTGATTTCTCGAGGGAAGATGCAGCTCTGAATGTATTATCTGTACACATCTATTTCAGTTTCTCTCTCTAGGGAACTAAAACTGAACAGACCATTTTGAAGGGGACCTTGATGACTGAGAATGTTGGTAAATCCATAATTTACTTGGCTGAATTAGTTCTTTAAATCTCAACAGTTGACAAGTGACAGATCTATAAAAACAACATGAAGCATTCAAAAGGAGTCAGTCTATCATGAGAATGCATGCATTAAAAAAAAAAAAAAGAAAATCTAAATGGGATAAACTATTTAGATACATTTACACACAATCCCTGCTCATTTCAAATAGCAACTGCACACATTTAAGGAGATTTTGGAAAGAATTGTATTCACAAGATATCACTGCATTTTTCTCACCATCAATACAGAAGGCATTTGTACATGTACAAAGGTGGAAGGCACTTTAATTAGGGCGGCTCTCAGAGAGCCACTCTAATTAAAACGCCTGAAGCATCTTGTGTATCAGCGTCCCCATGCTTCAAAATGGTGGCGGGACACTTTAACTAAAGTCCATCAAAGAAGTTTTAGTTAAACTACCCCCACCACCGTTTAGAAGTACAGGGGTGCTGATACATGAGATGCGGAGGCTGCTGGACTGCACTAATTAGCACACTTCAGCAGTTTTGATTAATTAAGTCTGCTCCAAGGCACTGTAATTACAGCATGTCAGAGCAATCTCCCTGCGTGTCTCTAGGCACCTGTGTTTAAGAGAGAACTGGAAAGGGGAAAGGGGAAACCACACCACCCACGCCCACACATGCCCACAGGAAACAATCCTATGCACCAGTACAAGCTGGGGGCTGACTGGCTGGGCAGCAGCTCTGCAGAAAAGGACCTGGGGGTTACAGTGGACAATAAACTGAATATGAGCCAGCACTGTGCCCTTGTTGCCAAGACGACTAACAGCATACTGGGCTGCATTGGTAGGTGTGTTGGAAGCAGATCAAGGGAAGTGATTATTCCCTTCTATTCCACACTGGTGAGGCCACATCCGGAGAACTGTATTCAGTTTTGGGTCCCCCACTATAGAAAGGATGTGGACAAATTGAGAGAGTACAGTGGAGGGCAACAAAAGGGTGACGGGGCTGGGGGACATGACTTATGATGGAAGACTGAGGGAATTGGGCTTGTTTAGTCTAGAGGAGAGAAGACAGAGGATATTTAATTGCAGCCTGCAAGTACCTGAAGCAGTGTGTGAAAGAGGATGGAGCTAGCCTGTTCTCAATGGTGGCAGATGACAGAACAAGGAGCAATGATCTCAAGTTGAAGCAAGGGAAATTTAAGTTAGATATTAGGAAGAATTTTCTCACTAGGAGGGTAGTAAAACACTGGAACAGGTTACACAGAGATGTACGTTCTGAAATACCTTTCTCTGAGTTGGAGGATGTTGTCCAAAGTAAAGTGTCAGATTAGATGACTGGGCTGGAACATAATGATACTCATCAGAACAGATGGACCATGCTTGCTAGAATTCAACTCTTCTTTTCTTGTGCATTATCTGCATTTGGCTTGAAAATATTTTTTGCTAGTAAAAATGTATGGTACCTTCTGAGTACAACTCCCTATGACAAAATGGTTTTAAAATAAAAATAATGTAAGTCACAGAAGAAATTTACTACTGAATGATAATTAACTGTACAGATTAGACAGAGCTATTGTCTCACATCTCACCTATTCTCAGATGGCCTCATGTCATTTTACTATAGAACCATTTCCACTGATGATAAAAATAGGATCATCCATGAAATGAAGGCAATCTAAAAAGGGCATAGGAAAATTTGGCACTATGTAAATGGCTTGTAAAGGGATATTTTACAAACTGGATTTTTATAGCTAAAAAAGACAAAAACCGGGGCTAAGTACAGACAGTCAAAAAGCCTGAGGCTGAATTGATTCAGTCTTTGCAGTTTAGTTTAAGCTGCAAAAATTGAACCAATAAGCAAATGAACAGACAATCACTTTTGATTCAGGACATGCAGCCACATGCCTACAGTGTCTCAAGCCAGGAGGCACTAGAGCATGGCTCTCTGGCATGTAGCCAACATGGGCTGTGTGTTTGCTTCCTCTTTATGCTGCTCCTGAGGTCTCTGGGATTTGCAGTCCAGATTCACAGCACAGCAGCAGGACTCTGCAGGGTTCCTAATCACTTCCTGCTTCCAGGTGCCTCTGGGATTTGTAGTCTACAGTTGCAGACAGCACTGAGTAAGCCAGAAGAGCAGGGCAGCTGTGTACTATGGGAAAGGTGAGTTTAAGCCCCCTCCCTGGCCTCAGACCCCAGCCAGGGTTTGCTGGGGGCAGGGCAGTGAGCCAGCCCTCATTGCTCCATCTAGGGAGCAGAGAGGTTGGGCCAGCCTTGCTCTCTAGAGCAGACAGCTCTCAGTTCAAGGATCTACCTCCACAGGATGGGGTCAAGGCTCATCGATTACAAAGACACAACTTAAGCCTGTTAAATTTTATGGTGGAACTTTAACACAAGGGAAGGGAAATTGCCCAGCTAGACTCAGTAGCTCAACTCAGCTCCCACAAACTGGCTAAGAAGAAGAAGATTCTGCAAGTCATTTCCTGTGCCTCTTACCAGGAACAATGCACTAGCTAATTATGCAAGAATGCAATACACTCTTCAACCATGTTTTTCTGTCTCTCACAATGAAGCTGGAAAGAGGATGCCTCAGACCCAAGGTCTTCCTTCAGAAGTTGTTTATTCTCATACTTAGGTTTAGCATTTGAATAGTCTTAGATTATGAAGTTCATTCTTCTTCAAAGGAAATATGGCAGAATAGAAATAAGACCTCCTACCACTGCTGCTGTTGTGTAATTGAGATAGTTTCCTGCAGGGACAAGGTAGCAGTGCAACTCCTGACATTTTGAAGACTGTTCACAATGGACACAAGATACAGCTATTATATAACAAGTCACTAACAAAATAGTAATGAGGCTCCATACAAAATAGCATCACTGCTGTTATGCAGAAGAGGATGCTTTAATTTAAGTATAATCTCCTAATTTCTGTGATTGATAGCTCCTCCCTTGAGAAGATGGTACTGGGAAAAAATAAGAGGTGTTGAAATTTCATAGTGATTTTCAGCTTTGAATTTTTATTCCATTTTCTTTTGCTTGAGTTAAATGATCATAAATGTTTCAGGCACTAAAGAAACTATTCAAATGTTTTGGGGGGGCATCCAAATGCCGGACATATTTTGAGGGTTTTTTAAGGTCACAGTTGGCACATACATAATCCTCACAGGAACACGATCTGAATTGATTTTGATGAGACATTCATTTATAGAAGCAGTTAAGAAGAGAGACAGTTGCATTGCACCTATTCCAGTTTGCCTGCATAGGTGTTTAAGGAACAGCCACCCCTCCTCAACATGAAGTTAGAGTCTTCATTAATTTCAATGGAATAATTATCAGCAAATGTTAACATGACCCCCACTATACAATATTAAAATCAGAGTTTAAGGTTTTGAGTGCAGAGGCTTCTAGCTGCCTGGTAAACAATCACTGTTAATAACATTTTAAACTTTGTCAGCTACATAAAAACCCAACACAGTTAAAGCATAAAAGGCTAAGTAAGGCTTTTATTTTAACAATTTGCTCTACTCTTCTTCCTTTCAGTTATAGAAAGTTGAAGGGAAAAAATCCAAGGTTAAACCATTTCTTTTCTTATGTTTACATGAAGAATAGATAGATAACTGAGGGAGACTGTGAAGTCTCCATCACTGGAGATTTTTTATACAAACATGTGTGAGGAATAGTTTAGGTATAGCCTATTCTATCAGCAGTCTCTTCCAACCTAACTTTCTGTGATTCTTTGAAAATGGTAACAACAATCCTTTTCATGGGAAAGAAGGAAAAGAGAGAGAACGGGCAAACTCAGTTAAGATGGGCTTGAACTGTTGCTCTCTGCTGGAGTCCTACTTCCTTAAAAAGAAAATAAGACAAATACATCCAAGAGAAAAAAGAAAAGAAGAGCAAGAATGAAAAAAAAATGCAGCTTCTGGTCTTGGGGCTGACTTGCAGCTTCATTGCTGAAGGCACAGCACATGCTTTTATCACTCAGACACAGCAGGAGTGAAAGATTGTGCCTGCACTGGTGTTTTCGAAGAGGTTGCTTTTAGCTGACATTTGGGTCCCAGGCTAACAGGAGGGCCACAGGTTGCTCAGTGTTAACCAGCTAAATCAGAACCTCATTTCTAACGAGAAGGAAAAAAAAAAAAGAAGCAGGACTGACTACATGGATATATGAGAGAGGGAATGACAGCAAACCTCACATGCCAGGGAGTATTTGATTCCTTGACCATGGTGAAGTTTTCATTCTTAGCCCTTTCCCTTAATCCTCATTCTGCCTAGAGTCATCACTTTCAACTGCACAACTGGAGAGTATAGTTATACTCATGGTCCCTTCTAACAAAAGCAGGGTAGGCTGGACAGGAGCAGGTATGTGCACCAAGCCAGTTCATATATTGCATGAAGCCTTAATCTCAGGTTATAGTTTCTGCCACATGCCTCTTAGCCCCATATACACAATTGTGTCCCCAGCACCAGAACACCCACTGGGGCCTGCAGTGCTGGAGACCTCAAAACAAGACTGTTGTTCTCTACCTGAGTCAGTGGCATGCTCAACTGACCTTGATCCTCCTGTGCGTTTAACATCCGGATGATCATCTCATTATTTCTATAGGCACAGGTGACCAGAGATTTCCCGAAAAACACTTTACTTAGAGCAGTGGCTTTCAGTCTTTAGTGGCTTGTGACCCCACTTGTGATGTGAGCCCAGTTTCTCCAACTGAATTTCTCTGGGGCTTGTGAACCCATCTGAAGTTAGCCCTAGTACTGGAGTCACTGCTTTTCAGGTTAGAGGTTCCTGCTAGATATGAGTAGAATGTACCAGCAGATCTAGGATTTTAAGAAGGAGGGTATAGAGTGGTGAAGAGAGGACCAGAGGCAGAATATTGCTGAGAGAGGATAAGACACTACTAAGACCCAGGTTAACCCGTCCCTGGTTCTGCAGCCGCAGTTTTATATGGCAAGAGAGAATCAAATGCCCTTACTTTGTTGGCACTGGATTTATGACACAGATACCTTGATCTGGGTGGACTTAAACCCTCAGACCGACCATGACCTCTCCGTTCGATAATAGGTGAATTTTATTGATACACAGCGATAGCAGATAAGAATAATGCAAACAATTATGTTAAAAGACAAAAAAATCAAATACTTAATTAGTTGCCACTTTGCATCCCTATGAACTATCCTCTTCTATTTAGCCTGCAGCAGGAGGGAATCTTTAGTCCAGGGAAAGCACTCTATTGAGAGCCTATTAATTTCTTATAATTTAAGGAACAAAGTGGAAGGTACAATTACTGGTAGCACAAACACCAGCCTGGTCAAACAAATGGCTATATAAAAAACAGCAAGAAAGTTCTTTGGATTATCACAGTGGATCGGCACAGCTGAGTTATGGAGAACGGCATCCTATCTAGTGCTGAATACCTCCATTTATTCCAACTTGGCTAGGACACAAGTTCAGGACACTCAGGGGGCATGTCTACAGGAAAAGTTTACTGTGGAGTTAATTATCTCTGCAGTAAGATGTCACCACCTACACATCTGGTGTTATTAGGATGGAACAAAGTAATTAACTTTGCCATAGGATAGTATTGCTAGACACAAGTTATTTACTCCATGGCAACATGTGTAGATGCTGATGGGGCTGGCTGGGGCATGAGAGTGCTTCAGTGCAGGGCTGTCTGCTAGCTAGCCCTGCATTGAAGCACCCTCATGCCCCAGCAGGCCCTCCATAGCACATTGAGCCAGTTCGGAGCAGCCCCAGGCTGACAGGCTAACCCCTGGGGTTCCCTGCCAGCCAGGGCTGCTCTGCCCTAGCTCAATGTGCTGTGGTCCTGGGCACATATGCAAATGTGACACCTGGAAGCAATAAATTCTGATACAAACTGCAGCAGACTTTATTCAGCTGCATTAGTTGCATGTATGGATGTGCCCAGTAGCTCCTAGGAATGCTTTCCCCCTTGCACATTTGAACCCATTAAGAAGGTAGCTAACATTTTTTCCTTTAAAAGTCTTAGAAGTGTAAAAACAATTTCAGAGACTTGAATCTGTAACTGAAATGCATCAAACTGGCATTTGAGGTACTCTGGGTAATTGGAAGTATTCCTGAACTACATTTGATTAGGGTTAAAGATACCCCAGGGCAGTCCTGTGAAAAATCACTTTGAATGATTTATTAAGGCCAGATAACCTATTTAACAGCGCAAAACTATTAATCTGGAAATAACTGTTTGTGAGAACAGAGCACTTTTTCAATCCCTAATTAAGATTGTGTCACTTGATATCTCTTGTTAAAGGTTTGCAGCATCCTGACAACAAACTTAATATAAGCCTTCCCAATGGAGCCACTTTCATTAATGAATCTCCATTTTACAAGTTGCAACTTGTTCGTTCAGCTTTCTTGAGAAGGCCGTGGAAATGGGGAAGGAAAGATTTTGTATCTCATTCTGAGATGCTAATACTTAAGAACGCATCAAGATTTAAAGCACAGATTACATTCTTTGAATTTGGAAAGGACAGTTCTCTGTTACATGTTCAGTTGCTACCCTTGCTCTTGTGATTTGTCCCATTCAATCAGAGGTAACTTATCACCTTTATATTAAGGGAATTTAACCAAGTGTCCCAGCTCTTTCCAGCAAACCTAAAAGTCACAGGCTGCTCAGAACAGAGCATGTGCTCATGCTGGCCACTGTCCAAACCTACCTTCTTCCTGGGTTTATCTTTCATTGATCAATAAGAGCAAAACCAAATAATATTTTTTTCCCTCCCACATATGCCCATGCTTGGCTGCTCCTAGGGTTTTCCTGAAGAACCTTCTCTGGCCCAGGACCCACTTGCTCTGAGAAACATCAGTTCCTCTGACTACTGAGAATACCAGCATGAGCCACTAGGCAAGTAGGCATGTTTATGGAGTGAGCTGGGGTAACTAGGAGGAGAGGATCAGGACTGTCTTTATCTGAGTCCTGTGGCTTGCACCCTTACACTGGTAAAAAAGTTTATCTAATATAGGGGAAACTGGCAGAAACTGATAAAACAAGCCATACAGCAAACTCCAGTCAGATGTTACTTTTAAGGCACAGAATTAACAAATAAAGCTTTATCAGTTTCAAAGTTCTCAATGCACATCACCGTCAGTGTGAAGTAGCATTGTTCAGTCTTGCATTTGGGAGTGCTTTCCAATTAAAAGCAAATCACTGAAAGAGATTTTTCAAATTGGTTTTACTGAAGAAGAGGAAGAAGAAATTAAGGAAACTGCTTGATATCTGACAATAGGTGAAATTATTTGTAATCATGAGGCACAAGAGATAACATTTAATTAACATTGGTAAAAGCAGAACATTGCTTTGAATTTACATAAGTTCCCTTATTCTATCCATGTGCAATGCCCTTAACGTCTTCCTAAAGAAATTGTACTATCCCTCCACTCCTACAAATAACGCTACAACCAAAGGTCTCCTTGCATTTCCACAGCAAGATTTATTTCTTTTCAGGCTTTAATGTTCAGAGGCAAGACTTGCTATAAACTGGATTTTACAAGATAAACTCTCAATCTAAAAGCATTTTCCTTATGGAAATTTGGTTTAAATAAGCTTAACTATTTGTAAATTCTGAAATCATGCTCATCATCTACCATATTCCTCAGTTAATTTACTCAGAGTGCTGTATGAATATTAAATACCTCTACAGCATAGTCAGTTATTATCTCCATTTTACAATTAGAGAAACAAAGACAGAGTGCCTGATTGTACATTTATACCAGCGCTCCTCCAGATCCAGTAGTGTATTGATTGGGGGGGGGGGCAGTAGGAGGCCTCCAGAGAGACCAGGGTGCCTTCTGTGTTTTGTGCATGGCCCACTCACCCGCCCAGCAGGTTCTTGGCTTCTTTTGCCATTCCGGCCAGAAATTTCATCTGCTCCCACTCCTCCCATGGGCGGTAGGCCACGCTAATTCTCCAGCAGAAGTGCTGTGGGGTGGGAGACAGGGCCCTGCACAGGCTGATTTGCCTCGGCCCACACCCTGCTTGTATCATCCCAGGGGGTGCGGTGGGGGCACAAATCCAGACATTGGTCCCCCAGCGCTGGAGACTCATGGGATGTCACTGTCCAGAGGAAATCCACTGAATGATGTTAACATGATTTGAGGGGGAAAGTTGTTTTCCTTTGCCACAGAGGGCAGGGCAATGGGCTTAAATTTCAGCAAAGCAGATTTAGATCGTATTTCAGGAAAAAAAAATCCCTAAGCATACAGAATAATATAATAGAACAGTTTGCCTAGGGAAGCTTTGGAATCTCATTCCTTGGCCATTTTCAAGGACAGGTTCAGCAAGCATCTATCTGGGACAATTAAGGAATAGCCAATCCTATGTCTATGGGATGGGCTAGGTGACCCTTGAGGTTTCTTCCAACTGGATAATTAAGGCTTAGAATAGTGGCAGCAAAACGTCTAGCTCTTGGAGATGAAAGAGCAGTGTAGAATTAGTCTATGGGCCAATCCTGCCCAGGGTCATCAGGTAAGGTTGGTCCATGGATGAAGTCCAGCATACTGGCCCAACCCCATATATCCAGATCCAACAGCACAGTGGCCCAATTCTACAAGGTTTCCCACAAGTCCGGAAATTTGGCAACAGAGGAGCAGCAATTAATACTGCTACTGCTCCCCCAGCACAAAATTTCTGGACCTTTGGGGACCCCCATGGGCTCGGTGACATAGCTCTGAAGCACCCCAGCTTCAAAGGATCAAGGCCACATGTCTGTGGGAGAGCGCTCAGGAGATGGTGTTGCCTGTTATATGACAACGGCAGAGACCCAAAAATCACCCTCCGCATATAATCTCTTTTTCCTGAGCACCATGTCCAGCTTGCCATCCTGCTACTAGTTTTCTGAAACTAGTAAACAATCCTTATAAAGTTCACACTATCCACTAGGCTCTGCTGCCTTTCTATACAATTTTAAGAGAAACGCATGCCACAATTCCGTTTCTACTTTTCAGGGTGTGACAGGACATGTGCACCAGCAGTGCCACGATGCCCCCTGGTGGGCAGGTGACTCCTGCTCACTCTGACCCCTTTCAGTGCTCTTCCCTGTTATCTTTCCTGCCATGCCTTGATGTTCCTCAAAAGGGTTTGGGACACTGCCCCAAGGGCCCAGAGTGGGTCCAGTCCACAGCAAGCTTGCCACTCAGGTAACTAAATATGGCCTTTTTAGCCCCATTGGTGACCTAGTATACCAGGTGCTGTATTTGTGGCCTCCATAGCCACACATATGCCTCACAGATGGTATATGGTATCGCTTTAGAGTGGTCACCCAGCCCCACAATGTGTCATGCTTAGGCCTCAGAAGCCTTGTTGGGGATTTGGCCTTCCCAGCTGGGTGTGCCCCCCTCAGCCTAGGTCCACTGCCCCCTGGCCCTGGGCACTGGATGCCCTGGCCCTGGTCCTGGGCCCTGGACCAGGGTTCTGTCTTGTTCCAGTGCTCAGGGTCACTGACACAAGTGAGGCTGCTGTCTGCCTTGGCTCTAGCTCCTTAAAGTCCCTGATTCAGACAAGACTCTAAACTGGGTGCTCCTCAGGCACCCGTGGCCTCCATGGTTCCCCTGTAGCCACAACCAGTCCTCTGGTTTAAAACTAAAACAAAATGCAAGCCTCCACTTTCAAACAAAACCTACCACACTCTGGGTAAAAATGTCTTCCCAGACCTCCTTACTTTGAGCTCTCACCTCTCTGGCCTCAGGATGTTTTGGTGGCCACTGATGCATCCTCAGAATACAGGACATCCCCTTAGTGATGGGCAGGACCTCTGGCCCCCTCGGCCAATCAGCACTGAGGGGTGGGGCTGCCATCTCAGCCAATCAGCAGTGAGGTGATTTTCCCGTTGGCCATTCAGCATTAAGGGGCAAGGCAACTGCAAAAAGATCAGGAAAATTGGACCCATTGTATCTTATTGCTGCTTGTTATAATAAAATGTTACTAATTTTTATTTTGCACTTTCAATGACATTGAATGCCACAAAGAATGTGGCATAGCAGGTGTGAGGCTTGAACATCCTCTCCCCCCACAGGGACGCTTGGGAGCCAGGGGTACACACTGCACGAGGACTTCACCTCCCCACTCTCAGCATTCAACATGGACATTGGGCACCTGGCAATCTGCCCTGGCCACATTTTGGTCAGAGCTGGACTGAGTGGGGTCAGATGCCTGCAGCCAGCTGCCTGACAGGACCTTTCCTTCCTTCCCTGGGAAACAAACAGGTCTGCCTGTTCCAGAGGGGAAATAATGGCTTAATGAGCTGGCCCAGCCATCCAGGAGCCTGGAGGCCCTTCTACCTAAAGCTCTCCCTCCCCATGTAGCAGGACATTGCATAGACTCACCGGGCTGATCTGTGGGTAAAAAATGGTGACAAGAGCCTCCTCCCAGTCCCACCAGTGTAGTTGGAAATACAAATGCAGTTCTCTATCTTCCTGCTGTCAACACCATTACCTTGTCCAGAGGCATCATGGGGTGTAGGTGGGTGGGAAGAGGTGTGCAGACCAACTGCCCAGCTCTGGCAGCTCATCTGCCCCTAGAGCCTGGGCCTACCCATACAGTCTGGAGTCAGGGAGCTCAGGCACACAGCTGTGCCTCAGCTCTTGCTGTGATTGCATGTGTACTGCAGCCATGGCTCCTTGTGTAGGCGCAGAGTGAGCAGCCCCTGGGATCTTCCACCTCCCTCCCTGGCTGGTTCAGAACATGTTCCTCCTGGCTGGGTATCACCCTACCTCTAGGCACAGTCAACAGAATTGTGAGGACAAATTATTGACATAAAATTTCCCTCAATAAACTGAAAAACAGGACTTTTGCAGTGGGCTCTTCATTCAGAAATGGACAAGGGAAAAATGGTTTAACAACAGGACGGCCCGGTATAAAACAGGACCAATGACACCCTATGGTATCTCCTACATCCCCTTTCTCCTGGGATCTCTGTTCCCTTCAATGCACCAGACCCAACCAACCACCTTTCTCCAGGTGCTGGGTTTATATGCCCCAGAGCCATGCCTCACCTTTGGCCAGGTGACTCCCTAATCCTGTACAGGGGTTTCTCCTGCCATCTGATGGGCACCTTGCCCCTCCCTGCTGCAGGTTGCCTGGAAATCTGAACTACTGCCCCATCTTACTGTGCAGATAGCTCTGGCCCAGCTGCCCATCTACCTACACAGCCAGACTAGCATGTTGTGCCTTCCCCTTTTTAGTAACAGGGGCTTTTGGCTCCCTGTTAGAGAGAGCACAAGCCTTGCAAGCCAAAAGTAGTATGCTGAGTTTTTGGATACTGAAGTCCAGCTGTAATCTGTTTCTCTAAAATAGGGATATCATGCCTGCACAACAATTACTCGATGGCAGAGGTTAGAGTGTCATTTTAAAATCTTAGTGAAAGAACTGTAGTCCTTACAGCAACATAAAATTTCAATACTACCACTACTGTCAAGGACAGAAGAGGCAACAAACATGAATGTGGCACCTTTCAGTATTCTTGTAAGGCTGTGAAGACCTGGCCAAACCCACATGGCCTTGATGTACACTATACAAAATATGTTTGGTAGGGCTGTGCAAAATGGCACCATTCCATTTCGCCTTGAGTTTCAATGGTTCGAGGGAACAGTGTTTCATCTTGAATTTCATCTCGAATTTCACCACAGAAAGGGTGTTTTGCCACTGTTTTGAGCTTCGCTGGGGATGGCAAGTCAGACCAGCTGGGCTGACCTCCCATCCCCCACGCTAGATTGTCCAGCTGGGCTGCTTCCCTGACCCCCGCGTGTGATCATGCCGGAGGCGGGAGGCAGCTGAGTGGGGCTGCTTCCCCGACCCCCGCACTTGATTGCACCGGGGATGGGAGGTGGCCGAGCCAGGCTGCTTCCCTGACCCCCATGCGTGATTGTGCTGGGGGCAGGAGGCAGCCAAGCTGGGCTGCTTCCCTGACCCCTGCGCTTGATCGTGCGTGCTGGGGGCAGGGAAGCAGCCTTACTTGGCTGCTTCCCACCCCCTGCCAGATAGACAAAAAAACCCCAAAAACAAAACAGCCTCCACCCCAGAACTCTTTGCTAAGGTCAAAAGGTTGAACCAAGTTCTGATGGCCCAAATGTCTGGATCAAACTGCTTTGGAAACTAGACAAACCAAAATACTTAATGGGGGTGAGGGAAGGGGGAGATATCATAAAGATTAAAAAAAACCTCACTCATATTTTGATTTCTTAACCATACATAGGCATATCTAGGATTTTGAAAAGGGGGATGCAGATGGTGTGGTGCCTCATCATATATAACACAACACAGTTTTCTCAAGGTGAAAAGAAACCTAGAAGCTTTACTAATATGCTAGAGGCCTGGGTTGTATTATTCATTTTAAAACTGAAGGAAAAACAAATAACTTCACTGGACTGTGCATTAATTGGGTACATTATATATTATGTATAAAAAACACAACAACTAGGTAAAAATAATCAAAAGATAGTGTTTCATTTGTTCTATATCTGTTAGAATTAAATGTGCATCTCTTCTTTCAGATTCATAAAATAAAATCTAGCCACCTTAAGCATCTTGACAGTACATCCAATGCTTCACTGAATTCTATTGTTACACTTAAGTTAATGTTCACTTGAGTTAAGGTTTCTATATCTGAGTTAATGTTTTTAGCTAGAGTTAAAAAAATCTTCAGGGCTGTGAAATATGAGCTGTATTACCATGAGCAGTCGACAGACAGCAGAATTGTAAAAGAAAAGCTAGCTTGATTAGTGGAATATCAAGATCATTAAGAAGGAGAGAGGACTGTTAACACCTGTGGAATGAAGAGTTTAGCAGGAGTTGGGTAGATTCTAGTGAGCCATGAAATGAAGCGACTCCCTCCTAGCTACCTGAATTGAGAAGCTGCTGCTAGAGCCAGGCAGTTGGCTTTAAACTTTAGGTAGACGAGGAATCAAAGGTGGGGAGGGGGATGCAACTGCCACCACTGCACCAACCTTGTTTCCATCCTTGCAACTATATTTCTTAAATTATTAATTTCATTTGTCCCCCGCCTTTCAAAAATTGTACCTAATGTTATGATTACACTTACTGAAAATTCAGATTGTTTGGCACGGGCAGGTTAGGCTTTTGGAATGGGGAAGAGAATAAGAAGCCACATCTTAAGTTACAATAGTTTCAACATAATTTAAAGACTGTCTTTTCTAATGTTTCTTAAACAAAATGCTAAGTACACAGACTTCAGAGTGGTTACCAATTATAATCACAGTTGGAGGGAGACATGTCTTGATGTAAGGGAGTGATACCTTGATAGCTCAGGTTCCACTGGATGTTCTTTTTAAACTACACTGAGATATTACACAATATTTTGGAGGTAGATAATATTTCTGGAAGGTTTACAGAATTTACTTAATGCCTGTTTACTTCCAGATCTCATTTCTTCCTGGTCCTCGAGACCATTTTTCTAAATCTCATTTTGATAAAATGGCCAGGTCCACAGTTCTACTTACTGGAAATGGTTCTTCTGCAACTGAATTAACCGCTTTGCCACCACAAAGTTAAACCTGAATGTAAAAAACCCAACACTATAGCTCTGACACCTGAAAAATTGTACGTAATAAGGAACTGTCTGAACACATCCCCAAAAGGAAGAAGATAAGTTGAAGTATGACTGATAACCATGGAGTTCCTCTAATTCAGTGGTCACCAACCGGCCGATCCTGATTGACTGGTCGATCCCAGAGCCTCTGACGGTCGATCTCAGTCTGGGGTGGGGCTCAGCGCCCCCAAGACTGAGACTGACTGTCAGAGGCTCTGTGATTGGAAGTGGCGGGATGCATATGAGGAGCAGCAGGATGGCAGCAGGATGCATGTGGCTAGGCTGAGCTGTACCCCCTGCCATTGGGGCCAGGCCAGGTGAGTATGCACCCCAGCAGAGGCCCAGAGGGGCATGTGCCTCCCCCAACCTGTGCACGGAGCTTGGAGTGCAAAGCCCAGCATGCAGCGGTAGCTACCTCTGTTCCATGCACAGACTGGGGGGGGAGGGGGCATATGCCCCCCAGGCCTCCACTGGGGTGCGTGCAGTGGCAGGAACCCACTACCCCCCCCCACCCCCACGCACACCTGGATGAGCTTCCCAGGCTCTGGACCTCCTCCGGCCTGGCCGGAGCTGCACTCAACCTGCCCCTGCCCATTCCCTTGCTCCCTCACCATGGGGTCCTGGGGCAGGGGCAGGCGCTGCACAGCCAGGACAGGGCACGGGACTGAGCTGTGAGCTGCTCATCCAGGGGGCATGACTCCCACCATTGCACACAGCCCGGGAGGCATGGGGGCCATGTGCCTGGGATCTGCACTTGGGGTGAGGGCAGGCTGCAGCTTTGCACTGAAGTGAGTGGGCCCTGTCTGTGCCCTGCTCCCTCCCTCACTGCTGGGGCCCCGATCCCTCCCCTGCCCAGATCCCCCAAATAATTTTTTTCCCTTTGCCTATGCAGCAGCAGCCTCTATCTGCCCCCGTCCCTACCCACCCCCCAGCCCAGCAGATCAGGCACGGCAGGAGGTAGAAGTGGGACATGATAGATCCTGGGTTGCCCTTTACTTCAAAAACTGATCTTCACCTTAAAAAGGTTGGACACCACTGCTCTAATTGTTCAACTTTTTTTTTCGTTTTGCTTTGTCACAGAATTAATTGTGATAAGTGGTTGAAGTGAAAGAGGATTAAACTGCTTTAATTAAATTATGAAAGGATTATGAACTCATATTATCCATCTCCTTTGCCTAGTAAGGATGCCAGGTTTTAATAAAATGAATCTGTGGTCTTTGTAAATGAAACAAGTTTGGAATGAAACAAGGCTTGTCTAGTATCTGTATGTAAACAATCTCTCCAAGTCCTACAGCAAATGCTTGGTCTGTATTCTGGTTTATAAAATGGCCAATAAAACCTTGAACACACCAAATGAAAAGCAATTATTATGCACAGATAGTAGTTGTGTTTAATCCTCTTTTGTTCAAACTACTGTTGCATTCTTCCATCCAGCCCATTTTCAACGTATACATTTCTGTTTTAAAGGGCTTTTTCTTTTCTTGCTGTGGGATTGTATATTTACTGAAGCCTAAATCTAAGATGTTGAAATCATTCCTACTCTTGGACTTAAGGCTAGATGCTAATTTCTAACCAGTAATGTTTGAATGCACCTTAGGTACCTGAGGTACCCAAAACCAAACAACAACTGCACACCAGAATGAATGCACACCAGAAATCTATCAAAGACAAGAATACCCAATTATCTGTGGGGGCACATTTCTCACAAGAAAACCGCTCTCTCTCCAATCTCTCAGTTCTAATGCTCAAAGGAAATTTACAAAACACTTTTCAGAGACGAGCCTATGAACTTCACTTCATAAACCTCCTGGGTACAACATATCATGGACTAAATATAGACATTGGATTTATGACACAATTATAACATCTGCCTGACATCTGACTCCCCAGGTACCTCTCCACTATTTACCAGCTACATTCATTCCTCTTCCCCCCATACCCAACCTGTCTCTCACCCACTGACTCCTCAATTTACATCTTCACTGACTGCCTATCTTACATGCATACCAGCCCAGCCTCTGGCTTCTTTACTATTCATTCCATCCAGGAAGAGCACACACCAACTGCAGAGACTTACAGCCTGACAAAGGGTTTTTAAACCTGAAAGCTTGTTAAAAATTTTTTTCCCCAACTATTTAAGTTTGTCTAAGAAAAGATATCATATTCACCCAGAGAACCTTGCCTTACTTAGGTACCTATGCTTAAAGCCTTCAAATTCAAACATATTTTTCAAACATAGTTTTGGTCTTTTTCATTTGAATCACAGAAGTGATTTGGGCTGTAATTTAGCTCATATTTTAGAAAAATAATTTGTAATACAGATTGCAGCATTAGAGTGATGTTGTAGTCATGAATGTGCAAACATTATGGCTAGGGATAGACATTCAAAAAGCCAGAGCCTGAATTGATTGAACCTAACCTGCATAGATTGAACCAATTTGCAAGTGAATAGACATTCACTTTTGATTCCAGAAATGCGGACATATACCTGCAGTGGCTCAGGCCAGAAGTTGGGGGGTGCTAGAGTGAGTCCTCAATGAGAGGGAAATTAAGCTGAGGGAAGGGGCAATTAATGACTAGACAAATAGTTTGAGTGAGGGGAACAAAATCAGAAGAAAACAACTTCAATTTCACCTATGTTACAAACATAAGAAGAAATATTAACACAACCCAGAGCCTTCACACGATTTCATAGATTTCATAGACATTAGGGCTGGAAGGGACCTCGGGAGATCATCGAGTCCAGCCCCCTGCCCAAAGGGCAGGAAGTC
>NW_017728909.1:47897833-47931715 GCF_001723895.1 Crocodylus porosus
CAGTGCACTCAGGTGCCCTGCACCTGAGAGCAGAGACTGCTCTGGGGAGACGCCTAGTGGCAGAAAGGGGGAGGCCCAGCTGCCAATCACCAGGGCTGCACAGGTGCTGGTTGCCGGGACAACTGGTAAAACCAGCTGACCCGGAAGGGGAAGGACTTATCCCTTCTTAAGCCCAGGTAGGAGGCCAGGAAGGCAGTCCCTCTCCAGCAGCTGTGGGAGTAGGGACTCAGCTCAGACAGACAGAGGGGGGACTCTGGCCATGGGAGCATCCCCTGGTCACTGATGAGGTTGGTGGAGCCCTTCTTCACCCGTTCCCTCGCTCTCTAGTAGGGAGTAAATTTTTGTTCGACCGATAGTCTAGTTTTATGTTGTAGCCCAGGGGCTTTATGTTTTACGTTTACTGTTTTGACTGGAGGACCGGGCGAGGCTATTAGGGGTGGAGGAGGCCTCATAGGAGCTCCAAGGTAGCATGGGGCCTCCTGGCGCTGGAGAGGGCGCAGCATTGTTAGGGGGTGCATTGGCCCCAGTCCAGAAGCCCCAGAGTGAGAGGGGGCAGCAGGGAGAAGCCCCAGAGTGAGAGGGGGCAGCAGGGAGAAGCCCCAGAGCAAGATATAGAGGGGGGCAGCGAGGAGCCCCAGAAGGAGTGAGAGAAGGGGGCAGCAAGGCCCAGAGCGAGCAAGAGAGGGCGCAGTGCGGAGCCCTGGGAGTAAAGAGGAGGGCCAGAAAACAACAAGGCCCAGGTTAAACCACGTCGACTCCATCTGCAAGGCTTGGGCTGCGGTTTAGGGGAGGAAGAGGAGCCGCAGGTAGCGCCCCCTGTCACCGGGGCATGGAAAAATGGGCAGCTTCCCGCTGATTACAACCATCTTCTAATCAAATAAGATCAAGGTGTGGCAGGCGAGTAAACAGGCAGTTGGCCCATTACAGGAGGGCGGAGCCACTCCCAGAAAGGCTCCAATATTGATAGTCCTGTCACAGTCCACAAAACTCATTGTTGTGGCTCCATGAACTTAACTTCAAGTTGTTAAAGAGCAGCTTACGCAGTAGATCTCTTCTCAATATGGGCTAGGATAACGGTACGCCTCCAGCTGTGCTGGCATCATGATAAGACTTCCTCCTTCCTGTTATTCACCTACTTGAATCATTGCTCTGGATTTCATTCTTTTAGAAGGCAAATATCACCTTCCCCTGCTGCCAAAAAAAGATAGCTTTCATTTGGCATTTTAAAGTGGCCCCCACAATGGAAGTTAATCATTAAGCTTTCTAGGAGGTCCATGGGTGTAAATCTTTCCCCACCCATCTCCTCATCTTTAAGGACCTTTAAGATCTGTAAAATAAGTCCACAGTCAGAAGTCCCCCCGTTTCCAGGAGGTCCCCAGCTCAATCAGCAGCCACAGGCATTTCCATGTAGTGCCTCCAGATATGCTGCAAGTCCCAGAAAACTGACTTCTCTGCTTCAAACAGCAAAGAATTTCTGCAATCTAATCCTGGTTTAGACATTTGGTTAAGACTGAAACAGGGGGCAACACCTCAAGCATGACAGCTCTGGGCAGGCTAGCTCCAAAACAGGAAGCAGTATAGCTGTACTCATATGGCACTTTGGGTAGGTTTATTGGAACTAATAAGTAACAATACCAATTAGCTTCCCCACTCCTAGCAGTTATTATGCAGAATTAGTTACAGTACACTGTTTCCAGTTTAGGAGACAGTCCAACTCTACAGAGCAGCACAGTGAACTGGTAGGTACCACCACTGGGGGGAGAAGTCTACTGTGTGATTTAACAACCTCCAGGATCTGAGACCCAAGTGAGTCCCTAGTAATTTTATTCTGACAGTGTTCTTTGCATAAATTATACTGCATTCAAGCGTAGAATGGACTCTGTTTTGGAGTAACTGAGTGAGATTTAGGGGTCCATGGCATTCAGGCCAGATTAGATGACCCAGTAGCCCTTTCTGTCCATAAGCTCTGTGAAATGTCAGCGAGTAGGCACAGACTCATCAAACCCAGCTGGTTTCCACACATGATGAGCAGTCCAGGAGGAGGCCCAAATGACCCTGAATACCTCTCACCAGCGAGTTGGAGTGGGACAGATCTCGTTAGAAAACACCCAAGCTGTATTCATTTTCTTCCTTTGCTCACCAGATGGAGCTGTGGAACAAAATAACTGGAACAGCTGACTCTGATACCAGGATCCCCATATGAGCTTGAAGAAGGACAAAACCCTACAGTTGGCTCGGCACAACTGCCCCCTTTTTGAGGTTGACATTAATGCAGATAGAGGGTGTGTTTAACCTCCCCCTTTAAAAGCTAGAGATGGTGGTAGATGTTGGCTCCTTCCAGCAGGGTCTTAGAGCACGGGTAGCCAGCTTGTGGCACAGGCAGCCTCTGCGCGTGGCACACGGAAGAGTAGGGATGGGCCAGGTAACCCAGCAGCAGATAGGGCAGGAAGCAAAAAAGCAAAGCAATATCAGTCAGGGAGTACAGGTCAGGGAGCAGAAAGCAGAGCAGCAGATTAAGCAGTGAAAGGGGCTCAGAATGGCATCTGGGGAGGGTGATGGACTAATTTTTGGTACACCTACAAAAAAAGGTTGGTCCTCATTATGTTAGAGCATGCGAAGTAGAGGGACATCAAATTAGGGGAAAATTCAGGGCACAAGGAACCACTGGCGATGCGTAGGAGCACGTGCACCCTCTGAGATTTGCAGTACACCCCCTGAAAGAAGCACCACCGATGCTGCTGGTGGCGCCTGTGGGTGGTTGCAGCTCACCCTCTCCCCTCCTCTCACCACTGGCACAGCCAGCAGAGTCTGCGGGTGGTTGCTGATGACTGGTTGGTGCTCACCATGCCCCTCCACCCCTGACACTGCTGCGGCTGCCTGCAGGAGCTTGCCACCACCACACCCCCGCTGTTGCCACCACTGTTGCTGCCTGCAGGCAGTTGCCGTGCCCCTCCCAGCCTCCAGGGGCACACGTTGTTCATGCAAGAACTGCATTTTTTTCAAATACATTTCATGAACTTGGAACCCATAATACTCTTATGTATTAGGAGCTCAAAAAATTAAACAACCACAGTAATAGAAATGACATTTTAAAAAATCTTCTGAATTCTGAACTAAAAGGGGTTGGCAGTATCACATATTTATATAAGAACCAGGCTACATTTAGAAGTGAGGCTCGGGCATGGCTGATCCTGGTGGCATGTTCTGTAAACAACAGGCTCCAAAACATGAAGTTATTTCACAGGCCCACTCAAAAAAGCTAAATCTGAGTTTGCCTAATGAGGAGGCTAGTGTCTCTATTACAGAAACAAAGCAAGTTTTGGTTAGAAAGCGACTTAGGTTATAGCTGAGGGAGAATATTATAAAATTAGTCAATATTGGAAATGATTGTTTGACGGAAATTTCAGGCAGCATGGTACCATGAATACCAATTATGTCTGAAACAGCAGATGATGAAAACTTTTCATTTTGTAGTGACTCACGTGTATATACTGCATTTCCTTTCATAGGAAATGATATGCGAATATAATCCAGAGTTGCTGTGATTAGCTGTCACAGATTTTTAAAGATAAGAAGCAAAGACGAAGTGAAAAAAAGTGGAAAGCATGTCAATTTATCAATAAGAAAGTTACTCAGATACGAGAAGTAACGAGCCTCTAAATAAAAATGATGATAATGAATCACCTCCTTGAAGTATAATTTAGTTTGTGCTCAGTACTGAGAAGCTAAGAGGTTGTATGATATTTTGAGTCCATGGAGGACAACAACATTTTTTCAGTGCTCTGAAACACTGATTCATGTCTCTCGCTCTCGCCAGTTAACAAGAATGGGGCTCACTGGCATGAATCCCCAATCAACAAAAAGACTACAGAGTCCATTAGGTAGAATAAAGTCTGCTTTAAACGTTCACTTCAGTCATCTTGTTCTGGTTAAAATGCAATTTAAAATCTTCAGAAACTAAAGATTCTCAGTCTAGCAAGCTGTTTTGGCTATCTAGCACTTTGTTCATCTTTTGGGAACACGCTGCTATTTCTCTATTATAAAGTCTCGCATGTAATTGACCTTTGATCAAGTAAAATGAAAGGTACAGTTCCATAGGCTTAATGTCAGTATTGCATTTAGTTAGAAATAAAGCATTTTAAAAACAATTTAAATGCTATTTGGACTCCCAGTCAGAATGAAGGTACTTGTTCTGAGCACAATTATTTTCATTGCATTGCAATTATCACAACTAAATTCACCCTACTTTCTAACAGGGTGATTATGTACTCTTTGAAAAAATATATGTATCATTTAAGTGCTGTTGTGACTCTCTCCATCCTTTGAAAAGCTGATCAATCACACATTGGCCAATATTATTAAGAGTGAAGGACCTAATTTTGGAAACAAATAAATAAATTGAAGGCAGAATTATGGAGCAGACTGATAATGTCAAAGTTTTATTACAATGAAAGAGGCTCAGATTTGAGAATACTAATTTCCTAATGTCCTAATTTCTTCTCATCTCCACCTTTCTTCTTTTCTTCTCAACCTGCCTCCTGCCCCCAACCCCTTCAGCTACCTCCCAGAAAAAAGAGGTGGCAGTTCTAACTTTTAAAAGCATTTCTACTGGGGTTTTGTTTGTTTGTTTTTAACTAACAGTCAGTCTCTAAGTCTAAATTTCTCTCATGCCAGCCAGGGCATAAACAAGACTCTGCAACCCCTGATTATCCTTGGCTATTTTTCCATGTTCTGTATATTGTTAAAGCCTATACTGATTGACAAAATATATTTTGTCAGTCAGTTCCCATTGTGTGCTTAATTGCTAGCCATTTGTAGTGAAGCGCTTGTCCCAGGGATGGCCACAATGCCCCTTGGTGGCTGCTTGGCATATGCTCCGCCCTCATTTCTCAGTCTTGCTCCCCTTTACTTCATCTGTCACACCTGGTTGTTATTTGATCCTTGGAAAGGGAAGCTGCTCCAGGGATCCAATGCTGCTGTTCAGGTGTCACTACTCAGTACCTTAAGGGCTTATTATGTGGGTCCAACCATGCCAAAGCCTCACAGAGGTTATCAGCTAATACCACTCCTAGGCCTATGCTGAGACCTGCAGTCTCTTGTGCCATCAGCCTTCCTGGCCCACTCCTGGGCTCAGGCCGCTGCCTGTTTGCCCATACCTGGGCACTTCACCCATTCTGGTTACATCTAGATACTTAGTGACTCCTGGGCACCAGATCTTCTCTGTTCCCATCTCCACTCTATTCCCAAGCCACTGGCCCTGCTGCCAGGCCTGTTGAGACCACCAGCAGCCTTCATTTCAATCCCTAGACCACCAGCCCCAGCTCTATGGCTACCTTCTCTTACCTCCAGGGAATGCAGAGCCTCTGTCTACTGCTTGCTCAGTAGCCAGGATGAGACTGCCTGCTCTCTGGTCTGGCCCTGAGCTTATCTCTGGTAAAGCCCCGCCCCTTCCTGGTCAGGTGCCGACTCAGCTCCTTCCAGAGCCCTCTCCCTTCTTAAAGTAACAGGCACGCATGCTTCATTCCCAATGCATGTCCCAAACACCTCCATTTTCTTTTCTGGATAACTTTAGAGATGAAGTGCCATTGAACTTCCTAATTAATTTTGTCATGTTATAAAATTTGTTCCATTTAGTACCTAGTATGTTTCTGAGGTGTTTGCTTTAAACGGTATTTAGAGATGTCATAGCTTTTGTCTCCAGTTGTGAAAGTAGGAAAAACATTTGAGTTGAAGCTTCATAGCTTGGTCTTTAAGCTTTGGTTTTCATTGAGCAAATCTTGTTTAAGATGGTGACGGCAGCTGTCACCTTTCTAATTCATGACATTGTTAGCTTATAGATATCCCCATTTGTTTGCACACTATTGTCAGAGTTAATTAACTCATTTATTTTATTCTTTTGCTATCTAAAGTCACACTTTTGCTTGGATTCTCATTAGATTTGGAATTTTTTTTCTGTAACTGGTTTTTAACCCTGTTTTTTGCGATTAGCTAGACGGTCTTGTGATCATTTCTGAGTTATTACTTAGAGGAACTATGTTGTCAGCAAGATCTAAATCTTCTAGTTTAGATTTTATTAAGCCGAGCACTTCTTGTACTGTGCGCTCTATCCTAATTCTCATAATGAAATCAATGGTAATGCCAAACAGGAAAGATGAGAAAAATACCATTTTTTTTACACCAGTATCTGGGTTAAACCCTTCACTCAGGTCTTCATTTTATAATTTTCCCAGGCTCCTTTATAAATTCTATGTTTCATTTCTTTGTTTTTGAAATGCTAGACTATTTCCGGGTGTTTACTTTCTTTACCAAAAAGTCAACTTTTTTGTTTTTGTTTTGCGCTTCACTCATGTTTTTTGTCTTCTGTTGTTAAAGTCTTGACTCATTTGTCCCTAACAGGCCATCCAGGTTGTGTAAACCTGCAAGAACCTTACTTAAACACCTGAAACACAACATTGCCTCTTTCAGCAACTGCTTTGGGGCCTGGTCTGTCTCAATGGCTGTCAACCAGAGTTCCATAAGCTCCTTTCAAGGGTGCTATGCTGTGGAGATGCCTTGTTCCCCTCCCCCCTGCTGTGTGGCAGCCACTACTTGAACACTTGCACAGCCAAATTAAGGTCTTTACAGCCATGATCTACATGAAGATTGGTGGCAGCTGTGAGAGGGTTAAGGCAGTAGAGAGTGAGAGCCTCCAGCCCTGGATGAGGCCATGCCACTGCAGGTAAGACTCTGCCTGAACACCCTTCCCCCCTGTTCTCCTATGCTCAGCACAGTCACCTTCTCAGTCTCTCATCCATTCTCCTTTCCCTTTTCAAACCACAGAAATAACTAGTTACATGTTTGGGATGCTGGGTTACTTCTTGATTTGGCATCCTTTGAAGTGTCATCAGCCATGCCGATAGTTTTTAGTTTATTCCTTCTTTTATTTTATCTATATCTGTGACAACAAATGGAAGCAGGATAAAATCCTAAACACGCTGTATTCTGCTCAAATGCTTGCTGTATTCGGCCAGTTGTTCTCAACTGGTGTGCCACAAAATTCAGGAAAGTTATGAAGGGGCCTTGAGCCTGAAAAGTTTCCTATTGATCTACATATTTCTTTTTGCTTCACAGTGCTTTTTGTTTTACAATTTTTTTGCTGCTTCTCTTTCCAGGGATACAGAGATCATACAGATCTGCATGCCTTGGCTTATGCCAACTTTGAGTTTACGTGTCTGACACCAGTTACATTTTTTAGAGCACCTGATGTATCAGTGTTGACTTCCTGCAATGGATCCAACTCTTGTAACACCCAAAATTATTAGGCCTCCAATAGATACAGGTGTGTAGGTAACTGACTGAGTATTACCTTTTTGTAGGAAGTAGAGTCCCACCTGCAGAACAAAGAATGGCTACTTGTTTTTGCAAATAAGCAACAGTGTAGACAGACAGATGTGGAACTAGCCAAAACTATGTTCTGGGCAGTGGTAGTGATTCATGGAGCAGGGGTGGGGATTAGGGAAATATCAGTGGCAAAAAAGGAGGTAATGTATTGAGCAACCATAAATGCTGTTTTTTGGCAGCAAAAAAGGAGGTGACACCTCTGATCTGCACAGCAGAGAGTCCCAGGTTGCTGCCCTTACATTATGTACTGTTTCTGCTGTTCTATCCCCCCATTGCCAGGATGAGTCAAAAGTACTTGAGGGGAGGTGCAGGGGGTGTGGGGAGGGATGGGAGACTGAGTGCTCTCCGCTTAGGCAGAACCCAGGGCTTGTGTCCCATTTGCCCAGCCATTGTTGTACTACTTGGTGGAGAGCTATCTGAAAAATGCAGTTACCTAAAGCCATGCTGGTAACTTTGAACGGTGCAGTGAAAGGTGAACTTTGTGATTAATTCTAATGAAAGCCAGTGAAACCTATGCTCTATGCACAATGTACAAACAAACTGCTATAGACAGCACTGTTGTAGAGAGCTGTTTTTCATATACCCCACCTATAAACTCAGGTTTCTTTCATGCCTGGAACCCAACTGTATTTGCCTCAGAAGGTGAAAATTCCAACCACATTTTAAACTCTAAAAATTACTTTAAATAGTTTTCGTAGGAGAAGTATTGCTGTTTTAAATCCTACTAGGACCTGCAAAAAGGGTACTCAGCCCCACTGGGAAATGAAAAATCTACCACTAAAATATGCAGCAGTGCTGATGCAGTATGTTTTGAGGCAGGATGAAAAAGCCTCCATCACCTAGATGGGAAGCTCCCCATTCCTTCCTTGGCACAGGAAAGCAGCTCCTTACAACAACTCCCCATTCCTTTTTGATGTCAAGTTAGTTTGTTATATATGTGCAAGTAGCTGGTTTATCTATTATCTATAATCTGACATGAATTCAAGACTTAGTGCTATTCCTCTTGCAACTCCGACTGGAGTAATTATGGTAGGGAGAAGGGAAGGAGAAGGGGAATTAAATCTTTATTTTTCCCTTAGCATGGCAGCCTGCTTGAAGGTGCTCTTAGGTGGGACATGTTAGTAGTAGTCCCAGTCCTGCCCAGTGCTATATCCTGAGATAATGCAGCATGAAAGTGTGACTTTCACAGGATAGATTTCTCCCTTGTACAGTGCACTGAGGCCCAGAGGGAGTCTATCCCTTGGAGCTGAAGATCCTGGACACGTGGGATTTTGGGGCTGTGTCACTACTCAGGTCCATCCCAGAACTTTGGACCTCTGAGTCACCTGTCCCAGGTCAGTCTGGCTGTGAGTCAAAAATGCCGAGTGCCCTCCTTCTAAATAAGGCCTGGTTCCTGGCTTCACAGCAAAAAGCCTAGATGCCCAAAGGACTGGAGAGAGAGCTCTCAGCTCCCTATTGCAGAGCTGAGAACCTGAGCCTAGGGTAGTCTGCCAGGGTCTGTGGATCTGGGGCAGCAATTCAGTGAGGCTGACAACATTTTCTTTGAATTCTTAATGCATGGGAAATGTTGCAAACATTTACGTTTGGTCCAATTTGGACTAAAAAAAATATGGAAAAAACAAAATTTCCTGTCAGCTAGAAACCCCATTTTTTTCAACTAGTTCTAGTTCACTTACAAGTTTGCTGTGTTTTTTATAACAGGGTCTGATAAAGATGTTACCATCTGCTTCCAGAAAGCTAGCTGTACTTACAGACCTGTTGTCAATGATGGACACCCAAAGGTTACTACAGGATTGATGTTTCAGAGATACTAAAGACTCAAGCCATTTGATTAGGTGCCTGAATATCAGTTTAGAACCTATTTTAAGGACTCTGTTCTGAAAATCTCAGACATAGTACTGTCTTGGCCTTCGATATGGAGAGTTAATAGGGTGGTCAGAGAAAGAATGGTTTGTTGCCCTTTTTAGCCTTCCTGGAAAACATTTGAGATGGTGCCTTATTTTTCTCAGGCCAGAGAGAGTTTTAGATATATATAAAGCTTAGCATGGCATCCCAGCTCATTGGTAAGAAAAGGCTCAGGGACAAAAATAACTTTATCTCTAAGTATCAAAGTTCAAAATGTCCTTTAAGTACTAGACGGTATCAAAGGCATCATCCTTCTTTGATACCTTTACTACTTAAACGTTTTAAATTAATTATTCAATTGGAACTTATCATACAAATCTGTGTATGTGTAGGTAACATTTCAAACTGAATTTATGCCCATGATATTACTTTAATAATCCACAGTTATCATTTCCAACAAAACTGCACAAGACATATAAAACTTACAAGACAGTTAAAGAGCTTCTTAGAAAAATACAACATAGTAACATTTTGCCAACACTTTGAATGTTTTTATTCATGTTTGAACTTGGGTAAGGAAAGGTTCCCATGCTATAAATTTTATTAAAAACAAGTCATTAGAAATAAATAGTACATTTACATTAATAAATAAACAAGCAGTTTTTACACACACTAATACAGGATTTTCTATTATAAAATTGAAGTGAGTTCCACCATTTTTGTTGTATTTGTACCTGCTATAAAAGGATATAATTTCAAATTAACTTTTTACTGATTTGGTTTTCATGTGTACTCAAGTGAGCTGCACAAAGGATTTTCAACTATTTCCCTTTGAAAAAATAGTTATATCTGGAACATGTTCTTCTGTTCTGCTTATTAATTTTGGATACAATAAATGAACTTAAATATTGCAAAAAGTATCATGGTAAATATAAAGTTTGAGACATTGGCTGTCTTTTCGCGCTTGATCATGAGAGCAGTTGATTAGTGTGAAAAAGATAAAATATGCTTGTACAGTAGAAAGATTTGATAATACCAGTTGGTTAAAATAAAAGTACTTTGTCTGTTATTTTTCCTAGCAGTGTGAAAATACTTTGACTGGTTTCTCAAATACCAGGGAAGCAGAACTCCTCAATACTATTCTCCTTTCTATTTTCCAGTTCATTCTGGTCAAGCTGATAGTACTCGAATGTCACACGATTGATATGTTTGCCACTGGAAACCATTCGTAGTACAGTGTTGTCACAGCCAATCTTCATTTGGGCTAATCAATGAAAAAAAAACATTTTACATTAGTGTTAGGAATTTATAAGTACAGATCTCTCATAGATATAAGAGTTTGCAAATAAAGTGGCTGAAAATATATACTCTTATCCAGAAACAAAAATAATATGGTTGCAATGCATCACCCAGTGTGTTCCATTTACTAACACTAATACCATGTGTCAGTCCTGCCTGGTCCCAGGTTATGTCTAGACACCTATGCATGAAACCCTGCACCACTCATCCGGTCCACAACCTAGAAAGACTGGTCATCACTGCTTTAGCATAAACATTCCTGCCATGAAAAAGCAATACAGATATTTCCCTCAGGTCCTCCACACAATGACATATACCTTTTGATATAAATAGCTTTGTCCTATCCCTTTATCAGAGCCCAAGAACATCTCTTCTATGATAAGTCTGAGTTCTCCAGGACAGAAAGATGAACCTGTATAGCAGCATATCATACAGAAGCTAATCCATCAGGTTTCAATCTTCTCAGAACTGGCCCTTTGATGCTGTTAATTTTTCCCCTTCTTTCCCTTGTCCTCCTCTTTTCCTTCCTAATTCCAATACTTCTGTTTCTATTTCCTTGATTCATGCTTTCTGTTGTATCTTCTCCTTTTTATTTTGCCTGCTTCTCTCCCTTTCCCAATTCACTCCTTTCCCTTCTTTTCATTGCCTGAGTCCAAGTCTTCAGCTTGCAAGGTCTTGGTGCACAGAGTTTCTCCTGAAGTCTGGTGCTTTTCAGTGAGTCAGCTCTGCAAGATTTAGCCTTGTCTCTTCACACTGCTCTATCTAGTCTGTTCTGCTTTCTCTCTTTTCTACTCATGTTTTCCAAATATGTTATCTTAGGACCAGCTCCAAACCTGATAATAGGTAAGTATGTTACCAAACGTTGCTTTGTAATGAGCCACTTGAGGAAGAATTGGACACTGACCCTTGCAGATCAACCTGAGAGCTCACAAAGTGCTTTATATCTCGAGGCACCCTGACCCCACAAACTACCAACTATTATGTTTTATTCTAATTAGGTAACATTGTATGATTTCATTCCCTTTTCTCTCTAATTGTAGCTTGATTTCATGCTGCATTCAGGTGCTGCCTTGACAGCACTGTTACCTCATAGGAACACTGTACATGCTCAGTGGCATTTATTTTTTTTTGGAACTTGTTCTTCTCTTTGATGTAGCCTAAGGCAGCAATTCTAACATGTTGGATCGTGAACCTGTGGTGCAGGGTTGTCAGTAAGACAGTCAGAGGAAGCTGTAACAACCTTTTCAATGCCTTACAAACAGAAGCAAAGAAAATCTTATTCTCCCTGCCCCCCTTCCCTCTCCCCCCCTTAACCTTCAAGATTAAGCATTCCTCTCTCAGTCTCTTACAGACACACGCACACAAAAATTGTACAGGCTTATTATTGTGATCTCCAGCACTCTTGTAAAGCAAATATAAAGGGGTTGTGAAACTTGGTCTTCATATAAGGAGTCACTAACCTGAAAACTTTAGGAAGCAGTGGTTTAGAGCTTCTCTAAGGTCCCAGATGATGAAGGAAAGGATTGAAATCCTGGTATTAAATAGGCCCCTTTCATCTTGCCAAAGAAGAAGCCTTTGAAATCCTATGTGACGTATCAAAGATTCCCACCCCCACTCAGCTCAGAATTTGCCTTACTGGCTTTGACTTCATCATGGATCTCTACCTACATCCTTCTGTTGGGGTCTTTTATGGACTATTAACATCTCTGTAATACTACATGTTTTAAAACAGCTATGGCGACTAATGATTTTCGGAGAGGAGTTTATAGTTATCCTATATCACTCTGAACAACTGTAATTCCTATGTTCTGCTATATGTGAAGCTTGTGAGGATACCCAGAACTCAGGTTTTGTGATCTCTACTGTACTCCTGCTAATGAATAGTTAAACATCCAGAAATGTAAACAGAAGACAATGGAAGCTGCTCTCACCCGGGCCATGAAAGGAATGACACAGGTCAGCTAGAGGGAACATCTTGGAGGGATCTAATCCAGTACCTCCCAACAGCTCCACAAAATCTCCCACTCCTGCGCAGCTTGCTGATGGTTTCTATATAGACAGAAATGGAAAACTGATTAGCTAAGAACCTTCAGAATATCACCGTCACCTACAGTATTGCAGCCTGAGGACCTGTGGGTGATCTGAAGTTAACAAGCCTAATTTCCTTAAGAGAGTATGAAGAAAGCTGTAGATGTATTTTGCAGCTACTGGTAATTATGCACAATTAAGGACTTGGATCATGTTGGTTCTAGCCAGATGAATACAGTATATGTAAACCATCCTCTCCTAAACAAATGGGATGCTACAGCTGTGCTGATGTATGCTATCTGAGCAAAGTTTAGTCAATGGAGAAATGAAGTGGAAATGAGGAGCGTTTTTGCTGAGGAACAAGGGACTGTCTTTCCATCTTCTCTTAGAAAACCAGTGCTTTCCTTTTCTTTGCTTATGCTAATTGCCAGCAATTACTTTGCATTAACTCCCATGATGCTGCTCCAACTTCTGGCCAGGGCTGTGCTCAGCTAGTTTCCCCTACTGAATCTCCTACAGTCCCCCTTTTGTGGCATTCATTAGGCTCATTTGCTACTTCTACCAAATGCTAAACAGACAGTAGTTTAGTTTTTTAGCCACTTTTGTGGAGAGTGAGCACTAGGGGAGACCAAGAGGTGAAATGGGTTGGTATGGGACAAGTGGAAAGGTGAGAGGAAGTGAGCAGAAAGCTCCTGCAGAGGCGGGGAAATAATGTGTGAGAAGGGACATGGGACAACAAGCTGAGGGGCAGGGGAAGGTCTTGGTATATACTTACACATTTTCTCTTGGAAAAAATGAGTAGGATACTGTGGAGAGCTCTTTAGCAACAGGAAAGTTTTAGGGGTAAGTTAAGACTGGAGAATGGGTAGCTGGGATTGTGAGTGTGGGTTTCAGTTTAATGGGAGAGCATTAAAGAAGAGCATGTCTTCTACAGAAGTCCAGACCAGATGATTGCAATAATCATTTTGGAGTCCTGGTCTCTCCATCTGTTCTCCTCAATGGCTTACAGCTACTCTATAGTTGTCCTTGCAAACCCACAGCAAGAACTTCCATGAGTCCTGTGCAGGATGAGGGGAACCAAAGCCTGCATAAGGTTTTTCATTATGGGTAGGTATTTATAGGAAGTCTTTATACGCCAAGAGTAGCTATGACAATTCAGTCACAGGGTGGGTGGGGTACACAATATACCAGGATTGGTGAGGCCAGTGGGAATCTATCACATGTTGCAGTAAGTGACCTTTTTTTCCCCTCTATGCCAGTCCTGAATATATCATTTTGCAACAGGAGTGGTCTAGATGAGGGAGGACTCTGTCCCTGGAGTTTGTGCAGTAGCATCATGACCACTAAGCCACTCTCAAGGCAATCCTTCCACTTGAGAAAAAGAACAGCAATATGTACCATAACAATAGATGCACTACAGTTTTCTTGAACTTTGTTTATAGTCAGTGCCAAATGGCATAGGGATATTGGAGGATAGAGACTTTCAGAATCACCAGAGGGTAAAGTACATACCTGCTGTGGGCAAAATGGGTTATTATGCTCGTCAGAAGGGTCCAGTTAACAGTGTTCCCCATGGCCCAGCTCCCAGTGCTCCCTTCTTATCTTTCCATAGAGTCCCAACCCAAGTGCCCATCCTGAAAATTAAGTTCCTCCCTAATTCCATTGAAATAAGAGGGAGTGGAGGGTGAGACGGGATCCATTATAAATAAATTCTTATTTACCATTATTTACAAAATAAACAAAGACCTAGAAATTACCTTACAAAAGCATTACCTTTTATCTGTTTAGCACTAGTACTATTTACATTGCATGAAATGCAACTTGCAGGCTCTTTGTGGCTGGACTCCTTGTTTCTTATGATATCACTAGTTTTTATTGTAATATTCACATTAGTCAATAAGAATACTAATAATATTGCTTTTACTGTCCATACTAGCAATATTAATAATAGTAAATACAGAAATAATAACTTTGTGTAATTTGATTATCCATCCTACACTACTGCTAAATGTAGTACCTGACTGCATAACAAAAACTCACCTTCAGGTAGAGGCCATTTAAATGTCCCAGTATAAGGTCAGATATTTTTATCACCACTGGATAAATTATAGAAAAGCTGCAGTTTCTGTGCTGATGAGGAATTACCATAGTGAACCTTCCAGCTGGAGTCTGAGAGATGACATTGCAGGCTTTAGCAGAGGGAGAAGACACAACAATATTATTTCTACAGTAGTCATGATCTGCCTATAGCAAAAGTACGTGAATCTGACTGTGTTCTGGACCATTTGACATAGTCGCACCCCATGACCTAACTGTATATGGCCAGATTCTATAATGTTATGCAGGTTTGCATCTGGTGCAACTATAGCTGACTGTCCCAACATGTTTCTTACTCCATCCCAAAAATAGACTTATCTGCACTGTACAATTTATTCTTCTTTTTCCTAAAAATAATATATGCTAACAAAGAACAGTTCATTTTATTATGATTTCATATCATCAGCATGACAAAGGATGTTTTATACAACAACACTTTCCTTGGCTAGTGGCTTTCATCCTCTAGAAATGCCTAGCATCACACATCATAGAACTTAAAATCTTTCCTGAGTACCTTAGACTTCAGTCCTTCAGTTGACTCTGCCTGGCTCAACTTCTGTAGCATCATGGAGTTCCACCAATCTCATTGCAAGATCTAGAAAAGGGGCTTCAGAACCTCCAAGATATATGCCTCAGCATCATGTTAGATGCCAGGGGTCCTACCCAGCACATTGAGAGAGTGAATTGCCTCAGAAGGCAATCTAAAAACCCTCTATGCTGAGCAGGGTGCTGCCCACAGCTAGTTAACAGAAAATACTAATACACTAATAATGTGTCTGAGCAACGTTCTTAAGCTTAAGAATCCTAATCAGGGAGGCATGAGGGGGAGACCCACTCAAGAAACAGAGGCCAGGGTCTACTCCTAAAGGTAGACACCTACAAGAATTTTCTGGAAAAACACAGCAGAGCTCATTTTTAAGATGCAGCCAGAGGAAATGGCAGTGACGATGGTGATGCCCACCTTTTATCCAATATATAATGGGTAGAAAGGGAAGTGGGAGACCAGGGTTAAAGTTGCTCCTTTGCCTAAAAGAATTCAAACCTACATCACCTGCTTCCTTGGAAAACACCTTAGTCACTGTATATTTTGCACACAAATATTATAGATTGAAAATAATTTTTTAAATAACAATTCCTTGGATCTTAAATATAGAAAACATGCTTAACATCTCATATATACTTCAAGAATGTCCTCTCTTAACTTGAGACACAAGCTTAGCTCACATCCTTAGCCCACATCAATAAATGTTGATATTCCTCAGCACATTATGAGGTGTAGAACCATCATTATCAGCTGCATGATATCAATTTAAAAGATTTCTGAGAAGGAATGAAAAAGAAAGTAACACGTTTGTTCAGATTTCTAACCCAAATGTAATCCGTTTGACAATACAAAAAATCAGACTTACGGAAGAGATTGGTAGTTTTCTTTATTGTGACTGTAAATCCATTGCCAGTTTCATGAATCCTGAAGAAGATCATTGCCACGTTCTGGGATGATCTGATGCTCCTCTGAAAATTGTTGCTTTCACAAAAATCAATGTATCTTTGTGAAGTGGGAAGAGGGTGGTCCAAGGAGCTAGGAAATTTCTCACCTTTGAGTATCCAGCCATCAAATACCTACAAGTATTCAGCAATTGAAACATTAGCTCTTTTTAGTTATTATTTTGCCACCAGAAAGCTAAAGGACTACAGATCTGTATCAGTGGCTCCATTTGCAGTTTCCTCTCTAGAGAATCAAGAACACAAAACTCATTTACTTTCAATATACTCCCTGCTCTATAGATACTTTTGAAAAATCCTACCCTTAATTCCTTTGACATGAAATATCAAAGTGATCAATCTGACAATCATCTACTGCAAGCAGAATTCAACCAGCACCAGTATTTAAACACTAAAGGAATAAAAAAACCCAGATTTTGGGGGGGAGGGAGGTTTGGGGGGGGTTGTTTTGTTGTTTGGTTTTGTATTTATTTTTTTTACATGTTTACAGATGGTCTTAAGTTTTTTTGTTCTCCTTTGGACTTGATTTCTCTCAGAAAGCTTTGTGTCCCTGGAAACAACACTAAATTGTTTGGGGAAATGGTTTTGTTGCAGAGACATAATATTGGATTTTGCATCATAAAGGCTGATAAAAAATGTAACCTCTCAGTCAACATCCATTCGTTGACTCTATCTACACCCTAGTTCAACCTACACCACTGCTGGACCAGTGGCTGATGCAGCTCACCAGCCACTGAACATCCTGTCTTCCTGGTTCCAGGCCCCAGCTACTATGTCTAGATCATCCTTACCAACTACAATGCACTCTTAGATCCCACCCTAAACCCAAATGGCCTCCAAGTATTTGCAAGGGTTTGATGGCAAGAGGTTTCACTGTAAAAAACTCGGAAAGTCTAAGTAAATGCCTGCATATGAGGTGGCTAAGTATATGAAATGAAAGGAAGCTTGTAGGAGTGCCTGGTATTTTGGGTATTATGAACTTTAGGAAATAAAATATGTTAACTGAGGTTTGGAGGATTGTAATGTTGCTTTATCTCATGATTTCTTTGATTTCCAGTGGGTTGTGTCGAGAAGAAAAGCATTTGTACACCTTTAACATCAATTCAGCACTAGGTAATGGTATATGGCAGTGACTGCACTGTAAGGCTACAGTGCACTACAGTTACTACACACTGTGGATAGATTTTGGTCCCATCTCTGTGTCTTATTTCATGCTGAACATGCCGTATGCAACTAAATATTAATGTTTGTACTTTATCTTAGAGATAAGTGCTGTAATTACAGCTTGCATCATTGTGATAATCCAACTATAGTAAAGCACCTTAAACAGTAAGGGATTTGCCAACTTTTATTTGACACCTGCTAAGTAGTCTGTAATAGGGGTGTGTGAAGCGGGGCCTATTTGATTCAGATTCGGATTTGGCCCAGATCAGGGAAAGTGATTCGATTCATAGATTTGGATCACTATCCCCGATTTGATTCCCCAGAACCAGGAGGCATCAGTCGCTGAGTCGGGAGGGAATTTGGGGGGACCCTCCCTGTGCACTCCCCAGCAGACCTGGAAGTGACCGAAAGTGCTTCTGGTCCACTTCTGGGTTTGCTGCCAAGCATGCTGGGGAGCCCCCCATGCTTCTGTGGGACACTCCATGTGCCCTAGCAACGCAGCACTCATGAGCCACCTGCTACCTAGAGGTATGTACAAAAAACATTTAAAGCTGTGGCTATGTCCAAATTGCCAAATCTTTCCGAACCTCTCTCAATCGATTTGGAGGGTTCCAATTCAATTCAGAGAGATTAAAGAGACATCTGATTCAATTCAGATTTGGAGATTCAGCCACTGAATCAGGCCGAATCTCTGCTAAATCGAATCAGGGACTGAAGCTTCACACAGACCTAATATACAACCATCAATTTAATAAAAAAAATTCTGTGTCCTTAACTTCCCTGGGGTTAAAATTGCTACTGAGATTTTTGTCAATGCACAGAAAATGATTTTTTTTCATCAGGAAGTTTTACCAATGGATTTAATTGGATAATGGACATTTCTGAACACTGGCACTAGCATTTCAACTTGAAAAATCAGCCCAATAAGTCTTAAAGGTAGTATTAGTGCAATATTATTGCTTGTGTTAGGTCAGCCCTCTCTTCCTCTGTACCTTTTCAGCTCACTCTGAGACTTAGGCTGATGGTAAAGAAACAAAGCAGACACTGCAAATCTCTCATTACAATAAAAAAGCATTAGATTAGCCGTTGTAATATTCAGGAAAATTTGTCAGTCAGAAATCTGCATTAGATTTAACTTAACTGAGCAACTACCCTCTAACACTGATGCACTTGCCTCCTAATTGCTTCTCAGTAATACCCTAATGTGCTTCAATTGTTTTCTGTAGTGCTCCTAGAAACAAAGGGCCGGTTCTCATCTGAGTGAGGATTTCTTACATAAAGACTGCAGGATCAGCCCCCAGGTCTTTTAAAGCTGCAACCCTCTATAGAATGACTTGATGTGGCTGTTCACAATACACTAGAGAAAAGCTATAGGTAAGAAACACTGCACCATAATTAAGAAACTGAGCAACAATGTACCACCATGAGGGAGGGAAACTCCACAAGGTTGACCCCTCATGAAGGTTTTTGTGACTTTTTCTGGCCCAACAGAAAAGACCATAAATTCTGGTCTCCTGTTTATGCACAGGAGACCATTACTGCTACCCATGGCATTGTTTTTCCCCAACCCAGCAATGTGGTATTTGTGGAGGCTGGAGAGGAACTCCAGCATGAGGCTATATTATTTTTCCATGGGGAAGTCAAAAGCCTGAGGGGTGGCTCTGTTCATTTACATCTCCTTATCTTATTGCCCTTCCTTATCAACAGATCCCCACTTGGGATCTATATGCATACAACCATATCCATATGAAGATCAGGTTACAAAATGAAGGGATTAAATATGCACATTAAAGCTTTTACTAGTCTCATTAACAAAACTGAGATTTTGGTCAAAATTTCTCCCTGAAATCAAAGATTTCCAGTGAAGTGTTCTTGGTCCTGCAATATAATTGACCCTGAATTGTGAAATTTGTCCAAAGAGAGTGTCCTGAACAGTTGTTGGGACCATTTAAAAGAAATAATTCATCGAGCCACTCTCATTAATAAGCTAATTCTAAAAGGCCATTAAGTGCATATTCTGCAGCAATAACAGTGCTCATGAGAGCCACAATACAGAGTTCATATGATTCATGATGCAATGCAATGCAATAGGAATTAAGCTAGAAGGATTGCTGTATGCTGATTCAACTTTTCTTTTAAATACACTATATAAACTATAGGAACTGAGTAAAGACATGCTTTTCCTGCTCAGGGAGAAAAAAAAAACCTCTGGCAAAGGTTGGAATCTCTCTTACAGCAGTTGAATGAGTTCTCAGTCTGCACCATAACCCCCTCTTCCATGGGGAGAATATTCAAAAGTGCCTATGGGCTTTATGAACACCAGTCCCAATGAACATTGCTTCTGAAACACCTACCCCAACCCCCATATACAATATATTATCACTTTAATTCCCCCTCTTCCAGCTGACACAAATGCAATGCTTTATACTTTGCTGATTTAAGTAGGAAAAGGGTATCAAGAGTTGTCAGCATCTTACCTTAAGGAAATCTCCTCCTTGGCAGTCAATGTTTACAAAGTCATAGTCTATTGTGATGAGCTCCTCTGGGTCTCCAATAAAGAAAGTGGCACAGTGAAGCTGGGGCTGCTCCGCGGTGAAGGTGAACTGCCCCTCTATACTTAGCATGTCAATACATCCTGAAGAGAAAGAGCATGAGCCACCAGCTGCATTTCAGCACCTCTCACAGAACAGAGAGCAGCAGACAGTTCCCACTAACTGTGCAAGCTAGCAACAGAGACAGACGTCACCTTTTTGGAGATTGAGATGAAAGGGTTATAAGGCTGCTGTGCTGAGTACTGAGGAGATAATAGTGACTGAGAGTGTATGTGTAAGTAAGAGGAAAGAGACTGATGTGCTAAAATATCTTTGAGCTGAAAATCATGTGTGGTCAGTTCACATAGCAGATCTCTTTTATCTCATCTCTTTGTGATCCACTATGAAAACTCTGTCCTCTTCCATGAAAGCTACTCTTCCTATTAGCATTTAGGATTTGGACCTCAGAGCAAGGGCTCCAGGCTGACATTTCCATGCCCTATTCCCTGCAGCCAGGACCCTGCAGCTGAACTCAAAGCCCAGGAGTCCTAAGATCCTTCAGCCTAGAATCCAAGTTTACAAGGTCTCAGTCCTGATCCTTATCCCCCTACATGTACATGTGCACATGCAACCACCCACACACACAAACACACATGCACAAGTACTTTCAGCCCTCACCTCCTAAATGACCCCCATTTCAGAGCTTGCACCCATTTCAAAAGCTCCTTAGCAGAGAAACAAAGAAACTCACTAAGTGACCGACGGTAGATCTGCCCTTCGGACAATTCTCGCTTCAGGTCTGCACTGAGGAGCAAAAAGGGATCATCCTCGCCAGTGTCCTTCACCTGGGGGAAGGAAAAACAAGAAGCTGGGACTGAGTGAAATGGTTTGATTACAGAAGCCACTCTATGTTTCTCAGAAATAAGTATCAGTGAATGGCACCCTCCTCCAGAAATGGTCCTATGCAGACAAAGCTCAGTTTGAAACTGTCCAGGAGCTGTCAATACCAAATGCAATCTGGTCTCTGAAGGTAGAGAGATCAACCCAGGCATACAAAGAATGGTGGTTTTGCTAACAAAAATGCAAGCAAGCTGAGAAAAGGAGAATGAATATGGAAAATGGGAGGGAGGGAGAGAAGACCTTCAGCTTTTAATGCTGCTCTACGGTCAGCTCTAATGAAAGGCGGGGGGTGAAGGGGAGGGAGAGAAGAGGAAAGACACCGGATCCACTAAACCTAGAATGGCAAGCTGGAGCAAATATTATGGGCTGTGATAGTTGTCAATTGCAATGCTCACCTCTAGGTATCTGGTTTCCCCCTTCAGGGCTGCCAAGAAGATTAGGAAGAAGTGGCACTGGAATCTGAATGCAGAAGACATGCTGACACTCCCTCTCTGGTACTTCCCTCTCTCACAGTGCCTAAGTTTTTTCCTGTCTGTGCAGAAAGGCAGGAGCCAGTGGGGTCTCTTTGACAATCCCTTTTTATAGAACTGTTGGAAGGGGAGGCACTTGGTCCCCGTACTGATAGGGTAACCCATGGTAACTGAATTCCTGCCTCAATGACAAAGTACGTTGGTATGACGAGGGTCCGAATCACAGCCACAGATTTCCAAGCCGGTCTAGCTCCTCACTGGCAGATGTCTTTTCCACTTATCTGTCTGACTTATTTAAGAAAGCTGCAGAGGGAAGTATGAGAATCCCTCTGAACCTGGAAAACTGGGATGGCACACCTTGATTTGGCCCCACATATTCAAAGGCAAAGTAGAAAGCAAAGGGCTCCCCCACTCCTCCCCTGCCATACATGGAATCTCGATGCATGGCTGTGACGTTTCAAAGTTACCCAAGAAAGGCAGCAGCAGCAGCACCTCAGTTCTCTGTACTGAGACAGAGCTGGACTGTTTTTCAAATCACAGATCAAACTGTTCAGACAAAGCCTTATCTGGACCCTCTGACAGCAGGCGTTCTCCAAATACTACTGGAAAACTGCCATTGCAAAGTCTAGCAAACTGCTATGAAGCACAATATAAGCATTAACTAATCAATCTTCACAACAACCTTGTGAAGAAGGTAGGCAAAGGCGGCTTCCTCTTTGGACAAAGAGGAACTGCACAACAGGTGCAGTCTGGAGTGAAAGCTCTCCTTCCAGCCACAGGGAGAGGAGGGCCCTGCTGGGTACCTCTGCCTTTCCACCCTGTCTTGACTGGGGGCAAAACATCCAGTGTAACAACTGCCATCACTCACAGGTGCGCCACTCGGTGGGCTTCCGTGAGGCAAAGGGAACACCAGGAAGCAGCAGGATTCTCCCGGAGCAGCAGAGAAGCCTGGAGCACATTCCTCACCAGGTGAGAATTAACTATCAGTTAGTTCTTAGTTTATTGATTACTTTCATGTAACCTCTTCTACCTCCTGTTTTTTCATCTAGTCATTCGTGTTTTGCGAAATATCTTCAGAATATATAAGCACAGAAATGTCTGCCTACTCCTTCATAGTTTCTTAAGGACTTAGCACTTCTTCAAATGTCTAGTTTACATGCTGCTTCAAAATGCTGGGACCACGCTATGTTTCAAAATTATTGAAATAACTCTTTGACCTAAGGAATCAGTTTGTTGGTTGATTCAGTGATTTAAAAAAAATTAAAATCAATCATTCTCAATGAATCTGCCATGAAATACTAGGGACACTGGGGATTTGGGTTAGGGTTTTCAAAGGTACTTGGGATTAACTACCCAAATCCCATCAAAGTTTTATGGGAATGCCTTGGACTCCTTCAACACAATGTTCCCAGTGACTCTTGATCCTTCTCTCCCTGTTTCATAACAAGGAGGGACTACAATAGTATATCTTCCACTCACATTTCTCGTCTCCATTGTACTCCTTTTGGAGAAGCTAGTGCCATTCAGCTTCTGTTACCATATAGTCAGTCTTTAAATAGAATAAAAATAACTGTAAAAAACTGTAAGTTCAAAGATCATGGCATTACATTATCTAAGACAGTATTTCTCAACCTTTTCAGACTCAAGGTACCCCTCAGAAAATCCTAACTCTTCGTCTTCATTCATTTTTTTATTATAGAAAAATAATGGAGGAATTTTTCTGTTGCAAAGAACTGAGAAAGACCACAACAGCTCAGAATATTTTTAACACTGTGAATTCCTATTTGAAATCTCTGGATTTATCTTATGAATCATATTTATGCACCTAACATTGCTAACACTGCATGGCAATTTGAGGCACCCTTGAAAGGATCTCAGGGCACCCCAAGTGCCACATCATCTTGGCTAAGCATCACTAATCTAAGGTGATAGGCCTAGAAACAGTTACAACTATAGCTGAAATGCCACCACGTAAGACTAGGGATGCAGTTCTTTTCTACCCCTAGCCCAGAATCCAGGCTTTCATGCCTGTGCTATATTTTTCAGGAATCACCGCATCTAGTCCCTGGTTTCAACTGATGTAAAGCTAGTTACCTAAAAGGACTAAAGCCCATAATCCATAGTTCAGGCCCTGACATGCACTGAATCCCAGGGGAGAATGAATGTTTGGTACAAGAGTTATTGCAAAGTGTTGATTATTTCAATCTTATAACAGACAACAAGCCACTCACGTCATGAAATCAACTGTAGTGACATAAACCAGATGCAGTTACATTTCAGGGATCACTGTGTTATTTGATATGTAAGCCTATTACAAAATGTTCAACAGATAACTCTCTTAAAAGATTACTAATACTGGGCACAACTACATGAGACACTTACTGTGCATTAGCCTAATAACACAGTGCAGTAGCATGTCATAGTAATAACCATGCTAATAACCTATTGTGCAGTGTTATTAGGTGAATGTGTAGTAAGCATCACTAAATAAATGTGGGCCAGCACTACTGTGCAGTAACTCTAAGTACTGAACATCTAGTTACTATTTTATTAAGGAATTACTAAACTAAATGTGCAGTATTTAAGGCACATTAATGAACAAGTAGACGCACCCACTGAAGAGATCCTTGATCTCTCAAGTTTTGTAGAAACTCAGGATCATACTGAATAACTATTGGATGTCCCTGTGAATTGAACGGTTTCCCTGTATGAGACATTTTTGAGCTGGCCACAAACAGTTTCACTTGTAGTAGCTCATCACTTCAAGGCTTGGTTGGAAACTGGAATGAGGATGGAACTTTTCTGGAACCCGAAATGAAATTTAACTTCAAATTCAGTCCTACAAATGACTGGATTCAACAGCATCATTATCTTAAAACCAGGTGCTTAATATGAATACAGTACCTAAAAGCAGTTATGAAGAGATTCATCTGGAGGAAAATACACCATGACAATATTTTCAAAACACTTTAAACCTCCGTCTGAAACATATAAATTACACACATTTATTAAATGGCATTATTGTTTTAAAATAGTGCTTTCAATGGCTGCTGTATCAGAAGGCCTGCTACAGCATCTGTTTACTGAGAAATAAATTGGGAGATTTCCAGTACTGTAAAGCCAGCTTTCCTTATGTAAAGCAAGAATCATTTGTCCATGCCCCTGTGAAAACTGAAATTACCTGTCAGTCTCCATAAAAAGCTGGTTCATGGTTCAGAATGCTATAATATTTCATCATTACTTTGCTCAAACATACTTACATTAATGAATGACATATAATCACATGAAGCTTGATTATATCGCAAACAAGTTTGAGGAATCAGAATTTTCTCGGGGAAATATTTCTGTTGGACTCTATTGCATGAAGTGTTTTTGCTGAATTGGTTTGTTATAAGTCCATAAAGCAGGGTGTCCAGTGACTAATCAGCAGCCTGTTGCGGCACTTGTGGCTTTAACTTATGACACGTGGGGTAAGGAGGAAATTAATGTTTGATTCTGAATATATACCTCCTGGGCTGTGCCCTGCAATGTCTATGCTGAATTGATAGAATCAATGGGGGAGGTAGGGAGTTCCCTTTCCACATCCCCATCCCCTGAGCTTCCCACCACCTCCCTCTACTGCCCCAAAAGCAGCCTTGACATACCTGAATGAGGCATGCTCTGAACAGCTGGTCCTTTCTCTGCCATGTTGCAGGGGATACAGGACTCCTAGATAATGTTGAAGAGAAGCTTCAGTGTTTATTTGTTCAACCCACTAGTGAAGGACCTCCCAAAATGGAGGAAGAGTCTGCTGAAAGGATCTCAGTGTGTTGAAATCTTGCAATGACAACAGGAGATGGAAAAACAGGAGCAGCAGAAACAGCATGTCATGGACTGAACCAAGAAACCCAGAGCCATCCACTCCACACAGAAACATGTGCCTGAGCTACAGCCCAATCTGTCAATCCTGGATTGGCCTCATCTGTCTTATCTGAAGGTGGCTGTAATGGAATGCAGTCATCCTTGGCTGCTAAGGATTGCTGCTGATGATAAAGGATGCTTTTCCTCCCTCCCTCAACCATACACTGCAACTTAGCAGAGGTGGAGGAAGGATGAGAAGCTAGGAACTATAAAACCATTATAGCTCCCTGATTCTTAGCCACAGCCCCAAAAATCAGTGGAAGCAGCAGGGGACCGCTCTAGCTTACACTAGCCAGCTAAGATGCTCAAAAGACCATGCACCAGCTAGGGATGGTGGGAGCAAAGCATTATCCTTCTTCAGCCTTCACGTGTTCTGTGCGCCAAGGGCTGTGGGAGAGAGGAGTAGGAGCCTGCTTTACATCTGCAGGTGACTCATCCACTTCAGGAGACTCCCTCTCATGGGATGATAAGTGGTTTCTGTGCCTTCTGAACCACCCCACTTAGTTTTTTTTAGTTAATGAAGATATATATTTTTTAATATTGCATCTTGTAAAACCTAAACCTGGATCCTATGTGCTGGGAATAAGGAGTAGTGCTATGTAGATTTGTTTTTTTAAAATGGAGGATCTAATCCAACCCCACAGTGAAGTGCCAGCTTCTTTACTTGTTAGCTTAGAGTTCAGTTCCTCAGCTTAAACTTTTTCTGCAGTACATTTTCTCCCTCATTATTCCCCCCCACCCTGAACAGAAGCCTTGTTTCCAATCACAGTCCTCTTGTATAAGACTCTTGCCAAACTTTACATTGCAGAGAGGCGGTTGTTGTAGAAATGTGATTTTTGATGAACAGAAACAAATGGAGGTTTTTAGAAGTTTTAACAGTATCCTTTTAACATGTTTTTAAAAACATTGGGTAAGTAAACAGCACCTTAAATGTGAAGCAGACCCTTGGGCAAAACGATGGGTGTTATTTTGCTCTCATTAAGTTGATTCATGATAACAAAAAAACAAGTCTTAGCAAGTGTTAACAGCAAATTAGATCACATAATAAATCACATCTCCAGTCTCACCCTACAGTGGGCTAAATAATCCAGTTTTTAATTACATTATAGGGACCTTGTCTATTCTAGCAACCTTTGCAGCCATAATGCGTTACTAGTGCAGTCTGTCAGTGGCAAAACTAGTGAAAGTTGCGTAAACAGTATAAGCTCTTAGATATTGTTGACTTGGTAGTTTTGATCTCTGAAGCTGCTCTGTTGGTGAATTACAACTCAGAAGGTCGACAGTGTGAATGCAGCATGGAGCATCATGTCAAAAACAGAATCTAGTGTCAATAGAGCTGGGTGGGTAAAGCCTAGTTCAAACTGCAGACTTGGGTGAATCCTCCTGGCATGCACTATAAATTCTGAGCGACTTGCTCCAAGCTTGTAGGCGTTCATAAGCTTTCACTTCAGAGAGGGGATTTCAATTATAGTACATAAGTGGGGAAAAACCCAGGTAAAAGAAACAAATGTCAAAACAAAATGAATTTGCCAAGAACAAGGGATGCTATGTAGCATCTAAGTGTTTGTAATTGTCTCCCGCTTCAAAAATAAGAGCCGAAGTGAGGGTAGGAACCTCACAGCTAAAAGTGATACTGGTCTTGAAGGGCATTTATGGATGTGCTCCAGGAGGTGTGTGTGTGTGTGAGGGGGGTGCTTTAATTAGTGTGGCTCTGAGAGTTATGCTACTTAAACTGCCTGGAGCATCATGTGTATCAGTGTCCCCACCCTGAAAGATGGCTGTGGGGGCACTTTAACTAAAGCTCATTGAACGAGGTTTAGTTAAAGCACCACCACCATCATTTCTCAGCGTGGGGATGCTGATATATGTGATGCTGGAGTCTGCTGGGATGTGGTAATTACCACAATCCAGCAGCTAGCCCAGACAGTTTACATCCCAGGGTACTTAAGGAGCTGGCAAGCATCATAGCTCAGCCACTGGCATGGATCTTCAAGAACTTGTGGTGCTCAGGCAAAGTGCCCAAAGATGGAAGAAGGCCAATGTGGTGCCTATCTTCGAGAAAGGAAGAAAAGTAGATCTGGGGAACTACAGGCCCATCAGCCTGACCTCTATCCTGGGGAAGATCTTGAAAAAAATTATCAAAGAGGCTGATGGCAACATCCTGAGGGATAGCCAGCACAGGTTTGTTGAGGGTAGGTCTTGCCTGACCAATCTCATCTCCTTCTACAACCAGGTGACCTATCACTTGGACAAGGGAGAAGAGATTGACGTCATATATCTTGATTTAAAAAAAGCTTTTGATCTGATATTCCATGATCATCTCATAGAAAAATTGTCCAACTGCAGCCTTAGCTATATCATAGTCCACTGGCCGGGGAATTGGCTTCGAGGTTGGACCCAGAGGGTGGTGGTTGATGGAAGTTGTAGGAGGAGGGGCACCCTAGGGTCGCCGTGCTCTCCCCTAGCGCCCCTTACTGTGTCCAGTCAGTCTACAACACACCCTCGATCTTGCCCATCATGTCTTTGATGTCAAATATGTAATTAGGGAGGCTGCTTCTTCCTCACCCTGGACACGGTTATCCTCCTGTACATTAGCCCAGCCTTGCTAATGGGTGTTCCTGCACACCCCAGCCTTATGGGCTATGTGTGGCTCCAACCACCCCTGTACCATGCCCCAAGCCTCACTGATGTACTGGACGTTGTTCAGTTTTATACTCTGTTCAGTTCTCGGGCTCCCCGCAGCCCTTGTCTCACAACTGCACCTCTCTGGACGCTCAGAATCGCGGCCTCCTTGTCTGGGGCTTCTCCCGGCCCCCTCATCTGGGGCTGGGGTTCCCACTCTGCCATGCCCTTATGAGGCCTACTCCCACCCCTAATAGCCTCACCCAAACCTCCAGTCATAAACAGTAAACACAAAACTCAAGCCCTTAGGCTATAATATAAACCTCTGCCAATCGGCTACAACATTATTCGAGCCACCCCCAAGGGTGCTCCATCCTTCACCTGTACCAACTGCCCATGCATTCTGGCCTCTTCTCTGTTCTTGCTCCGGCAGAATTCCTACCCCTTTGGCTGCCAGCAGGGAACTGCCTGCCTGGCCTCAGCCTGGGAGTTAGATAGGAGCCAGGCCCTGCCCCTTCTGGTCAGCTGACTCCCACTGGTTGCCCTAGCAACCTGCACCTGTGTCTCTTCATTACTACTCCACAAGTAGCAAGCACCTGCTACAGAAGCCAATTGTCATGGTGCGCTGTGACCAGTGGGGTCCCCCAAGGCTCTTTCCTTGGGCCTATACTCTTTAACATCTTCATTAATGATGTGAACACTGGTGTCAGAAGTGGACTGGCCAAGTTTGCCAATGACACCAAACTTTGGGGTAAAGTATCCTCACCCGAGGACAGGATGGTGATCCAGGCCAACCTTGACAGGCTCAGAAAATAGCCGGATGAAAACCTGATGGCCTTCGACACCGAAAAATGCAAGGTACCCCACCTTAGGAAGAAAAACCTACAGCATACTTATAGGCTCAGCAGTGCTGCTCTTCCTAGCACCATGACCAAAAGGGACTTGGGGGTCATGATTGACCACAAAATTAATATGAGCCACCAATATGATGTTGCAGCTGACAAAGCAAGCAAAACTCTGGCTTGCATCCATACATGTTTCTGGCCACAGGACACTGGGTCCCCAAACCCACTGTACTCAGCCTTGGCGAGGCTGGAGCTGGAGTACTGCATCTAATTCCTGGCTCCACAATTTAAAAAGGATGTGGAGATGCTTGAGAGAGTCCAGAGGAGAGCCATGCACATGATCAGAGGACAGGAAAACAGGTCTTATGATGAGAGGCTGAGGGCTATGGGACACTTCAGTCTGGAAAACCGCAGGCTCAGGGGGGACCTGGTGGTTTCCTACAAGTATATAAGGGGTGTACATCAGGATCTGGGGGAACACCTGTTCACCAGAGCACCCCAAGGGATGACAAGGTCAAACGGTCACAAACTCCTCCAAGACCATTTCAGGCTGGACATAAGGAAGAACTTATTTACTGTCTGAGCCCCCAAGGCCTGGAACGGACTGCCGCCGGAGTTGGTGCAAGCACCTACTCTGGACTCCTTTAAGAGACATTTGGACATTTATCTTGCTGGGATCCTTTGAATCCAGCTGACTTCCTGCCCCTGGCGAGGTCCCTTCCAGCCCTAATGTCTATGAAATCTATGACGTTCCTTAAACCTTGCTTTTCTGGCAGAAATACTCAAAGTTTACTCTTTACACTGCCCTCTTACTCCGCCAGCAGCTTGATGTCAGATTGCTGTCCATTCCTACTAAGCTATTTTCCTCAACTCCATTTGGTCTGTCTACATCCCAGTCCCTATAGTCTATTGAACTGACACGAACAACAAATCATCTGCTGTGATGTGACACCAAAGATAAAAGTCAAGAAGATTTCTCTTTCTGCCTTAGGCATCTCATCTTCAGCTGTTAGCATAGATTTTTGGCAGCCACTCATAGCACCAGTGTCAAAATTATCAGGGAAGGAAGGCTGCAATGGTAGGGTTGACATGCTGTGGGAGATGTCTGGCTGAACTTTCCCACTGTCTCAGCCCCTGACAGGGCAGAAGTACTTTTGTCTACCTCGGATATGTCTCTAATGTAAGTCAAACATGATTTAAGTGCCAGGTTTTCCCTTCCTCTTTGGTAAAGTAGTGCCAACTCTTTGTTAATACCTTGTGTTGCTTGCTGCCTATTGTGTACAGTGAGTTCTTGTACCACTGTGTAACTTTCCAATCTTCGCGGAGGAGGAGATTGCCATGTGTCACTTGGGGCCTGCTATATATATATGGCAGCACACTGACTCTGATTCCTTCAGTAGGTTATCATTGAATGATAAGATTAGCAGAGTCAGAAAAAGGAGTCACAGAGATTTAGTGCCTCCTTAATATCACAACTTTCTAGGGCCAGATTTTCGATGTTAGACCATGTTTGCACTAGGAAACATAGTGTCTTTAGAAAAGGGAACAAAATGGAACATGCTTTAAAAAATAAATCATGGACTCTTATGTAGTGGGAAAGTACAGCATGAATAAATAATGGTGAAGAAAATGCTTGATTCAAAAACAATTTGAGCAAGCCAGACATTTGAACCCCATGTATGCAGAGTTCCTCCAGCAAAAGCAGTGCCAAAGGAAACTGCTCCTGAAGCAGGGGCAGAGTCCGAAATAATAGAAGGAAATGCAGAAGCAGGTGTTAGATAGGGTTTAGAGTTTCCATCTGTGATAAAACTGTATGCAGTAGCATAACTGGGGGTGGGTGATAGGGGCACCTGTCTCAAGCACCAAGCTAGGAGGGGTGCCAGAATCCACCCTGCAGAGTCCATGCCCAGGCAGCAAGAGCATGGCTTACTCTTGCTGGGAACTCTAAACAGTCCCTGGCTGCTGGTACTACTTTAAGAGCAACAGCTAGGGCATGCAGAGCACACAGTGGTGGCAGTAGCAGCTCAGCTGCAGCTGTTTAGGAATTCCCAGCATGGGTAAGACTGCTGTGCTGCCCCCTCTCCCCCCTCCCCACTGCACCCTCCACTACCACCCCCCACCTGCTTGCCTACAGGGTTTGCCCTGGGCGCCAACTCTGCTTGTTGGTATTCATGTCAATAAATCTGATTTTGACTACATTAAAAAGAAGAAATGAGGAGGAGGAAAGGAAGACATTAATGAAAGTTGTGAGGGCGCTTCCCATCTAGCTGTTATTTGCACAGTTCTTCCTGTAAACTTCTTGAAGTTTACTTTTTTGTCCTTACCTTTTAACCAGGTGAAGTAGGTTTCACTATTGTACCAGAGACTTTATTCAGGTGTAAATATTTATGAGGTGTCCCTCATTTCTCCTGCTCTAAATTCATAAGGTTTCCTTTGGTGTCAAATGATAAAAATGGATTATCAATAGAACCCTCTCCTGCAGTGGTAAATTTGTGTTAACAACACATCAAAAGACAGAAGCAGGAAAGAAAGAGGCAATTTCTGATAATCTCTCATATATAATAATCTAGTATTTACGGAATGGATGATGCATAAGGAACATTGAGATTGCTGGAAGCACCAATAATTTAACTGTGTGTTGTTGTCCCCGAGGGTCTTGGAGTTCTAAATAATAATAATAATTTTTTTAAAAAAATCACATCCCTGAGAGCTGAGGGGGGATGCACAGAGCGAAAGTGTTTTTGTATAGATTACATGCATCCAAAGGTTTGTTACTTAGTATTCACATGATTATGAGATTAACTCAGACTGGTTAATTGGATTTTGATGGCTCAAATAAAAGTTCCTGTTGTGTGTATTGAATAGCTAGTTACCACTCTAAGAACATTTAAAATACCAAAATTCTTTCCCAGGATTCTTTTCCATGTGAACAACTGCTGTACCTGTTCTGATAACAGCTCTCTGGAAGGATACTAGTCTGAATCCTATTGACTTTTAACCTCCCTGGCACTAAGCAGTGACTGGTCTCAGCACATTCCTGACACCCTTCTTTGGCAGTGGGACCCTGTAGTCTGGCTGCCTCAGACCTTGAACCAGCATCTCATGTCTCCAACTCCTTAGTTCAATGATTCTCAACAGGTACCATGGCATTCTGGGAAGATTTGAGACCAAGGGTGCCATGCAATGTTAGCATAGTTAGGTATGTGACCATGATTCACAAGATAAACCCAGAGATTTCAAATAGGAATCCATAGTGTTAAAAACATTTTGACCTGTTGTGGTCTTTCTGAGTTTTTTGCAACAAAAGAATTGTTCCATTATTTCTCTTTAGTTGAAAACAAGTGAGATATGACAGCAGGCATTTTCCAAGGGGTGCTTGAGTCTAAACTTGCCTAGTCTGATCTCGCTTTATTGGTGAAATCTTGTTTTGCTCAGTATTAAAGCTGCTTCCCCATGGGCTTTTCCTGTATTATTCCCAGATTCTCTACCACCCCCACCCCACAATGAAGCATAGGCTTTCATTGTCCCAAGGAACTGCATTAGTCATTGAGGGTCATGACTTTTGGTGCCTCTACTGGTAGAAATCTTGTTACTCCTGCAGGGGAGAGTCATTCAACACTTCATGGCTCTCTCCTGTTTAGCCCTCCTGGAAGTGTTCCTTGACCCAACTATAAACTCTCTGAGCATGTCTGCACTAATTGTTTTCTGTGCCAGGTAGATTATTGTCAAAGACCCATGCTGTTCTGCACAGTTCTCTTGAGCAAGAAGCAGTATAGTAGTGTTTGCAGAGCTTGGGGTAAGAGGCAACAAGGGCTAACTACCATTGCTGAATGACAAAGCTAATTAGCACTCCAGTAGCAGCAGTTACACCACTTCCTGTTTAGGAAGTAGCTCATGAGGTATTCCAGGGTATCCCATGCCTGGCCCAGTAAGCACACAGGGTAAACATAGCCACAGTCTGGGATACACAGCACCGGATGAAGTGAACCTCAGCCTAAGAAAGCTTGATACACAGACACACACGTTTTGGTTAGCCTACAAGGTATAAATCTACCCTGCCTTATATACTAGCTTGTCAAGATTAGACTAGTTTTCAAATTGTCTGGCTGTCTTCACCTTACCATTGAAGACCGTGATCACACAATAACCCACATACTCCCCATCTGTGATGTCTCCTTCCTCCTTTGAAGATGAATGGAGCAGGCCTATTCACCCTGGGGAAGTGCTCACATTTCCTTATAAAATGGCACATCTGCTGCCCAGTTTTGCAGACAGTTTAACACAAATCACTTCTGTATCATAACCTCAGCTCACCAGATTCCATTTTAGCCAGCTGGCATTAGACCTTTTCCATATGGGAAATATGGTTCCTGCTAGGTCTGATTAAAGATACAAAGAACTATATTTCCCCCATTCCACGTATCCTTATGGAGGACATCCCAGTAACCAAACTACTGTCCCATATTCATGAAGCATTACAGAACAATTTCAAATCTGCCACGTTTTCACCCTTTAGACTACGCAGATTTACTTGGGAGGTTTTCTCATGCCTTTGCCTAGCTCCATTCCCCCAAGCTTTTACAGTTGAACTATGACCTGAACCTGCCACTTCCTCTTCCATTATGTGCACTAAGGAGGGTAAAAGGTGATGCAACTGTAATAGTGCAATCAAGACTCCCCCAATGCCTGCTGATCTCCTCTGACTAGTTTATAACAGGCCACTAGATCCCCCCTCAGCCTTCTGTTGTGGAGGCTGAACAGGTTCAGGTCCTGTAGCCTCTCCTCATAGGGCTTGCCCTGCTGTCCCCTGATCATGCGAGTGGCCCTCCTCTGAACCCTCTCCATGCTGTCCACATCCCTCCTGAAGTGCGGCGCCCAGAACTGGATGCAGTACTCCAACTGCGGCCTGACCAGTGCCGTATAGAGGGGGAGGATCACCTCTTTTGACCTGCTTGAAGTGCATCTGTGGATGCATGACAAGGTACGGCTGGCCTTCCTAACTGCCTCCCCACACTGCCGGTCCATGTTCATCTTGGAGTCAATGATGACTCCAAGATCCTTTTCTGCCTCTGTGCTGACAAGAGGGGAATTCCCCAACCTGTAGGTATGGTGCCGGTAGTTCCTCCCCAGGTGCATCACCTTGCACGTGTCAGTGTTGAAACCCATCCTATTCTCATCTGCCCACCCACGTAACCTGTCTAGGTCTGATTGTAGCCTGTTGCTTCCTTCTAGTGTGCCCACATCCCCCCACATCTTAGTGTCATCAGCAAATTTGAACAGGGTGCTTTTTACCCCCTC
>NW_017728909.1:47933296-47975803 GCF_001723895.1 Crocodylus porosus
GGCCCCACATTACCCGGGACCTTCTTTTTACCCCCTATGTATTTAAAAAAGGACTTCTTATTGTCCTTAATCTGGGAAGCTAGTTCCAGTTCCGTCTCTGCCTTGGCCTTCCTAACTACCCCCCTACATCCCTGAGCAACTGCAGAATAGTCCTCCCTGGTAATTACCACTTCTTTCCATTGGGTGTAAGCCTCCTTTTTAGGAGGCTTTTTTTTTCATTTATGTTCTTAAAGATACCTGCCCCTGTTGTGAGCAAGCAGAGCCATTTGCCACTCTCCTCCTCCGGGTTCTGGCAAAACACCAGATGAAATATCTTCCAGCATTCCCACTCCCAGCTGCCCTGAACCCTCTTGGGTCTGTACTGGGATCTGAGTTGAAAGCAGAGAATGATTTTCCGTATCAAACTTTCCCCACCCCTGGCTGCCTGACAGCCTCAGGCATGTGTTACCCCATGAAGTGTCACTGTGGACTGTGCCTGTGTTCCTCCATCCCAGGGGTGTTTCCCCTTGGATTTGACTCTCAGCCCCAAATGGGGAGCTGATGTGTCTTTCCTTATTTGTGTACAGCAGGACACATGTACCTGGGTGAAATCAGCAGCCTGTATATGGCATGCGCAAGATGAGCTGGCTGCATAATGCTCATCCTCCAAAGGCTGAGTCAAACAGGTAGCTTGGTGAGTCTGTAGGCTGCTCTTTAGACTGAGCAGTTAGAATATTACTCTACAGTGACTCCTTTCTAGTATCTTGGCTCATGGCTGGGGGAAGGTTGCCTACTTTTGCCCTGTCCCTTGATGGAAAAAACACCTCAAGCCTCTAAGATCTCGCTTTGGGGACTCATTTGGGGCTGCCTCTTCCCCTATTTCCTATTCCCAGAAAGCAGCCCAATTTTCCCCCTTCCAGGGCATGTCTTCATATGGATAAGCATGAAAATAGTATATATGGATAGAATGAACATATTGCTGGCCATCAATAGATTCCTATGTCTTGAAAAAAAACCACACACACACACACACAGAGTATTTCTTCCCCGTGTAAACAATTGCTGCACTTGTTTCAGTGTACCAGCACTAGGGGAAGAGGCGATTCATCCAACTGCAAATGGAAAGAAGGGATTCATGAGACATTATCTCTATTATAGTTTGATTCACAACTTGATATAGTTGGAAAATCTCCCTTTTTGGGCTTTAAAGCACTTCTGGGGAAGGATTTTTCTTTACATCTTGTATAGTAACAAGTCCACTCTCAGTCCATTCACAGCTAATTCTTCATAGCCTAGGATTATTAGTCTTTTGAGCTGATTTTTGCTGGGTAGTTACAGGTCAGATTTTTGCCTGTCAGTGCAAACAGAATGGTGATTCTCAATTACGTCTTGGGTCAGTAAGTAATTAAAACTTGCTTTATGTATTGACTGTGTTATAGCATATTTGAAATCTGATGGTCTCAGTGTAATTATCAGTGGATAAACGTCCATATTATTAAAAAATCAGCATAATTGGCACTCTGTTTGGCTGTCTTTGTAGACAGACCACTTATCATCATAAAGTAGGTACAGCCCTGTGGGAATGAAGGGTGGCTGAATTGGCCCCTTGTACATTTTGAAAATACAGTAGGTGGCGTCATCTACCTTTGCATGTAGCTTCTCAATTTAAGTAGTATTTTATGTTGAATTAAATCAACAGAGCAATGAAATGCATAGTTAAAGATCAAACTTTGCCCTTCACTCATACCTTTTGTTTCAAGAGTTGGGGGAACTTTCCTAAAAGGGCATCCTCTACTCTTTACAAACCCAAAACTGTTCCCTTTGAAGCCACAGGACTGTGGTTTTGCCATTGACTACAAATAGGAGATGCTGGAGGTCCAATAAATTTGATATTGTTTCATTTACCCAATACATTTAAAATGTGTTTTTCCAAAACTTGACAACTTGGTAAAAAAACTGAACATTCAGTTATTCAGTTCCAGTTTTTGTTTTGCTTTTTTTTAGAAAGGCAAGGATATTTTTTTAGGGTGATATCTTTTATTTGACCAACTGCAGGACTGAAATAAAGTTGGACAAGGTTTAGAATGAAATGCATTCTTCATCAGATCTGTAGAGGGAAGCAAGCACAGGAGATTGTAAAGAGAGAGAGAAGCTATGAAATTGGAGGCTGTACCCAGGGGTACAGACAATCAATTAGCTAAAAGCTGATTACTGGGAGATCAAGACCTATAAGAAGGGAGGAGGGCCATTTATACCTGTTGTGCGTAGGAAGAAATTCAGGAATCAGGCAGATTACAGTATGTCAAAAATCAATATCAGTGTTTAGTCCTTGAGTCTTAGTGTCCAGCTAGTTTATGAATTTTTGTTCCCACATTCTCCTTTTAAAGCTGTTTGGTAGATTTCCCTTGAGCATGAGAATAGTGAGGTTAGCGTGGTAGTTCTGTGAGAAATATGCTCTCTTTAATATGTGTGAGAGTTTATTTTGGTGTGTAACTGCTCTTTGGTTTCAGTTTGGTGGGCAAGGTGGGCATCTGGTGCACAAGATCAGATGCATCGCATTTTGGCACATATAGGATCCATTGATTCTGATGGGTTTATTTTAAGGGGTGTTGATTATAGTAGCAGTACAGATGTGTTAACAGGTTAAGCATCTATTACTAAGACAAGGCTGAGTCCCATTTATTGTCTGTTGAGCAGTGGGAAGTTTGCTTCTGATGATGAGTTGGGCAAGGTTGGGCTGTTCTTTGAAAGCCAGGAATGGTAGGGCTGGTAAAGTTTCTTTCAAGGTCTGATCTTTGTTGAGAATAGGCTGTAGCTATTAGAGTCCTCTAATCTATTCCAGTGTTGTGTGGTAAGTGACCACAAGGGTGGTGTTGTCACTGGGGGGGGGGGTGTTGTTTTTTGTATTGTACCAAGTTACTACATGGTGTTTGGATGGCTCTTTCAAAGGTGCACTCTATTTCTCTACCAGAGTGTCCTTGTTTTATGACATCAAATTATAAGATGATCAGGGGGGCATCAGAAATGTTTTTTTTAGCACTAATACAGTGGTATTTGAGGGTTTGACTGTAGCTAATGCATTTTTGGTGTGCTTGAGATTATTGCTGGTCTTGTGGACATAATGGGTCTGCCAGGGTTACCTTGTTCATGAATCTTTGGGATATTATACAACAGGGGTGGGCAATTATTTGGGCTGGAAAACCACTTAAAGAGCTTTGGTGAGCTGTTGAGGGCTGGGGCGGGGGAGGGGAGGGACGGTGTTTCTGACCTAGCCACTAGGTCTCCCCAGCCCCGCCTTGATATGACCTGGCCCCACAGACTACAACTCCCAACATGCCTGAGAGCTGCTCATGGGAATAGGGCAGGCTGTGCTCCATGCCAGGTAGCACCTCTGCACCCAGAGACAGTGGTAGCTGCCACAAGCACCACAGCCAGGCTGCCCGCTGTGCCTGGGCCAGCCAGGTCTGCAGGGCCCATCATGGGCTGGCTAGAATCACATGGTGATATTTTGCCCACCCCTGAAATAGACAGTTCTTGGGGTAGAAGACTTGGGGATTAGTAGAAGTAGTTTTTCCTGAAGTTGGTATGGAAATGATTTGATGGTTTCCAGTTGCAGAGTGAATACTGGTGTGGGGTCCTCCCAAGATCTTTATAGTATTTGGTGTTAGAGAGTTGTCCTTCGGCCTCAGTGATGTGAGTGGCTGAGGATGAGGGTAAGGATAGTTCCTCCTGTCTGCTGGTGCAATTACTTTTTTATTGTTGGATCTCTATATGGCTTTTCTCTCTGGGGGAGAGAAGTTGTGGTCCTGCCTTTCACGGAGAATTTCATTATTAGTTTTCTTCCTGAAATAATCTATGTAGTAGTCCAGTGTGGTTATGTTCACTTGGAGGTGTTCAGTCAGATGTTTAATTGTTGTTTGCTTTCTCGATTGTGGCAAGAGAGTTGTCAGGGGTTGTGTCCTGCTTGTGGACATGGTTTTTTCAGGTGAAGTCTGCAGAAGAATTCTTCTAATTCTCCACGTGTTAGTATCTTGCCAGGTCATTTCTCCTGGCAGAAGTTCAGATGTTTCAATATCCTCCATAGCAGTCATGTCTCCAGGTTAGCATATCTTAGTTTCATAGCATAAATATGTCCTGGTTAAGTTAACCTACTTGAAAATGGATCAGGTAAAGAAGATGGTTTCTCAGTTTTTCTTAAAGTTCCTGCATAGTTCTGTTGCATAGATGGAGTTGTGTGTGTTGGCAAGAGGGCTGCACATGGTGAGTCCCTTTGGGATGATGTTCTATTTCTTGCATAGGTTTAGGGAAAAGATGTCACTGTGTAGTTTGCCTACTGTTTTCTTTAGGTTGTGTGTTTTCCTTTCCTTTCTTCTTTTGGTCATAATCTGTGACTAAAGTTTGGTTTCAAAACTACATTAATTTTGCCTTTTCTATAAGGTAAAATAAGTACTGTTTGTTAACACTGGACAGTGAGACATAAGGGATGTGTGATTTGTCATGTAGGGAGATTAGCGAAATGTCAACTGTATGTGATTAATGAATGGCTCTCAGCATTATACAGGCTTGATGATAAGTGTTGTATTAGTATTATTTTTAGCATTGAAGAAGAGAGAAGACTGTGAAACTCTCAGTTTAACAGGTTGCAAAGTGTCAGGCAAACATTTGATTCAGAAACTGAGATTACCTCAGGGGAACTATCTGCCTTAATAATGAGGACTATCTATGACTCAATTCAAAATCAACACAAAGTAGTCAGAACTGAGAGTGAGAGTTAATGAACACTTTTCTTCCAGGGTTAAATGTACCCATTCTGATAAAAAATGTAAAATGAATGGATGAGTGCAGCAGTTGAAGAAGGTGTGTATGTCATTGTTCCAAGTCCAGAATAGAAAGGTACAGGACTGCAGTCACTCACATCAGTTGAAATATAATTTTTAGTGAGGGCTTAGCTCTTCCAGATGGGCTGCTGGAACTGTCACAGATTCTCACTAAGAAGGGACTGACCCTAGTGCTAGAGTCACATAAGCCTTGTCTGACTCCAGCATCTGCAAAACTTCTTTTTGCATGGTTCAGTAATCCATCGGACAGAGCTCTGCTTCATTTGGTGTCTGTGTTCTGTCTACTTGATCAGCACTGTGTAATGTAGACTGCACAACACAACCACTTTCAATGGCCTTTTGCAAGCGTGTCTTAAAGGTACAATTCCCCATGGCTTCCTTCCCCAGCCAAATACAACAATAATACTAATTAATCATTGGCGTTTAACAGAATAAAGACTTTGTCTTCACTGATTACTAATAATTTGCTTGTTCTAAGTAACTACAGCTTCTGTGATCTGGTGTATGTGAGCTTTCTGTTGAAATGTAGTGCATACACTCCTGGGTCAGAAATAACAACTGTTTCTTTTAACTCAATACTAGTACATCATGCACTACAATTCAACAGAAAGCTCAAACTGAAAAATATTCTGATTCTAATATTTCATTTTTTAAAAGAAATATGATCCAGGGCATCTTCAGGGAGTGGCCCACTATTGCCATAAATCCTTTCTTCAGAGGATGGGTGGTTAGTCCTTAAGGAAATGATCCTCTGAACTCAGAGGGAGTCAGTCCCAATGTGAACCAAAGGGGGCAAGAGGGCTAAAAAGCCCCTTGGCTCAGTAAAAGTATCCAGGAGGGCCTGAGAGCAAAAAAGGTGGCATATAATCAGCGGAAGCAAGGGGCTATCACCAAGGAGGATTATACCTCTGTCGCTCATGAATGCAGGGAGGTGGTTAGGAAGGTCAAGGCAGAGATGGAACTAAGGCTGGCAATCAGAATTAAGGATAACAAAAAGTCCTTTTTCAAATACATAGGGATAAGAAGGTGGCACCAGATAACATGGGGCCGCTGCAGGACAGGCTTGGAAATCTGGTGATTGCAGCAAAGAAAAAAGCTGATTTCTTCAACGAGTTCTTTCCCTCCATATTTCGAAGCAGGGACTGGGACAACTCCTCCACTAGGATTTTGGACATGCTCAGGGGACACAATGCCATGCCTAGGGTCAGGGATGATCTAGTTAGGGAACTCTTGGAGGGGCTGGACGTGTTTAAATCAGCAGGTCTGGATGCTCTTCATCCAAGGGTACTGATGGAATTCACGTAGGTGATAGCAGGGCGCCCGACATGGTGGCTCATGTCCATCCTGGGGTCAACAATGACTCCAAGATCCCTTTCTATCACTGTTGTTGAGAGAGGTGTTCCCCAACCTATAGGTATGTTGCAGGTTCCTTCTCCCTAGGTGCATCACCTTGCACTTGGCTGCATTGAATTCCATCCTATTCTCATCTGCCCACCTCTGTAACCCGACATGCACTTGTGGTGCTCTGGCCAGATCCCAGAGGACTGGAAAAGCACCAATGTGTTCCCCATTTACAAGGGGAGAAAGGAGGACCCAGGTAGCTATAGGCCAGTTAGTCTTACCTCAGTCCTTGGGAAGACCTTTGAGAAAATTATCAAGGAGCACATCTGCAAGGGCCCAGCAGGGGAGGTAATGCTCAGGGGCAACCAACATGGGTTCACTGAGGGCAGGTCCTGTCTGACTAACCTTGTTTCCTTTTATGACCAGGTCACAAAGTCCTTGGATGCAGGTGTTGAGGTGGACGTCATCGACTTGGATTTCAAGAAGGCCTTTGGCACTGTTTCTCACCCCATTCTCATAAAAAAAAAACCTAGGTGACTGTAGCATTGATGCCTACACAATCAGATGGGTGGCAGATTGGCTCTATGGTCACATCCAGAGAGTGGTGGTGGATGGGTCCATTTCAGCCTGGAGAGATGTGAGCAGTGGAGTCCCCCTGGACTCTGTCCTGGGGCCTGTGCTATTCAACATCTTTATCAGCGACTTGGAGGTGTGGGTGGAAAGCACGCTGTCCAAATTCACTGATGACACCAAGTTGTGGGGTGAGGTGGGCACGCTGGAGGGGAGGGACAGAATCCAGAGAGATCTAGACGGGTTACAGAGGTGGGCAGATGAGAATAGGATGGAATTCAATGCAGCCAAGTGCAAGGTGATGCACCTAGGGAGAAGGAACCTGCAACATACCTATAGGTTGGGGAACACCTCTCTCAACAACAGTGATAGAAAGGGATCTTGGAGTCATTGTTGACCCCAGGATGGACATGAGCCACCAATATGAGGAAGCGGTCAGTAAGGCTAACTACACCTTGTCGTGCATCTATAGGTTATCCTTCCCCTCTGTGCAGCGCTGGTCAGGGCACAGTTGGAGTACCGCGTCTAGTTCTGGGTGTCACACTTCAAGAGGGATGCAGCTCGCACTGAGAGGGTCCAGAGGAGGGCTACTCACATGGTCAGGGGCAGCAGAGCAGGCCCTAGGAAGATAGGCTAAAGGGCCTGAATCTATTCAGACTCCACAAGAGATGACTGAGAGAGGATCTGGTGGCTATCAATAAACTCACCAGAGGGAACCAGCAGAAAATAGGTGAGGCTCTGTTTCCCCGAGCACCATCTGGGATAACAAGGAACAGTGGCCACAAATTGATTGAGAGTAGGTTCAGGCTTGATATCAGAAGGCATTACTTTATGGTTAGGGCTGCCAGGCTCTGGAATGGGCTCCCAAGGGAGGTGGTGCTCTCCCCTACCTGGAGGTCTTCAAGAGGAGGTTGGATAGATATCTGGCTGGGGTATTATGATCCCAGCACTTGTTCCTGCCCAGGGCAGGGGGTCAAACTTGATGATCTGTTTAGGTCCCTGCTGACCCTAGAAACTATGAAACCATGAAGAACTGCACTGAATACTCTGGGACAGAAACCCACAATGTACCAAGACTGCAACCCTTGGAGGTGATAATGTGCATGAGCTTGCTGCACAGATTTACACTGCACAGGACTGAGCATTGCAAGGTTACAATTCACATAGTTCAACTGAATCACATTATGATGATTCAATTCTGTATATGGACAAAAGTCTAGCAAGGCAAGAGGGGACTTCTGGTCAACATTAGATTCTGGTAACCCGCCCAAATCTGGAATGCACACCTACTAAGGAGGCAATAGCAAAATCTCTCTTAAAAAGCAGGCCTCTTTTATTAGGTGCCTAGGTTTAGGACCAGATCAAAAAAAAAGTATTTAGCTACCTAACTCCTTTGAAGTTTCCCAACCTGGCATCTAAATAGGAATTAGGCACCTAAATCCCCATTTTGTTTCTTGCCCTTAGATGTGTAAAGCTGGGCATGTAGAGTAGAAAATATTAGCCCAAGAAAATACAAAAAGCAATGAATTGGAAAAGCCACAAGAATCTAAATCTAAAAGTCATCCCTCAGGATGCAAAGAAAGAAAAGCCACTGATAGATTTTCTTTACCTACTGCTAGGTGTGGAGGACAGTGGGAGCAAGTTGTGGATATGCATGTACAAACTTTCACATGAAGAGGAAGCCTTCTTCCTAAATCTACACACGCACACAGCACAACACACGCACACACCTTTCTAGAATTAAGAGATTTCTAAAGCTCATGCTGGAGTAAATCAGAGGATTTAAATATTGAGCTAGCCTAAATATATTTATTCTAGCAAAATACACTGAACAGAGGCAGATTTGGGGGGAGGAGAAAGGAGGAAATAGTGGTGCAGTTGCACCCCACTTTGATTTCTGCTCCACCCAAACTTTAAAATCAAGTGCCAGGGAGGGGCAGTGGGATTGCTATTCAGGAAGCAGGGAGTCAATTCATAGCTCACCTGATTCCTGCTAATGTCTCCTTTCTAGTGGTCTCGATGTTCTGCTACTCAACCTATCCTTTCATCTGCAGTTTTGCTTCTGTTAGCCAAACAATATTACAACACTAAACCAATTTCATTTTCCCATCAGTAGAACAGACTTCAGGGACTAGCAGAGTCTGTATATCACAGCAAAGGGAAAAGCGGCTTACATGGTTTGCATAGAATTGAACTGAAGTATGCCCTATCTTTGCTGTCCAGCTAACCATATTGCTTAGTAGTCGGTGTTCAAAAATCAGTATTTACTATATTGCCTATAACAGATAATTCACTACTGGCACAAAAGTGTTTGCAGGGTATGTGTGGCCCATAACTTCACCCAACCAAAGGAGCCTTTCACTTCCCACTGGAAAGTCATTTTTTGACTTGGCCCCATATTTCTGTCTGTGTATTGCAGTGACATTTGAAACTTGCTGTGACATTTTCCCTGTTAGGCCAGGCTTCTCTTGGCCTGCTATCTGGTACTATGTAAATCAGTACAGCCTGTTTGATGGCCAGGATGTCAGCAACTAAACCAGAGACCCCACTTGAGTTAGTCTGGGTGAGAAGGGTATGTGGACACCCAGCAGGACTAAAAATAAGACCTGTCAAAGGGTCAATGAGCTCCCTGTGAGTCAATGGCCATCCATACCTGGAGAGGAGAGGGGCATCACCAGGTCACTTTGCCCAAAGAATCGCCAATGATACACATCATCAAGGTGCCCTAACAGTTGTAGCACCCTCTGGATTGACTTGGCTTGACTTGAGTGACATTTCAGCCTTGAAATACCTTGATGTTTTACCCTGCTTCCTTATTTACTGTTTCTAAATTTGATGATTTTCTCACCTAATATGCTCATCATCTTTGGCTGGGTCTTTTGTGATCCAGATCTTTTGGAAGGCAGAAAGTGGGATTTGATACCATACCACTAGTGCTGTATAGTACAGTGATAGGTATATGTTACAAATATAGAGAGGACAGATATGAGCAGTCAGTCACTGCAAGAAAAATAAAGGTATAAAAAATAAATAAAGGTAAAAGGTATAAAAAACAAATAAACACGTAGCAGACAGTTAAAAGGAGCTAAGCCTTCCCATGCATCAGCTGCTCTATGAAAACTGCCTGTGAACATACTCTTGCCTAGTGGTAAGTAAAAGCTAAGCCATGAAGCAAGCAGCTCCTCTTACAATTAATGTACAGTAATACCTTACACACAGGCAGGTATGGAAAAGCAGCTGCTATGTCATTGGCTTCCATGCCCTTCTAAGTTTGCTAGTTGTTTGTTCATCCATAAATATGTATAATTCAGCATGAATGGCATATGATAATCAGAGAACATAGCAAAATAGGCTATCATTTAGTCCAACCCCTGCTCAAGGTAGGACTGCTTCCTTCCAAACCATTCCATAGAAGTACTTGTTTAACTTATTTGTAAAGCTACACAACACAGCTACCAGGTAAACAGTCCAAAAACACTAAGAACATCCTATCCTGCCACAGGTAAAGCAGCAGTAGGATACTGTCTGTATCCTACTGCTGCAAAAGATGTTAAAATAAGCTTTGAAAGATCCAAGGAAGCAGACCATGACCCCTCACCCCTCCTTCCTGAACTAAAGAGGAAGGAAAAAAGTCTCACAGTCCATGCTAATCAGCTGCAAGGGAAATTACTTCCTGAACCTCAAATGTGATCAGTTTGACACCGAGCAAAGGGGCAAGGCCAGAAACCTCCATATCTTGGAATCTGGGTCCTCGTGTGCTGTTCCCTTTTCCTCACTGACTTTGTCTCCTTCCAAATTCTCCCAATTCTTTTTCTGTCTTTTACAGCACTGTGGAAATAGCCATACAGAGCACTCTGATTATAAATATCCTCTAAGCATATTTGAACAAACTCATTGGAATCTTTTCTGTAAATGTGCTACATATTCTTGTTTGCCAACCGTTTGGTTTGATAATGCTGTTTGCAATCCAGTATTGTAATGGATGACTGAGCACCTACATTGCATTGTTTCTTTTCCTTGTCCAAATGTGTGTTATAAAAGAAAGAGGAAAAATTAAATAGTTTAAGCTAGTCATGCAAAAACATCCTTTCTGATGCTTTGTGCAAATATAGCACAGTAGCCAGAACTTTGTAAGGTTTTGCTTTCTGGTTAACACTCTGGGAAAAAAGAAGTTTCATTAGAAAGATCACAGAAAACAATCAATGTTCTGTAAGAGTAACTCTGCTATTTTAAATGTGTGTATTTTTCCTCTTGGCAATGTATTCCCAGATGTGCCCCTCACATGTGGTACTGTGAGATCTGGCACAAGGAGCATTGATTAGCAAGTGTTGGAATATCAGTTCTGGGGCAGTGATATCACCAGGAATTTTGTGTGAAACCTGCAGGATTGGGCCTATGGTGGGGAAAAAAGAGCTTTAAATGCAACTAGCTGGGTTCTCAAGGCACCTCTTGGAAAATGATAGCTCTCATTTTTCATTCATTTTATGACTGGAAAAATAATCGAACAATTCTTCTATTGCAAAAAAAAACTCAGAAAGAGTGCAACAGAGCAGAATGCTTTTGACCCTATGGATTCTTATTTCACAGCTCTATAGATGTGCTCATCATTTTCCAAATTGTGTTAACTGATTTGTATCATACAGTTGAAATCAAATTTCAGTTTGAATTAAGGGTTAATAGATGATCATTGACCATTAGACAGGTTTTCATGCATTTCTGCAGTAGAGAGGGGCAGGGGCACAGGACACTGCCCACCACTCTCAATCAGGGCCACAAAGCTGCACTCACTTGCTACACCTGGTGGTCGGTACAAGTGTTAGCAAGCCTTAGATACCTAACAGATATGGCATGTTAATTAATACAATTTAAATGGCCTATTTTGGACTGCCCTAGTATGCATTAACTTTAATCTTCATTCAGTGAGGATTAATTCATTCAGACTTGACCCAATTTTAATTCAGACTACCCAAGTCCATGGGTATATAGTGATGTCTGAAGTCCGGATTAAACCTAGAAAAATGTAATGTCTGTAAACGGCTTCTGTTGAGTTTATTTTATGAATCAGGTACAGGTGTTTGCATATGTAACAGTGATAATATTGCGTAGCATCCACAGTACTCTTAAAAGGATCTGAGCAACACCCTAGCATGGTGTGGCATTTTATTCACTGTACCCCACCCTCCTAAAACAGCATATCCTTATTGTCCATTTCTACATAATATTTCTCCCGCTTCATAAACTTTTATTTTTATTAACGTGGGTGGAGTTTTAGAGGCTAAATATTAGAGAGGATAGATAGTTGTATTTTAAGCAACTTGAGCTTGAATGACTGGATATTTGGTCCAGTTCGTTTTATACATTACCCAGGCTGCTATCCAGGCTGTGTAGCCTGAGATGCTGTAACTCTTGGGAGAGGCCCTGGATTGAGCTAGTTTAGAAAGTATATTAGCAGATGCTAAACAAAAGATATCATCTCTCATCTGGTATCATATACCAGGAGAAAGATATAATTGACAGTGCTACTGTTTTTTTCTCCAAATACTGCAGTGCTATTCAACAGACTTAATTATTCCTTGGGAAGAATTTATTAACTGTTAAACTGTCATTCAGAAACCTTGTTAGACATGCAGATAATGTCACATCGTGGTGTAACAAACCTTCCTGTCAGTCAAAAACCTTAAGATGCATGGGTATCTGATTTCCAAGGCAGATTTATGACTGACCTCTCAACCAGCATCTTTGTGCTTAAATCTGAGAGTGGCTGAGTGTCTCCAGCTACTAGGTGCAGAATACAGCACCTGCACCCATCTCAGCTTGACTATTGGGGTTTGCATACAGGAGCACTATACTGTGAGATAACTGCTTCTTTTCCAGGCTGCTCCCTGGTCTGTATGCAAGATAGGAACTACTGTGGTGTTCAGTGGACATATAGGCCCCTTATTATGGATCGGCAACCTCCTTCTCCTCTTCCCAACCTCCCCCTCCCTTCCAGCATCAACACACACCTCTTGTTTCTAACAGAAAGAGAAATGTTGAGGTTGCCTAGTCAATCATCATTTCTAAAAATCATTCTGGAAACAGGACTGGATATAGGCCGTTCTATAATATGTAGGGCAAAATATAATCCTACATCCTACAATGATGGAGGGTGATGGGACATGATGAAGTGTAAAACATCAGCATTCTATACAAAAATGCAAGTAATCAAGGCCCAGATGCAGATATGCTTGCCTTGCTTGGCACTCTATAAATGCTCTCATTGAAATAAATTGTACTATCAGTAGAGTGAGTAAGGTACTGATCAGCATAAGCAAAGGCATCAACATAATACCCTAAATGAGATACGGCATAGCTCCTGATTGCCACAATATAGCCCATTAAACATTTAAAGGTTACAGGTTGCCTCAGATTTCTTTATCATGAAAAAAGAGAAAGAAACCTTCTTGTAAGAGGCTTTGAAGTAAATTGGCAAAATGAATCATAAGCACACTCTGTAAGCTATATTAACTCACTATGGCATATGCCCTAATTTGCATAATTAATTCATTTCACAGCACACTATTTTGTAATATCGTATATAAGGTGCCCCTTTCAATTGAGTGTCGAACCAGATGCATGACTGTAATCATATAATGTTCCCAGGCAATAATTTTCAATTATTTCTTTAATGACATTTGATGGAATGCAATTACTAAAACTTGTATCTAATTGTCCAAGGGAAAAAAAGATCTGCCAGTATTTTCTTTAACAGATCATTACTATGTCCTCCTACAACTCCAGTCTTTGTGTTTCTTTCAGTCAACACCAGGTTGCTCTTATTTATGATCAAAAGGTGCTTTTGTAAAATGATGGTTATTACAATTCATTTTGAACACTAATATCTCTTGAGCCTTTGACACCTGCAACAGAATGAGTAAGGTGTTTCTTTCTGGTGGATTGACTTAGTAAATCAGTGTACAAAAGGACTACTTTGTTTGAAGGGAGTTGTCACTAGGCTGACGTCATTGAGCAGCTTATCAAGATCTCTAGTACCTGAAAACATTAAAAGCCTATTTCCCTAGATTTGTGGTGCATCCAGCTGCATCAATTCTGTCATTTCTATGAATGCTACTTAAAAGTTTCATTTAAACTGAAATAAAGGTAAATGTCAATGTCTAGGTCTCTCAAGTTAATGTAATTTGTCTTCTAAGCATCTACCACATATTTGTTGAAATGCACAAAGAAACAAGGAACTTTTTTCATGTCAGTGTATTTTTTTTACTTCAATTGTAACTATGCATTATTAGACTGCAAGTAGTATTTACCTTTCTATTGATTTTTCAGATGCATTCTGATAAAAGCATCTCTCTCATTTAAACACTAATTATGTGGCCTCTCAAGAGCTGAGAGTTTTTTGATGGGAAAAAAAAACAGGTAAGCAGGCTTGCTTTTCAGTTATAAAGTAAAAAATGGTTTCTAAATTTGTGAAGGTAGGAGAAATTTAATTAAAGTAAATAGATAAATCTTCAGTTTGTCTTTGTCCCTCACTTGGATATATCTTGTTAACAGACAGGATTGTGCTGTCATGTTTAAAGATTTAAAGAAATCTGTGTGTGCAGATATTGCTTGAAACAGGTCACTGCAGTGTATCCTCAGCTCAGGGAGGCCCAGGAAGCTGATGCTGCTGGCCAAACAAGAATGGTTCTGGTGTTAGGGAATCATCCATGATGTATAGCTAATACAATGAAACCTAGATATTTCACAGGGTTAAGTTCCTAACTTCCCTGCAAAGATGAGAGTTTGTAAAGTATCTGAGGGCAAACTGAGCTTCAGGGAAAAAAAAAACTTGGTGGGACCACTGAAGTACACTGATTGAGGTGAGAAGGTGGCACCTTTTAAGTAAATCCTGCAACAAACAGCAACGGACTTACACTATTTCTAACTCAGCAATCCAATGAAAATTAAGCCTGTTGTGAACCACCTAGCTATGAGTGATCCAGGTTCTACCATGATCACAGTTTAACTCTCCTTCCTCACAGCTCAGAAGAGGGAAGGTGGATGATCCTCCCCACTTTCTGGCCACTCATAGCTTGCCCAGAAGGTCATTTTAGTTTTTGTAGTGTAGTGGTTATCAAAACACTGTTCAAAACCAAGCAGAAACAGCCCTTTTGACAATATTTAGAGGTGGTTTCAGTTTACACCAGAGAACAAACTGCGTGCGCAGCTGGTCCAGGCTTAGGTGGCAACAGTAACTAAATGTACTCACTCAGTTGTGCTATGCTATTTGGGCTATTTTCTTTTATTGTTTGGTCTCTAGACTCATCTCAAAAAAGTAATGTGGTTTTGTGGTTGGGTTTTTGGGGGGTTTTTTAAAGGCTGACAGAATTTGACAGTTGTCTTTGTAATTTTGGGGTCCTATAAAACTTCTTTTTCATTTCATTTGAGTCATTCCCTGTTAATTCATACAGGTCATCTGCAATAAAGCCCTATTCAGAGGAAGACTAGGTAACACTGATCCCCTTATAATTCAGATTGAATGGCTGCTGCATGGAATAGCTATTCCCCTGTTAACTGTATATTCACACCCCGGCTAGCTGTGATTTTGCAGTTTTCATCAAGAAGCAGGCTGCTTTACCAAATGTCTAATTAGAGAGTAGCAGCTTTCCCAGTTTTGTAGATTATTTCCAAAGGCCTCTTAGTCAAAACTAATAATAGATAAACTGGTCCTAATTGGGTGACCCTACACCAAGCTTTTCATAATTTCATAGTTTCTAGGGTCAGAAGGGACCTGAGCAGATCATCTAGTCCAACCCCGTGCCATGGCAGAAAAAAGTACTGGGGTCAAACGACCCCAGCAAGATATGCATCTAACCTCCTCTTAAACACCCCCAGGGTAGGAGCCTGCATCATTTCTCTTGGAAGTTGGTTCCAAACCGTAGCCGCCCTGACCGTGAAGTAGCGCCTCCTGATTTCTAACCTAAACCTACCCTCTGCCAGCTTGTGACCGTTATTCCTGGTCACTCCTGGCGGTGCTCGGGGAAACAGTGACTCCCCCACTGCCTGCTGAACCCCCTTGACTAGTTTGTAACAGGCCACTAGATCCCCCCCTCAGCCTTCTCTTTTGGAGGCTGAACAGGTTCAGGTCCCGTAGCCTGTCCTCATAGGGCCTGCCCTGTTGTCCCCTGATCATACGAGTGGCCCTCCTCTGGACCCTCTCCATGCTGTTGACATCCCTCTTTGGCTAATAATGCTGAACCTAGGAAATAATAAAGGTCAGAGCAGCCTAGTCTAGAGATTTACACTGATTTATGTTCTCCTGACCTGGAGGATGGGTAAGGACTAGGGCACCATTAAGTTCTGGAAAACCTAGAGGTGATTGTGACAAAGGAAGCCTTGCTTTACAAATTAGTGTTTCCTTCCTGCCACTGTGGTCTCACTGGAAGTAAAATTACCATTTAAATCAAGATATATAACATCACCCGAGACAAAAAGCTAAAAAAAATTGAAAACTTTCTTGGCTACTCTCATACTGTAAATCGTATCTAAAGGTTGACCATAAGATATCCAAATATACTGCAAAGTCCAATGCATTCTGCCTCTTCTGCCACTGCAGCAGTACCCAACCTTGTTGCCTAGTGAGCCAAATGAGTCTTGCAGTGTTGGTTTATGGGCTAGAATTGGTCTATGGGCCTGATTGGGTGCAGCTGGGACAATATGTGCTGAATTGGGCCCCAGCCCTGGCCCCATGCATGCTGGATCAGGACCACTCACCCCCTCCATCCCAACCTGCTCGCTGTGCCATGTTATCTGGCCCATGGGGCTTAGAAATTTGGCAGTGGGGGAATGGTGGGAGCATTAATTATCACCACTCCCCTGCCACCACATTTCTAGACCACTGAGGAGCTCTGTCGGTCAGGTGACACAAGAGCTACAAAATCTGGCCTGCAGGACAGGGGTTGACCACCTCTCTACCACTGCAATGCCTGTGTTTTACATTGTCTGATGATAATGGCCTGGCAATAACAACTGCCCCTTGACACGCCCATTGGGTCTGTGACAGAAACAAGTGTCTCCTAAAATTATAGATTGCAATTCTTAGAGGGGCAATACATAATTACAGTGATAAAAATGTGTATTGGAAATATTCTATTAATTAGCAAAAGGTGCTTGGGGCTGAGGTGGTAAAGCTTATTCATCTAAGCCATTCTTAAGTCATATCTTAGTAGACTGTATCCAAAGTCATTATTTTCTCGCCTTACACAAAAAATAAGTCATACACTCTCAGTACTGATGTCTTTTATTGTAGACTAAGGAAAACAACAAAGCAAGGAAAATAAAGACACAAAATATAAAGCATCTATAAGAACAAAGCGGAGTGTCTCCACCATCTGTAGGGCAAAGTTACCATCAAACTTAGACCACACTACAGGTACTTAAAATAAGAGTATATGTATATTAAAGCTTGTTAAGTCATGCTACATGCCCTTAGAGCTTCTCAAAGTTATGCCACTTCAGGCAAGGGTTAACTCTGAGCTGTGCTACCTAGCTCATGTTAGGGAAACTTTAGTCTGCTCCACAGTGATCAAGTGGCAATCAGAAGTCCTCCAGAATTGCAGAATGTGCTGCTGCTAGCCCTACCCTATCCAGAGCGGGGAGAGAGACTAAATGTCCTGGCTTCTAGCCATGCCCCTGCATGCCAGCCCTCTTAGTGGCAAGTCAGAGAAGTGCAGCTAAGAAATGGTCTTAACCCTTAAAGTTCTAACTTTAATATTGCTTAATATTCAACAGATTGAGTATGGTCTAAGTGTAACGTATGACTTCACCCTAAGGTCATCCCAGAATAGCTTCTACAACAGCCTAGATTCCTCCCTGTAAAGGCACACCACAGTGAAAATGGTCTCATTTACAGCTGCTCTGAAGACCCACTTCTTCCACAACCCCAACAATTAGCATGCTGAGTTCTCTATTTGTTTAGTTTGTTAATATTTATGCCAAGGAAAGGGACTGATTGGCACAATGGAGCAGAATAAACACAACAGAAGTGACACTGGAGAATAGGAAGTAACAATAATTACAGGCTGAATAACAGCAAAGCATCTTGCTTAAATGGATGGAAGGTAGGTGAAACTGCAGCCTGTTAGTACGTATGAAGGAAGGATTGAGAAATTAAAAAGGTGGCCCAGAAAAAATGGAAATGGGCCAAAAAGATCAAATCTTTTGTTCTGCAAAAAATAGAGTTTTTAAAAAAGAAAATTCAAAACTAAATCCAAAAATTAATGATGTTTCATTCCAAATGGTCCCTTTCAGATATGGGATAATCTCCTTCCCCCTCCAGAATACATTACATTTCAACAAAGCCCCATTTTTCAACAGGAAAGATTTGGTCAATAAACTGGGGTGCATGCAGGTAGAGATGGCAATCTTCTCAATGGTAAAGCAGCAAACATGTAGAAAGGGTGAGTGACCCTTAAGAAACTGTTGGTCTGGAGTCTTTGTCTTAGTGAGCTGAAAAAAATATCTGGGGTAAAGGCAGGAACTAAATCTCTGAACACACTTAGGGCCAAACCCTTAGGTTGTGTACACTGATGTAGGTCCTCTGGAATTTACTCTAGCTGGTGATCTGATCTTTTGTATTTGGTTACATTAACAAGGTAACATAAGATAGAGTTGTATTCACAAAATGCAGATGAGTGCTAACCAGCTAAGCATGCTTCAGTTACATTGGTGTCTAAGGGACTGATTTACTTATCATTTCTAAATTCCTGTGTTCTTTAGTTGTTCTTCAAAGAAATCATTGCATGCTACAGTCAAAGCAGCAACCAGAACCACAAACTCATTAAAATCCACTTCATTGTCTTTATTGGTGTCCAGATCTCTCATAATCTTATCAACCAACTGGGGATCCTTCTGGCACTAGAAAGAAAACACAGAACCTTCATTTATTAACCTAGAGCTGCTGGTCCTTTCCTTTAAAACTTAATGTAAACAACATTGAGGCAGGTTATGTTTAAGGGTTCTATCAAGGGTAGGTACTGTAGCCCCACAGAGCTACAAGGAAATCTGTTTTACCTTGTACACTTCATTAACTATGTAAGTGTTTCTCAAATCTGTATTCATTTTAACAAGAAAACTGACTTAACTGTACAAATCTTGAATGTACAGTTCTAATGTACCTGATAATACAATTTAGCAATATGCTAAAAGTTCAGTTATTAGCAATTCTTTCAACCAGTTCTTAAAAAATATAAATTTTGGAATGGATTTGTTAAAAAATACAAACTGTATAAAATGCTTATCCCAGGATGAGTATGTCACTACTAACAGTGGTAAAAGCATAGATGTAGACGTTCAATATTACTCAGCAACCAATCCCAGAGTCAGATCTTCAAAGGAACAGAGTTCCAGTATAGACACCTAAATGAAGCAACTAGATTTATGACCTACTGACTTCTGATCACTTTCAAAAGTAGAGCCTATACTATCTGTTTTACTGTATAAAGTATATTATTAAAAAAAAATTATGCACATCATGTAAAGAGCTCAATAGGGACAAGAGTAGCAGCGTCCTCTCATAAAACAATAGACAGGATTAAAAAAAAGAAAATCCAATTAAAAAATTGATACTTTGATTTAAAAAAATCCTGCTGTCCCTATTACAGGCTACAAAAAATTCTTAGCATTAAAAGAACATGGGAACTCAGTTATGCAGGAAATCATTATTCCATACCATTTCAGTATTACATAATTGATGAACATTGTAAATGTGAGCAAATAAATACCATTAATTATCAATTACTGAGGACTCTTACAATGAAAAGCACAGATAGGAAATCATATTTAGAATATAATGGATTTCCAATAAACCTATGAACAAATGTGAACCATATACCTATGGGACCAAAGAAGCCTCTAAAGCAGTGGTTCTCAACCAGGGTGCCCTGGCACCCTGAGATAGCTTGAGATCCTTTCAGGAGTCCCACAGGAGGCGATGCAATGTGGATACTGTTAGGTATGCCAATATGATTCACAAAATAAACCCAGAGATTTCAAATAGGAAATGTCATAGTGTTAAAAGCATTCTGACTTTTGGTCTCTTTGAGTTGTTTGGAAAAGAAAAATTGCTTTAGTATTTTTCTGTAGTCAGTAAATGAGCAAAAACTATGAGCTGACATTTTCCAAAGAGGTGCCTTGAGTCTAGTGAAGGGAGCCTTGAGCTATTCAAGTGGTGCCTTGAATTTAAAGAGGCTGAGACCCACTGATCTAAAAGACAGGAAATATTCTGATTCTGATCAGAAGCACTTGGATGTACTATACTTAAAGCACTCGCCGAAAGGACTCTCTATATATTGGATTGGGTTCCATTGATGTCTAGTATACACTCAGTCTCAAATAAATTGATTTCAACCTGCTTTAACCATATCATTTTTTTCTATCAATGTTAAACTGAATTTGGCCTCCCTGCAGGAAAACAAAGATGACTAAGCAGAATGGGCACCAGATTGTTTGGTTTCATCACATGCAACAAATCACTGGAAACCAAACTACACACTTCTCAAACACATACTTGATACTAACTCCTCTTTGACTTTGGAAAAAACCCACTGTCATTTGAGTATGCAGTGTAGAAGCTGTCATAGCTCAGACTGGACTATGCGAAGAAATAGCATTCCATTATGCTTCAATAGATTCAGTAGCTATTTCTCCCACCCGTTAAACATTAACCAAACATAATTAAACTGAAAGATAACTGAAACTGTCTTACTGAGAGAAATTCAGTGAGCTCACTGGTGAGGAGTTGTTTGAGTTCTCCTTTATTGAGTTTGTATTTGTCTCCTTCTTTGCCTGAGTAATGGTGAAAAACCTGGATCAGGGTGTCCATAGCATTCTCCAGCTGTGTAGGCATCTTGGGGAGTGGAGCAGCTATGGGTCAGAGGAAAAAAATCATTGACATTGTGCTTTCATCAGACAGAACATTTAATCCTAGTGAAAGGAAACTGAGAATCACCTGGAGCAGCTGGAAAACAGAAACTACTGTAAATACTGAAAAGGGCAAGTGTTCTATTGATTTATAGAATCAAATACCTATCAACAGTGTTGGACTATGACACTGAAACAAAATACTGCATTGCTGACATCATAGAACAGCCCTGTAAAACAGATCTGATCAGTTAAACAAAATGCTCTCTTGAGCATCTATGCTGAACTGTTTGCAAAGCTACACATAATAAACAGGAAAACACTTGTACAGCAATCTGGAAACAGCCAGAAATAAAGCATATTAGACCAGTACAAACTCTCCTACCTGCTCATCCAAATGGGTTCAAAGAAAGTAATTGTCAACAGGTAATGATTCCTAACTTGTTTGCGCATTTATATTGAATGCTCCACCCTAGTGCACAAATTTTCCAGGTGCTCAGAGGGAAATTGCCAGTGCTGTAGCATCAGCTTTCACTTAGTTTAGACTGCTTTTTTTCAGTCACCTGTGTTGAGCAGGTGTGAGCTTCTGTCCTCAAGTTGCATCCCAGGGGGTCTGCTTCACTGAGCATTTAGCAAGGTAAGTGGGGAAGAGCTCTCCATTCATTAAAACAGAAAAGGATGGAAATGTAATTAGTTGCTTAGAAGCTAAGAACTAGGAGAAGTAAATACGAATAGAAAATAAGCAAAGGGGAAATATTTTGCTTAATGCCATACAGATCTTAGGAAGCCAGAATGAAGTTACAGGTTGCACTAAAGTTAGATGCAAAACCCAATACATATCAACTTTAGGAACTCAATAAAGTGAAAACATAGATACAAAATTCTGTAGCTAATGGTTTCTTGATGTTTGAAACTATATACCTGCTGCTTACATTGATTGTGTTCTTTACCAATGTATAGACAGACAGGTACAGGCAAGCTTTCCTAGCATAGTTACAAAGAGATTTTTTCCCACTCCCTGTGTACTTGCTTATTCTGTTTAATGCTTTTCATTCCAAACAGCTCACTAAAACATGTAGTCAAAAATACTAATTCAGAGTAGTAATGGGCTGTAAATGGAACAGGCACAATTTTTATCATGTGACCTTTTAAATCTATGCCTATGTGGTGCTCTGGAGATCAAAACCCAAATGTGACAATGACAAAAAGGGCATTTCTACACATAGCCGTATGGTGCCTTTTACTGTGTCATCATTTAGTACTTCCTTTTGGAAGTACTAAAAGATGGTGCAATAACAGCCTGTACTATGCCACGCTGGCTGCACATGGTTATTTTGACCGCTACATCACTGTAGCAACGCGTTGTAATGAGGGAACGCATTGCTACGCCGGTGTAGCGGTGGCGTCACGGTTTTTGCCAATGGATGATACAGCACTGTAGTGTGTCGCTATGGCACCGTAGCATCTTGTATAGATGCGACCGAAGACAACTAAAAAAAAAATGCTCCCCCTGCCCACCATCTCTTTCTAATCTATTGGTGTATTTCTAGAGCAGGAAGCCTCAATGTCTAGGCACTCAGGGCTAGAATTTCAAAGATATTTAATAAAGATAAGTTCTGAGGCAACTATGAAAATCCCACCAAATGTTGGCCTGCATCTGCAGGTGCCTAAATGCCTTTACAATCTGACTTCACTGATTAAAGCTCTCACTCGGGAGAAAACCAAGTGGCCTAATAAAGGGACAAGTAAATAGGTGAATCCTACTTTGTGCTCAGGTCAACAAGCTAAGTTGGGACTTTGTCAGTCTAGGCAAAGCACAGTCAAGAAGCAAGAACCTTCCAGTCATAGTGCTCTGTCCTCAAATTTGCCAACATATTTTATCTTTCAATATTGTCATTCATCCCAGGACCAAGCAGGCTGAGTGTTTCCCTCCTTGTAATACATTCTTAGTTTATCTTTAGGAATGAAAGATCATACCCTGCAAAGCTCCAGCTAAGATAAAACATGGTCACTTTTCTAATCAACGGCACAAACACAACGGCCTAAAGACATACTCAATGTGCTCTTTTCTCTGATTTCCTCCTCTCCCCACCCTCAAGTACTGCTCAATTCGTAGAAAAGGAGGGTTGGAAGGGATCTCAGGAGGTCATGTAGCCCAAACCCCTGTCAAGGTAGGATCACCCCTATCCAAACCATCCTATTCAGAGGCATAATGTGGGAAGAATGTGCCTGGGACAGTTCTCTCTCAGCTCTCCTCCTATCTTATCTTCTAGCTTTAGGAAAAGGTAGCACACAGGAGCAGCTGCTTGGCAACGGTGTCTCACGTGTAGTGCAAGGCATTCTGAGACCTGCAGATCTCTAGAACGACAGTGGAGTTTGCTGCTGTTGGGGAAAACTTTCACCCCATTTTTTTGCTGCTGAACCCCATGTCCCTTCTCATCCCAAATGTGGTGATCGGTTTGATCCTGATGTGGCAAGACCTTCTAACCAGTAACATTCAGGTTTTAATCACATAAGGAGCACAGGCACACCCCAGTCAAAAGCTCTAGACTTGGTTGCAGCCGACAGCCAATGCTGCTGAGGAAAGTGGGAAGAAAAACAAAAGCACAAAACAAAACTGACATCTGTGGTAACAGGGGAGGAAAACATTCACTTCTGGCCCCATGTGGCAACCAGCAAAGCCCAAAAGCACAGGAAAAACCAAACACCCTCAGCTCTGCTCTGCAATTTGGAGATAACTACAAATTGCACTGCCAAGCTATAGAGTTCAAGGTTTCTGTCCTGATGATCAAAGCGCTCCATAAGACTGACCTCAGAATAGCCTCCCCTCTGTGACCAAGACTTTCCATTGCAGCTTTGTTCCACTGGGATCACGATACTGCTGACTGACTGGGAAAGGCTCGTCACGGTGCAGGAGACAGAGCCATGATGGGACCAGGACAATCTCTGTGGATAGGAGACAAAAATGACTATGGGCCTGCCTCACTACTTTCAGAACTAAATGTAAAACCATTTCTTTGACTTTGATTTCCACCAACAACTTCTTTGACCATGCTCCTCTGGAGCATACACTGAGCACAGAAACAGATATGCTATCTATAGATCTATTTCTCCCTCAGTCTAGGAAAAAAGGCAGTTGCTTTAGTTTCTAAGGCATCTTTTAAGAAGCCATACTTGTGCTGGTCTCTCACTCTCTCTCCTATGATCACTACCACTTCCATTATTGCTCAGAAGTGTTTATTAATGGAAAGAAAGAAATAAATAGCAAAAGTTAAAGGCAGCTGCATATATTTAATTCATCATCTAGCTACTGAATATAGTAATTCAATTAGCTAAGCAGTGAATACAATGGGTGTAACTTTCAGATGATAGGTATAAACTTTCAGTGCCCCCATCTTCAGAACACAAAAAGAAAGTCTACTCCATCTTTTCCAGCCCATCAGTTTAATAATTTATACAATGATATAATCTGCCCAGTCTCCTCCAGTAGTCCTAGTGTTTTTCTTTAGCTAATTGTTTGAAAGTCTTGTTATTCCAGGTAGCTGTTTATATACATATACTGTGGCCAGCTGTGTCAAAGTTGCTAGTTAAGATAATTTTTTATTTACTTTACAGACAATTTCCTCCTGGTCCCACAAAACTCCTGTCTCAGAGGAATCTCACAGGATGGTTTCACAAAGTGAGCGGCAGCTGCTCAGCACTTCTGAGGATCAGGCCATTGAGGTTTACCCAGAATTCATGTCAGCCAACTGATCAACTTAATCCTCCCCCTGCACTGTTCCATGGTCCAATATTTTGCGGGCTATCCTATATGTTGCTAGCTAACCAAAGGCCACTGAAGTCAAGGGAGAGTCCTAGTGGAATTAGGCCCTACATCAATTCACTTCCTTGTTAATAAAAACAGCTTCATATACTTCAACAGTCTGCCCTATAAAGCAGATACAAAACTAATAGTAGCCTGATCTTCTGGCTTAGCTAATACACACCCTGTATTTAAGACATTTTTAATTAGCTGTATGCTGCTTTTGTTCAGCAGCACATCAATTATCCTTCCAACAACCAATAACTAAAACAGCTTGGTCTTCTAGGTTGGTAGGAATGCACACGTTGTAAGGCCCCTGGCTGTCAGAGGGGTAGTGGAAGGTTTAAAACCATTGTCATGTTGCACAGAGCGGATAGTTTACAACAACCTGTCATATAAAGCAAGGTTTGGCCACCTTTGCTTATACTGCATAGTAGCTTACTGCATGAACTGCCCATCTGAGGGTAAGATTGTCTCTTGCTCTGTGCAGTTGTGAGATGGAAGGAGGCATAAAGCACTGCTTTAATCTTCTGTCTATGGACCTGGTGGGCCTCAGCCTGGAGGGAGACAGCCTCTGTGCTAATATTACTCTCCTCATGGCATGGGCAGATAGGAGTCTGGAATGAGTGTTATCGTGGCTTCATTCTTTCTCACAGTGTGCTGGATACTAGCACAGCTGAAGTGTGGCACATGGGTTAAGGGGGCAAAACTATCTCTTTCCATTTGGATAGAGCAGATTTCTTTCTTCACTATGTGCTAGCTCCGTTCCTTTAGCTTACCCTGTCCCCTCTACACACTCCCTCAGGGTCCTGCTCTATACAAGAAAGTACTACATGAGGTCTCTCAACTGTGGACCACATGTGGCCACTGAGGAGGTGACCCCTGGGCTTCTGGTCTGGGAAACACTCCCCCATCACCCTTTAACTACTGCCACTGGAGTTTCTGACCTCCCCTCTCCCCCCAGCTTTCACTTTCTGCCCACATTTCTCAAGATAGAGTGATGTGGCATGGCTTATGGGGCCAAGAACAGGAGAGCAACTACCACATGGTGTGCCAGCACAGTGCAGTAAGGTGGGACCTGCTACGCAGCATGCACCTGCTAACCACTTAGAAATTGGACAGCCCTGACTACTCCAACTGCAATAATGTAGTGCAGGGGAAATATCCAAAGCTTCTGCACTTGCTTTGTTCAGGCTACAACCTGTTCAAATATTTTACAAGGAAGTGAAACCTACTTTCAGGTAACACTATATAGTCTAAAAAATAAAATATATTACCAACCTATTTAGACTGGATGTCAGGCTGTCTATACAAGGGCTTTCTATGTTTGTCTGCAATGAGAGAGGGAGAGACAGAGTGTGTGTGTGTCAGCACGTGTACACACACAATGACAGGGGGAGAGACAGTGTGTGCAATGAGGGAGGGAAGAAGGGAGGAGGAGACTGTGTGTGCACGCGCGCACAATAAGGAAGGGAAGCAGACACTGTGTGTGTGTATATATAATGAGGGAGGGAGGGAGAGAGAGACTGCGCACACATGTGTGTATGCACGCATGCAGTGAGGGAGAGAGAGAGAGTGAGTGTGTGTGTGCGCGCACGCGCTCATAGGGCAAGTCCTACACACACCCCACCATATACATGCACCCCCCTTGCACTGTCATATACATAGGCCCCCAGACACACACACCCTCGCATACCTCAGCCACCCTCCCCCCCACAAAACCCATACCCACCCACACACCACATATCCGCATACCAACAGCCCCCCACAAACCTATACCCAGCCCTCCATGCCCCCCACAATATACAAGAGTAAGACTTCATTTAAGCTATTGTGCAATCACCTCTATTTATGCTATACAAACACATGTAAATCAGGACAAAAATATTTATTGAAATCAAAGTAATGAATGTTGTCCTTTCTGGTGGCAAAAGTCAGGGGTTAGGGCGCGGGACTTCCAATTACAAGATGGCAACCAGGGGACGGGGTACCTGTCAAGGTGTGGGGCTACTCAGGCAGCCCTCAACAGCTTGCCTAAACTCAGTAAGCAGCCCTCTGCCTGAAATAATTGGCCGCCCCTGGGTTAGGGACTATTTAGAAAAGCTGGATGTGTACAAGACCATGGGGGCTAAATGGGATGCACCTGAGGTGCTGATGAGTCCCAGGCCAGAAGGCTCTGGTAAGCAGGGGCTTTTGTGGTTGGGAGGGGGGGGTTGGGTTGGCCTGGCCTGGCTGCTGGGTCCTACTGTTCCTAGCTCCTGTCATCTTTTACAGGTAGCCAGGAGCAGATAGGTATTAATTTTTCTAAATTTTTTAGGCACACCATGGACCAAATAGAATGGCCTGGCAGGCCAAATTCAGTCCTCAGGCCATATTTTGCCTTCCCCTGCACTAATATATACTGGTCATATTGGTGTCTGATGGTGATGAGCTCCACATGCTGCGGCCCTAAGCTGAAAAGGCCCTGCACTTCTTGTTATAATGAAAAGACAAGATATTCTTATTCCAGCAATTAGCTGGAGCTCTTTTAGGCCCTTAACTTTTAGTCTCAGGTATTGGGAGTAGAAAGAGTCCAGTCTTGAGGTGCAGCAACAAAAACATACAACACATAAATACATGCCCAGAAGGCGCAAAAGAAGAAATGTGTTAAAATTGGTTTAATTTGATATTTCCAAACATCACCCATACTACATCATTCTATAAACTAACATAAATCAACTTTCACTTACTTTATGCATATGTTAGAGTCTGGAATAATTTCCTCTGGTCAGGGCTGCCCCTTAGTGTCATGCTGAAGAATTGCTTACTGATCACCTACAGATGTAATACATAGCTTCAAAATAACTGATCCAAAGGACAGAAGGTATTTAAACTGTGTTCCATTTGCTTGAGTTATACAGAGATGTTTTCTTGTTTTGGTATTTTTCAATGAATTCCCATATTCTAAGATTTATATTGCCATGAACAAGGAAAAAGACAAATCTTATTCCTAAAAATTAGGAAGAGAAAGAGAAAGAGAATGTGCTCACATGTTACCATCTAAAACCCAGATTATACAAGACACATGCCACTGGAGTGGAATTTGCAGTAAATTAGGTAATACTTTAACTCAGCTCCTGCTCAGGCTTTGCTATGTGATCTATTTCAGAGACAAGCAAAATATGGCCTGCCAGGCCATTCTATCTGGGCACCTAAAAATTTTAGAAAATTAATATTTATCTGCTCCTGGCTGCCTGTCAAAGATGACAGGAGCCAGAGGCAGTATGACCCAGGGGAAGACAACAGGACCCAGCAACCAGATCCGGTCCCCTCCCCCTGCCCTGTTCTCCCCACCTGGAAGTCCCTGCCTAGCAGAGCCTTCTGACCTGGAACCCTGGGGCTGTTCCTGCCTCCCTGCATTGGAGGGAAATTCAAGTAAGAGTGGGGTGGCCGACTGCCACCCGTTTCTGTACCACGTGGCTCCTGGATGCATGGCCAGACCACAGAAGTACGGGACCCATGCAAGTACCCCATAGCCAGGAGCAGGGGTGTGTGCGTGTGTGTATGTGTGTGTGTGTGTGTGTGTTTCTGTGTGTGTGTGTGTAAAATGAGGGAGGGACAGATTGTGTGTGTTCATAGGGCAAGTCCCACATGCATACCCCACCATATACCTGCATCCACACTCCTCTTCATGCTGCCATACAGTCAGATCCATGAACAACGCAGGCCCCTGGGCAGCTGGGGGGGCATGGTGGTGGCAGGAGCAGCAGGAGCACAGCAGCAGTGGTGGGAGCACAGCGGTGGTAAGCAGGGAAGCTCCCACAGATGCTGCCAGCACTGTCAGCAGTGGGGGGGGGAAGAGGGCGGTGACGAGCACTGACCAGGGGTCAGTGGCCACCCGCAGGTGCCGCTGGCAGTGTCGGTGCTATCCAGTGGAGATCATGGACCACACGCAGATGCCAGTGGGAAGTGGCAACCGCCTGCAGGCAGTGCCAACAGTGTCAGCAGTGCCTTTTTGTAGGAGGTGCAATGCCATGTTCAGGGGGCATGTTCACTCGCCCCTGCACAGACCCCCATACCCACAACATGCCCCAGCCACCCTCCCCCAATCCCCAACAAATCCCATGCCCACCCACACCCCACATATCCACATACACCCACATACTCCCTCACCCCACACCCACATCTATCCACCCATACAGATGCACCCACAGCCCCCCCACACCTATATCCACCCCCCCACACTATACAAGAGTAAGACTTCATTTTAAGCTATTGTGCAGGTGTACACTACACCTCTGTGTACACTACACAAACATGTAAACCAGGACAAAAAATATTTTTTGAAATCAAATTAATGAATATGGTAGATGTTCAATTTTTAGAATATAATTTGGTATTTTTCTGGTTCCAGGGCAGCAAAAACCCTTGCTGAAAGGAGTACTACTAGGGGCAAGGGAAGGGACTTCAGATGGCAAAGGTCAGGAGTCAGAAGGCTGGGCTTTCGGTCACAAGATGGTGACTAGTGGGTGGGGCACCTATCAAGGGATGTGGCTACCCATGCAGTACTCAACAGCTTGCCAAAACTTGGTAAGCGGTCTTCCGTCCAAAATAATTGCCTGCCCCTGATCTAGTCCCTTAGGCTGTGGCTTCTAACACTTCTAGGTATCCTGCTGTTCTCTACAGAAACAGTCTCTAGTTCTATCATAGAAAGTTAGGGTTGGAAGGGACCTCAGGAGGTCTAGTCTAATCCCCTGCTCAAAGCAGGATCATCCCCAACTAGATCATTCTGGCCAAGGCTTTATCTAGCCAGGTCTTAAAAACTTCCAAGGATGGAGATTCCACAACCTCTCTAGGTAACCTGTTTCAGTGCTTTACTACCCTCATAGTGAGAAAGTTTTTCCTAAAATCTAACCTAAACTTCCCTTGCTGCAACTTGAGACCATTGCTTCTTGTTCTGTCATCTGCCACCACTGAGAACAGTCTAGGTCCATCCTCTTTTGAACCCCCCTTCAGGTAGCTGAAGGTTGCTATTAAATCCCCCCTCAGTCTTCTCTTCTCTAGACCAGTGGTTCCAAAATTCTGACAGATTGTGCACCACCAATTTAAAATGACACAACCTTAAATATCACCAGCATTTTTTTCAGTTCAACCTTAAGTACATCAGCAAATTTTTGTCATATAAAGTAATTATATTAAATCTGTTAAACATGTACCACTGACAGGTTGTCTGTGTACCACTGGTGGTACACAAACCAGATTGGTATCCACTGCCTTAGGATGAATAAACCCAGTTCCTTCAGCCTCTTCTCAGATGTCACATGCCCTCTAACCATTTTTTTCTCTCCACTCTCACTGCATTTGGACTCTGCCCAATTTGTCCTGATCCTTTCTGTAATATGGGGTGTGTGTGGGGGGGAACCAAACTGGACAGACTACTCCAGATGTGGCCTCAGCAGTGCTAAATAGAGGGGAACAATTACTTCCCTCGATCTGCTGCCAACGCTCCTATGGATGCAGCTCACTATGCCATTGGCCTTCTTAGCAACAAGGGCACACTACTGACTCATATCCAACTTAATGCAGAGCTGCTGCTTAGCCACTTGGTTTCCAGCCTGTACTAATGAGTGGATTTGTTCCATCCTACGTGCAGGAATTTACACTTGTCCTTTTTGAAACTCATGAGATTTCTTTTGGTTCAACCCTCCAATTTGTTGAGGTCTCTATGAATCCTAGCCCTACCTTCCTATAGAACTACTACTCCCCACAGTTTGGTTTCACCTGCAAACTTATGGAGTGCCCACTTCTTCTCATTTTCCACGTTGTTGATGAAGATATTGAACAAAATCAGCCCCAGGACTGACTCCTAGGGCACTCCACTTGATACTGGTTGCCAACTAGACATTGACCCATAGATTACTACCCTCTGATCCTGCCCAGATCCAGCCAGTTTTCTATTCACCTTACAGATCATTCGTCTAACCCATACTTCCTTAGCTTGCTTGCAAGAAAAGTTGTGGGAGACCATATCAAAAGCCTTGATAAAGTCAAGGTATTTCACATCTACTGCTCTTCCCACATACAAAGCCAGAGCCAGTCATCTCATCATAGTAGGCAGTCAGGTTGGTCAGGTATAACGTACCCTTGGTGAATCCATGCAGACTGCCCCTAATTATTTTCTTCTCTTCCAAGTGCTTAGAAATGGATTCCTTCAGGCCCTCCTCCATGCTTTTTCCAGGCGCTGAGATGAGGCTGACCACTATGTAGTTTCCCAGATCCCCCTTCTTAAAGATGGGCACTATTTGCCTTTTACCAATCATCTGGGACCTTTCCAGACCACCATGAATTTTCAAAGATAATGACCAGCAGCTCTGCAATCACATCAGCCAACTCTATCAGCACCTCAGGGGCATCCCATTTGGCCCCTATGGACTTGTACACATTCTGCTTTTCTAAATAGTCCCTAACACGTTCTTTAGCCACTGTTGGCTGCTCACCTCCTCCCCAAACTGTGCTGCAATCTGGGAGCTGATCTCGCCTGTGAAAACCAAGGTAAAAGAGGCATCGAGTACTTCAGCCTTTTCTGCATCATCTGTCACTAAGTTGCCTCTCTTGTTTAGTAAAGGACCCATACTTGCCCTGATCTTATTGTTGTTGCTCACATTCTTGTAGAAACCCTTCATGTCCCTTGCTAGTTGCAACTCCAATTGTGCTTTGGCATTCCTGATTTCACCCTGGTATTCCAGAGCAATACTCTCATATAATTTCCTAGTTGTTTGTCCAAGTTTCCACTTGTAAACTTCTTTTTTTTTTTTTTTTTAATGTTTTAGCTCATTGAGGAGTTCCCTGCTAAGCCAAGCTGGTCTTCTGCAATTCTTGCTAGTCTTACTGCACATTGGGATGTTTTGTTCTGGCACCCTCAGGAAGGTTTCTTTAAATACAACCAGATCTCCTGGACTCCTTTCCCCCTCAGACTGGCCTCCCAGGGGGTCCTGCCTATCAGTTCCCTAAGTGAGTCAAAGTCTGTTTTTCTGAAGTCCAGGCTCTGTTCTCTGCTGCTCTCCTTCCTTCCTTTCCTCAGGATCCTGAACTCAATCATCTCATGGTCACTGTTGCCCAAGTTGCCATCCACCACTACATTCCCTGTTTGTGGGCAGCAGGTCAAGAAGAGCATGGTCCCTAGTTAGTCTCTCCCACACTTACACCAGGAAGTTGTCCCCAGTACTCTCCAAAAACATCTTGGATTGCCTGTGCAATGCTGTACTACCCTCCCAGAAGATGTCAGAATGGTTGAAGTCCCCCATGAGAACCAGAGCTTGTGATCTGGAAGCTTGTGCTAACTGGTTGAAGAAAACCTGATTTACCTCATCCTCCTGGTCTGGTGGTCTATAGCAGACACCCACCACAATGTGACCCCTGTTGCTCTCGCCTCTGACCCTAACCCAGAAACTTTCAACAGGCCTATCTCCAGTTTCATACTGGAGCTCTGAGCCATCATACAGCTCTTTTATATAAAGAGCAATTCCTCCTCCTCTTGTCCCCTGTCTGTCCTTCCTGACCAGTTTATTATTCATCCATGACAGTGCTCCCATCATGTGAGCTATCCCACCAAGTCTCTGTTGTTCCAATCACTTCATAGTTCCATGACTGTGCAAGGACTTCCGGTTCTTCCTGCTTGTTTTCCCAAGCTCCATGCATTCATGTACAGACACTTGAGGTAACTAGCCGATTGCCCGACTTGGTCCAGAAGGATGATATAGCCTCCCCTGTTGCCCTTCTGCTTTGCTTCCTCCAGGTCACCCACTTACCTCAGGGCTTTGGTCTCCATGCCCCAGCAAACCTAGTTTGAAGCCTTCCTCACTATGTTAGTGAGCCTGTTGTCAGGTGGATCCTGTCTTTTCCCATCAGTCCTTCTCTTGGAACAACATCCTGTGGCCAATGCTCTGCTGGTGACATCTGCGCAGCAGCACATTGATCTGCAGGGTGTGCCTACCCCTTGACCAGAAGGATTGAAAACATGACCTAAGCCTCTGTCCCCTTCATCCGTGCACCAAGGGCACTGTAGTCACTTTTGATCTGCTCAGGTTCTCTTCTGGAAGTATCATTGGTGCCCACATTTATGAGCAGAGGGCTGGATGAGTCTCAGTAATCAGTCTAAAAGACTGAAGTAGATTTGCAGGAACTGATATCAGATTTTAATAAATAAAAACAAAATTTAGAAACAAATAAAAATTGGATTAAAAGAAGAAATAGGAAGCGACTGTAAAAGCACTACTCAATTAACTCAGATCACAGTTAAAGTAATTATTAAAATTGGAAGGAAATAAATGAAGTGAATTAATAGGATGAGTAAAAGTTATGACAGTTCTACAGCCCACAGAATAATCATCAGCTTTGTCTATGCACGACTTAAAATAAGCACTATGTCTCCTGTGGAAAGCAGTGCATTCATGAATTAATTCTTTAAAATGTACTGCCCTTTTGAATCTTGGAAGTGTGAGTAATTCATTATTGTCCTCACTCTATTTTCTATGCACTTGGACAATAAGACCATGGGAAGCAAATAGTGTTACAACCACACCCATTCTTTATCTTCTTTTTCAGCTCTCATGAGTGCTTTGAACTGTACCTTTGGTCAGTTGGTTTCCTTCATACACTGGGCATTGTCCTCTCATCATACTGTAACAACCCTTACCATGGCCTTCCCATTCTCTCTCTGAACATAACCTTTGATTTGCGGAGTTCATCAATTTTGCTAGTTAAGTGTGACTTCAGAATGACTATTCATGTCAGTTTGCTAACTTTATCTCTAGTGTTTTGTTATGCCACCCTCTGCACAATGGCATCTTTTGATTTGTCAACACTTATCTGAAATATGGGGCACTTTTGCCACAAGGCTACACCACTTAGAAAGACAGTAATGGCAGCTTCTCGTAGAAGCAATTCTATATTATGGGGCATGCTTGAAGGGAGCTACATTCCAAAAAAAAGGGAAATTCAGATGCTTTCCAGGTTATTTTATAGTTAAAGACAAACATAATCATGGTTGTGTGGTGATATTTTGCAAGAACCATGAAAAACAGTGGTTTCTGCCATCACTGCAAAACATGGTGTTTCCCTCAATTTTGTGCCAAATCACCTGGGAAAAAAATGCTTACCAGAATACACAGAAAGTGCAGCAATCCCTGCAGCCATGGAGCGTGGTTTAAGAGATTGTTACTGAGAGGTTGCGCTAGGAACAGACTCAGTGAAGGCACCAGTTAGGAAAGCAACAGGGTTTCAGCACCATCTTTTAAGAAGCCAGGTGTAATGCTGCAATAATGCTGCAGTCTGAAGATGAATGATTGGCCTCTTGGCCAATCAGTAGCAAGGGGTGGGGCAATGGGGGCCCCTCAGTCAATCAGTGGCGAGGGGGAACTTGCCACGAGAAGACCATGAAATTGGCTCCGCACACCATGTGGCCCACAAAATCCCTTCATCTAACTGCAATTTAGGTAAATCCTTATTTATAGTTTAAGACATGCTAATTTCCAGACATGTTTAAGCTGTATTTTGTTTAAATTTAGTGCATAATTTGATTGGGTGAATAGAAGGTGATGGGTCTATTATACCCCATGGAAGCAATTTGAGCTCTCAGGTGGCTGTACAAACCAATTAGACTCTATACGATTTTTTCAACCTGTTTGATTTTCTAGTGCACATTCAGATTAACAATATAGGTTTCAAGACTACACATGGTATACAAACTTTTGCCATACTTGTATTTATTTTAAGCCCAGTTCTTAGACACAATGGGGAGTTGCCTAACCCGGTTTCCATATTGAGAGAGGAGCTTAGCCTTCATACTTAGCTTGATGACTATATTCTTGAACATTGCCTCTCAGCCTGAGAAGGTAATACTAAGACTTCTCATTCAGATGCTTTCAAGCCCAAGGAGCTCTTTACAGCTCTTGGCTGAGTCCTTGTTGAGAAGGCAAGGAAAATTTTGGTCCTAAACAACCACTAGGGTTTTTATAACTGGTAGACCTCACCTATTTCTTGGCCCCTTCTTTTCTCTCAGGCATCTAGAAGGAACTCAACTGCTGCTTCCACATAGCCTGAAAGAGGGGCAGGTTGTACATCCATCTGTTTTATGCTTGTCTGTAAATGTAAAAGTCCCACTTCCACATTCTTCAGAACAAAGAACTATCTGCATCAGTGAAAAGACTTTGGTAAAATGTGCATTCACTTACAGCTGGAACATTTTACAGACTGATTGAACGTTTCCAAAAATAGACATCAATGCAAATTTCAACAGGCCCAGATGTTGTGTATAGAAAAAATTATTGTTAGGACTGATTTCTGCACATCACACTACTTCAGAGAACTGGAGAATTCAAAAGATAAAACAGCAGGGGCTTTGCTTATTTATGAAGGGAACAAAACAAATCCAACACACATCTTATTCAAATAAAAATACTCTTCAGCTGAGGACATACTGAAAGCAAAGTAAGCAAGAGAGAGAGTTTGCATGAATAAATATCCTGGCACATATCATATATGTCTTGGATGACTAAGGAATAATTTACATTTCTCAGCCCATTTGACTTCCTTGTCCCAAAGCTTAACAAAGGTACTCCTGATAGATTTAGCAGTAGTTGTTAGGTTCCTCTGCTCTGGCAGCTGCACACATATTTGGGTATGGATGAGGATAATTAAGAAAAAAGCCCCACCATCTATCTGTAAAAGCACAGGAGAAAATGGAGTAAATTATCACTTAGGTCCAGCAGTTGAGGGAGGAAATGCAATATCCCATATAAACAGGAGAGGGAGCCCGTATAACTTGTAACCTCACTATCAGCCCTTTTGGATGGTTTTTAGGAAACTGAACAGAACATGATATATAATCCTCAGTCCACTCAAACTGCAACTTTAAGAAAAAAAGTTAAAACATTATCTTTAATCTGATATCAAATACTCATAAGTGTTGAGTGAGCTGCTCTGAGACTGATGATGGAGCTGGCAGTTAAAGCGCTATACCCTCAGGCTAGGGACAGATATTCAAAAAGCCTGAGCCTCAATTGATTCAATTTTCGCAGGTCAGTCTAATCTGACTAGGCTAAACCAGTTTGTAATCGCCAGACATCCCTTCTGGACTGAAGAAATGCCAGCACATGCCTGCAGTGGCTCAGGCTAGAAGCTGCAGCATGCCAAGCCAAAGAACATGGTGGCAACAGTGAGACCGCCATGCTGCAGGACTTACCAGTGGAGCTAGAGCATTCTGAGCTGCAGCCAATAGGGTGAGGACGCCCAAAGAAAAAAAAGCTGCCGGCAGTGCAGATGCACTTTATAAGCATGTGCCAATGCCGATTTGCCAGCGGAGGCAATGGGGAAAAGCTAAAAGCCCCACGAACCCATTCAAAGGCAGAACCAGCAGCCGAGGGAAGGCTGGAGCCGAGCCACAAACCCTGGGAGGGGCGACTGGTGGCAAGTGACATGGAAGGTTGGCTTCAGAGAGTAGAGTCAAGGCAGCGGCAGATCTGCAGGACAAGAAGAGAGGGACGACTGGTAAAGAACCGTGAGTGAGGAACAGGGGAAGGCTGATGCCCCTCTTGCCTCTTCAGGAGTATATTCATTCATCCGGACTGAATCAAAGAGGGGCCAAGTATAGATGTGGACTTGGCCCAGGTGAACCAAGCCAAAAAAGGGACCAAACAAATATGAGGTAAAACCACATCCATGCAACACCGGAGTTACAACAGGTTGGTACTAGGTGGAGTACAGGGGGGGAAGAGCCATTTATTAGCTTGGGGGTAAGCCCAATGGGCCCTCACTTCAAGATCACGCAAGGATGAAGAATAAGAGTTTGTGAGGATCATAGAAAAGGAAGTTGCCAGCGTTGAGGGGCAAGTTGTAAGACCTGAACTACAAATAAGTGACCCATGTTTTGAAATTTGGGACGGGTTATTATCTCGGGTAAAGCAATCTGAAATGGGCGAGTGTGTTTGGCAGTTATTGGTGCCACAAGCGTTCTGGAGGAAGATGTGGGACATGGCCCATGTGACGCCCATAAGCAGACACTTGGGGAGAGAGAAAACGCTAGGCAAAAATCGAATGGTGGTTCTTTTGGCTGGGTATATGGGAAGAAGTAACATGTCAATGTGGGTCCTGCATGGAGTGTCAGTTGGTGGAGGAAAGACGGCTGCAGAGGGCTCCTTTGCAGGTCATGCCTATCATTAACACACCGTTTGATAGAATTACCCTCGATGTCATGGGGCCACTCACCAAAAGTAGTGCAAGGCATCAGCATATACTAGTTTTAAATCAATTATGCAATATGGTATCCCACTCAGAACAGTCACTGCATCTCACATTGCGGAAGAGTTATTAAAGTGTATTTCCTGTTTTGGCATACCTACGGAAATCATTACAGACTGTCACAGGGCACTGAAGTGCCCTGCTCCTAGGAAAAGGTACAGGTGCCAGTTGCCAGGGCAACTGCAGTTTGGTCAGCTGACCGGAAGGGGGCAGGACCTGGCCTATATAAACAGCCTTGGCTACAGGCCAAGCAGGCAGTTCCCTGCTAACACCCAAGGGAGAAGGAGTGCTGCTGGAGTATGCAGCCTAGAGCAGCTTGATAGCCTGAACAGCTTCGGCTCGAGGATGCTGGGAGGAGAAAGCACTGGTAGGGATTTGAACGAAGATTAGCCAGAGGGCTTAGAGTTTGCGTTTAGCCAGGAGGCTTAGTTTGAGTTGTAGCCAATTAGCTTATGTTATTTCTTTTGTTCTTACACCAGAGGACCGGGTGAGGCTAATAGGGGTTGGAGGAGGCCTCATAGGGGCTCCACAGCGGTGTGGGGACCCTGGTGCCAGAGAGGGCACAGCATTGAGGGGTGCACTGACCCCATCCCTGAGAAAGGGCACAGTGCATTGGGGGCCAGGTAAGGTTGAGGCCACCTGAGCCCCACAGGAGTTGTAGACACAAGGAGGGGATTTAGGGGCCAGGTACAGCTACGGCCACCTAAGCCCCAAGTGCGGAGAAAGGCCCTAGGGCAGGCAGGAAGCCCCAGGGAGGGCACACAGGCAGGAAGCCCCAGGGAGGGGACTTTGGGGCCAGGCACGGCTACGGCACCTGAGCCCTGGTTGTGAGGCAGGGCCCCAGTGCCAGTGGGATCATGAGAGAGAGCCCTGGTGTGGTCACAGCCACGAGAGACGAGAGAGAGCGTCCGCGGGGAACTAGGGCATCTGTGAGAGGAGAGAGGCCAGGGAGCATCCGCAAGGGTGCGGGCAACTGAGATGAGCCCACAGGGCGTCCATGAGGACGCGGGCTATAGCAAGGCAAGCAAGAGGCCGCCGTGAGGGGTGGTAAGGGATTGACTAGTCAAGGTCTGGTACACCTGAGAGGCTTGGGGCATGATATCAGGGGTGGTAGGAGCCACATGTAGCCCTTAAGGTTTTACTGCACGGAGCACAGCCTGGGATACATCTGGGGTACCATGTCCAAGGGGTCGAAAAGGCAGCCTCCCATAACACTAATACCATCAAAGACATGGCGGGTGAGAATGAGGGTGCACTGACACCAACTTGGCACAGTAGGGGGCGCTAGGAGAGATCATAGCCGGTCCTAGGCCCCACCCCGTGACACAGACCAAGGTATGAATTTTATGTTAGAGGTGCTGAAGGCTGTATGTCACATGCCGGGCAGTAAGCATTTAAGAACATCCATTTATCACCCCCAGACAAATGGCCTGGTTGTGGGCCTAAATGGCACAATCAAATGTTTTTTGCATACAGAAGGAGCCCAGGAAGTGGGACCTGCTCTTAGCGCCACTAATGTTTGCTTTAAGGGATATATCACAGGTGTCAACCCAGTTTACACCCTTCAAATTAATATTCAGCCATAAATCCAGAAGCTTACTGCAAGTAACCAGGGAAGAGTGGAAAAAGTTGGGGCATAAATGAGTCAGGGTCCAACAATTTAGACAGGAGATGATTGAACGCCTTAAGCAGGCCCAGCAGTTAGCCCAGACAAATATGGAGAGAGCACAGCAATGGCAGAAAGCTAGTTATGACCAAAAGATATGGGAGAGTTTCAGACTAGGAATAAAGTGCTGGTTCTTCTTCCCTCCTCCGCAAATAAACTATTGACTAAGTGGCAAGGGCCTTTTGAGATAACAAGAAGGGCTGGGCCCATAGACTATGAAGTATACTGCCCAGGTCACATAAGGGAACACCAGATCTACCATGTAAACCTGTGGAAGGCTTGGAGGGAGCCAGAGGAGTGGTTATTGAGTCCTGAAGAAGTAAGAGAAGAACTAGGCCCTGAGATATGAGAAAATACACAAAGGGGTACAATAGAAATAGGAGACTGCCTCAAGGATGAGCAGCAGAAAGAGTTGGGTTGGGTCATCTTAAAATTTGGTAATGTGTTTAGTGAGGTCTCAGGAAAGGTTAGGGGTGTAGTGCATGAAATAAATATGCCCAAAGAGGTAGTTGTGAGGGAAAGGTGGAGACTGGTCCCCCATCATCTACAAGCTCGGGTATATGAAGAGATATAGAAAATGCTTAAACAAGGGGTGATAGTACCATTTCAGAGCCCCTGGAGAAGCCCAATGGTGGTCATTCTGAAAAATGATGGGTCATTGAGGATATGCATGGATTTCTGGGGTCTTAATGCTGTTGCGCGGTTTGATGCATTCCCCATGCCCCACGTAGAAGAGCTACTGGAACGGATAGATCAGGCAAAGTACATCTCTACCCTGGATCTTTCCAAGGACTACTGGCAGATCCCCATGGCAGGAAAAGACCAGCAATAAATAGCTTTCAGTATGCAATGGGGACTATTTGAATTTAAAAGATGCCATTTGGCCGTCATGGCACTGCAGCCTCTTTCCAAAGGCTGATAGATAACATCATAGCTCCATATACAAGGTACACTGCAGTGTACATCAGCAACACTGTAACTTATTATTAATCATGGCCTGAACATTGGCAACATGTGGAAGCAGTGTTATGAGAATTGCATCAATTTAATATGACAGGAAATCCTAAAAAGTGTGCATTAGGAATGTGGGAATCTTGGGTTCCATGTGGGACAGGGGATCATATGCCCACTGGTGAGTAAAGTAGAGACCATAGAGAAATATAAACCACCACAAACAAAAAACAACTGTGCTCCTTTTGGGATGTGACAAACTGGTATCAAAGACTTATAGGCAGAGTTGGCCGTACCCATGATGGACTCCATAAGAGGCAAAGTGCAGGGTATAAGACATCGGATGCCCATGATGGAGGAGGCCTTTATAAATATCAAGAAAGCCTTATGTCGTGATGTGCTCCTGATGATTCCTGACTTTTCTAAGCCTTTTATCCTACCAACTGACACATTCAAAATGGCAGTGAAGGCAGTTCTATGTCAAGGAGAAGACAGAGCTGAAAGACCAGTGGTGTTTGCAAGTAGGAAATTAAACACAGCTGAACTCAGGTATTCAACACTCGAGAGGGAATGTCTGGCTATTAAGTGGATGCTCATATATTTCCATTATTATTTAAATGGGATGGGAGTTTACACTTATAGCGGACCATGAGCCTTTACAGTGGTTGCACAAGTCTAAGTGTGACAATGGTCATGTAATACATTGGGCACTAGCTCTTCAGCCCTTTAAATTTTCTGTTGGGTACAGACCGGGAACAGCAAACAAGATTGTTGATTTCTTGTCTCAGTATAGTGAGTCAGCAGTGAGGCCAATGGAGCAGAACGTGCGGCTCTATCACAAGATTGACAAAGCATGCCAAGCAAATATCACGCTCAAGATGCTACAAGGCAACTTATGGGGGGAGATATGTGGCAGGGGCAGTGGGGTTGCCAAGCCATGGGAACCTGGTAGTAGTGGTGAGATCCCTGTGCCACAGGCCTTGCCAGCAGCATTGCAGCATGCTGAGCCACAGGAGCGTGGTAATGGGATCACCACACCACAGGCCCTGCTGGCAGTGCTGTGGCATGCCTATCCATGAGAACATGGCAGCAAGAGTGAGTTTGTCACACCACAGGACTTAGTGGTGGCACTACCGTGTCCAGAGCTGCATCCAATTGGGGGTGAGTACATCCAAAGCAAAAAAAAAAAAAAAGCTGCTGCCAGTGTGGACAGGCTTTATAAGCGTGTGCCAATGCTGATTCGCCAGTGGAGGCAGTGGGGAAAAGCTAAAAGCCCCACAAACTGGTTCAAAGGCAGAACAGGAAGGAAGTCCCCAGCTGCTGAGGGAAGGCTGCAGCCGAGCCACAAACCCTGGGAGGGGCAACTGGTGGCAGCCTCCAACTGAGGAGCTGCCCCTATAGGCTGACTCAGGGGAGTCAGGTGACTTACCAGGAGCTGTGGCATGGAAGTCTGGCTATGGAGAGTGGAATAAAGGCAGCTGTGGATCTGCAGGACAAGAAGAGAAGAATGACTGATAAAGAACCATGAGTGAGAAACAGGGGAAGGCTGATGCCCCTTTTGCCCCTTCGGGAGTATATCCGTTCATCTGGACTGAATCAAAGAGGGTCCAGATATAGACGTGGAATTGGCCCACGCAAACCAAGCCAAAAAAGGGACTGAATAAATAAGAGGTAAAACCGTGCCTGTGCAACATTGGAGTAACAACAGGTTGGCGCTAGGCAGGGTGTAAGGGAGGCAGAGCCCCAATGTTCTCATGCTAACAATTAGACCTAACAAGATACCACTGAGCCAGGGTTGATATCAATCCCAAAGATTAAATTTCCAACAAAAACATGGCAGGTGAGAAGCATCAGTGGTTTTGGTAACTGGTCCCAGTCAAACTGTCGGGCCACAAGGCTGCGGTTAGCTCTGGGTGACTAGAAAAACCTAAGTGGGGAACTCAAGACAGGCACAGCAAGTTACAATCCCAAACTGGTTCCAGCCACTTTCAAACTGGTTTATGTGCACTGAACTTCTGTTCTGTTACAGGTTTAAATTAGTTTCTGATCACTTAAACCAATTTATGCATAATGTCTGTCCCTAGCTTCAGGCATCAGGCAACCAACCCCCACCACTCCTGAGGTGAATTATGCAACTCTCACTTTTAAAACAGGCCCCGGGTTATAGCACCAGGTAGACAAGCCATTCCTGCTCAGCAGGGGTGACCAGGTTCTGGAACCTCACACATTCCTCTTCTGATGAGTCTGTGCTCATGGGTGAATCTAATGATCAAATACTGTTCAATCTTAAAAGTTAGTACAGAGCATAACATGAAAGGAAAAGAAAAGTATTCTAAACCAAAGCATCTGCACACATTAATGTTACCCAAGGCCTTACCATCCCATGATGGTGAGCCAGGAAGTTTTAGCTTCTTGAGATACCCTAGCAGGTCCTGAGTGGAAACCTGAATGGCTCTCTAACATTCACCCCAAGAGCTATCACCTTGGGGAGGGAGGGTGTCACTTTTTTATTCAGCAAGAGGTCCTTTGTCTCACCAGTTTCCAGACTTCCTTCCCTGCTAATCACAAAGCTGTCTGACTCATTGGAAGGTCAGGCCAATTTCCTCAGGGTCAGTGGGCTTTCCATTGTCCTGTAACAAACCTGAACTCTTAATCAAGGGGTTTCTTTATTCTGAACCATTGTTCACCTTCCTGTTTCCCTTCCCTCCCCAAGAGCCATGTTGGATTAAATCAACTTAGACCTACTGTAAACATCCCAGAGACAAAGTAATAGTATTCATAAATTATTATTACAGAGCAGAACTGCCCCACCACAACTCTGTGTGTGTGTGTGTGTGTGTGTGTGTGTGTGTGTGTGTGTGTGTGTGTGTGTGTCACTTTTTTTGGGTATCTATCTCAGATAATTTGGAAGAAAGGGGCTACTAAACGTTCATTACAGATTATTTGTAGCATCACTGACATGTAGACACCTCAATGTGGTGTGGTGGGAGCTAAATGATGCACATTGTACCACAGAAGAACAGCAGAAGATGCTAAGGATTTTGCCCATTGAAACTAGAGCAACTTCTATGAAAATGAATGGGTACCTTTGATGTCCAGACAGTGTAAATGAGTTTACAAGTTCCTTTTGAGGACATAGTTTCATAGTTTGTAGGGTCGGAAGGGACCTGAGCAGATCATCTAGTCCG
>NW_017728909.1:47975903-48008954 GCF_001723895.1 Crocodylus porosus
AGGCTTGTGTGCTCTCCTGCTCCCTTTGATCCTCATTGGGATTACCTTCCTTTGGGCTTGGAGGATCGTCTTCTTAAGGAGCGACCACTCTCCTTCGACACCTGGCTCCCCTCCCCTCCGGGACCTCAGTGCTTCTCCAACTATCCTCCTTAGCTCGTTGACATATTTGGGATGAGAACAGCTTACTGCTTTATTTATCCTCTAAAGGAGGCTGATTATATGAATCACCTCTCCTGCGACTTCCCAAGTCTGCAATCACTATGGAAGGGGGAAAAAAAACCAAGCGAGCACTGATCAGCATTCCCATCCCACTTGATACCATACTGTTTTGCTTAATTACTTTCCTATTGAATCATTGTATTCCTCTCTTTAATTGTAATGCATGGACTTTTTCTCTCTGAAGCACTGTCCTTGGGAATTTTCCTTTTCCCAAGGAAATCAATAAAAAAAAGGTCTTTTCATTTTTATTTATTGTGGGCCAACTGAGTCTTTTGTTGTTCCTTCTCCTTCAGCAGACTATCTACTGTGCAAGGGGCTTGCTGCCCATTTTTCCTCATCAGATAATTCTAGTTTGCTTCCATGGGCTCCTGCCTCCTCAAGTTTCTACTGAACCATGCCCAATTTTCTGCCTTTTTGCTGTATTTGGGTCATGTGCAATTGCATGAAGTTGACTTTGCACAAGCAACAATTACATATGTTGTCCCCTTCCAGAAGTACGTTAGGACACTGGTGCTCTCTGTATGCATACATAAAAGCTCAGGGACTGACAAACCATGCAAATTAGAGACCACATTCAAACAAACTGCAGTGGGACCAAACCTATAAAGTAGTAAATAACCTCATTTCCCAAATGTATGATCTCTGATATAAGTGTGATCATGTATTCCACCATATAGATATAGCTGTTTGTATGCTTATGTGTGGTTGATCAGGGATCCTGGAAAGATACAAGACACTTTGATAACTAGACTTGTTTCTCTTTAAAAAATTGGTACAAATGTAAGCTTTCTGCACTAGCTGGCGCACGTTCTATTTCCCCTGTGTTCAAATAAGGGTATGTCTGGACTGCAGAATGTATGTGATCTTCATTAATCCTCAGAGTATGCTTTCAATAATTAATTGGCAGTTAACTAAAGGGTTTCATTCATTGTGAAACAATAGAAAGATTTCTGTGAATGATTAAATAGCAAAGGAATATTCCCTTTGCTATGATGAAATAAAACAAAAGATACTGGGGGAAAGCTACCTGGGCTAGCTTTAAACAAGCTAGTTTGGGTACCAGCAGCCAAGCGAAACAGAGTTCCACAAAGACTACATTTATCCAGCTTCTTGGCAGGCATATTAGCCCTGTCACAAGCCTGTCCATGAGAGATCTGAAGTACTCTTCTCTGTGCTATAACACTCTCCAGGGCACAGACCGAGGTTGCCCTGAGATGGTTCCCTATCCCAGCAACTCAATTCCTCTGCCCTTTTACTGGATTTTGTGGCTGCAGTGAAGGATCTCTGCCTGTCCCAGGTAGCCCTCACAGTTGGGTAATGAAGAAATTATAGGTTCCCCCCCTCCATGGAGAGGGTAAGGCTAGAATATCACCTGCCCAGAAGTCACTCTTAAAGGCAACCAGTAAGGAGACAAACAACAACATGATTTATAATAAAAATAAAACAAGCCCAAGAAACCAGCAACTGTATGTTGAGATGCAGACAGATATGAGTAAGCAAAAAAGAGTAAATACCAAAACACTGACCTATTCGTACCCTACACCTTGGATCCTTAGCCAGCTTCAAGGGTCTTAATGCAGTTTCTGGCTCTGACCCTGCCTGTTAGGGCCTCCTGCATCACCCCTGTTGCCCTGGTTTTCCCAGCCTCTTTGGCTGGGGGACCCAACCTCTCCTTTTTCCATGAGAAGACTGAAGATTAAGCCATGTTCTCTAGGCAGGCTTAAGTACCTTTGCCAGCCTGGCTATTAACATATGTCACCCCTTTATTTCTAGGGGAGGCTCACACTGTGCCAATAACTTCTTCACCCTGAAGGTGCATATTTACCAGACTATAATCTTGCATCCTTTTTACATACGTAGATTCATTAATTTGATACCCCATCTCTCCTGTAGGATAGTTTGGCCAGCTAGGCATCAGGCTTCTTTTAAAATGTAAATATATGATTGCCTGAACAGGCCTAGGGTGCCTCTTAGCACATCTGCAGGGGGGACCAATAAACAAACCAAATCAAATCAAGTGCTAATTCTGAGCCATTGACCCTTTTAAGTGTGAACAACTGTGGGCCATTCAAATCAATTGCTGCCCTATTGATACATTAGCTGAAATATAAAGATACATCAAAATTGCATACATGTCAAATGCTAACATACACAGGTATGGGAACAATAAAACTGAACACAGCTTTGGACTGTTACAATTAGAAACTAGATCCAGCAATAGCAAATCTGATATCTATGCATGCCACACGATTCCTAAAAGTACCTTTGTCTCGGGTGCTGTGACAAGCTCACAGAAGTTCTGCGCTGCTTCGGCTATAGTGCTTCTGATACTTGAGCTAACTCATTTCAAACTAGGGCAGCTGTCTCTACGCTACACTGCAGTCGTACAGTATCAATATATTCAAAGTAGATAGCTTGGTAAAACCAGCAAAAGCTGCCAGAGACTTCTTTCTCCTGAGGTTCCCATTGGTGCAGCAGAAGTGGTAGGATCACTAGTATGGAGTTTGTCTTTTTCATTGCAGACAAGTCACTGTACCTTTTTTGTTTTCCTACTCTTTGCTGCCTTGCATCTTTATATAGATGCTTATTAATGCTCTTTAGTACATCTCCAAAATGAAAACAGCAAGGAATATGAGGCTATGTTTACACTGGAAGTGCTCTACCAGCAAAGTCCTCCAAGTACAGATGCTTGGGGGAACAGCAAATCGACTTCCACCAAATGAAGCAAGCTGTACAATAAGTGTGCAGTTACTAGGGCTGTGCGAAACAGCACTGTTCCATTTTGACTTCCGTTTCAATGGGACAGTGTTTCATTTCGAGTTTTGTTTCATTTCAAAACTGCTGTTCTGTTTCGTTTAATCAAAATTGTTTCGCTGTTTCAATATTTTGCCCATAGGCTATAATGGGGAACCACAAAACTGCTTATAACTTTGTCATTTCTTGCTTGATTTGGATGAAACTTGCAGAAGTGGTAGCCCCTTCTGAGGTCACAAAGCTTTAAAGAGATAGGTGCAGAGGTTGCTGGGAAACTGCACCTCAGAATCTTGAAAGCAAAATTCATGGCACGTGTGTGTTAAGGCACAGCCGGGTGACAACTGCAGGCATGGTAGTCCTTTCTAAGGTCATGAAGCCTGCCAAGTTTCAAAGAGATAGGTGCAGGGGTATCTGGGAAACTGCATCTCAAACTGTTCAGAGCAAAACTTGTGTCACTTGCAAGTGTGAAGGTGCAGAGAGCTCAGTTCGAACGATGCTTTTTATGCAGTTTTTCCATCCTTCTCCCAGAGCACTGGGACTGGAAGGGACCTCAGGGAAGGATGACAGTCAGTGGCCAGCTACACAGTCAATATGTGAGCAGTCCTTTCCCCCTCTTCCCCCTTCCCCTCCATAGTTTCTCTTTAGCTGCATGCAAGCCCAGCTTCAAAACTCAAAACGTTTTGAAACTTTCAAACATTTTGACTGCCTGTGTTTTGTTTCGAGGCTGTTTCAAAGCCTTTCACTTCAATTTGATTTAATTGTTTTGAGCCTGAAACGAGTCGAAACAGCGTTGAAACAAAACAGCCGGCAAAATTTCGCACAGCCGCAACAGCAGTTACCATATTTGCACAAGTGGATTCTGCCAGCTCAGTTATGCTGGTCAGCAATCACACACACATCTTTGTACCCCTGAATGACAGTCTTAGGACAAAAGAAATCTGTTATTTAAGCTACCTCATTTCAAGCTGAGTTAAATATCCTTATGGAGTCGAATGTTGATAACGAGGTCACTAGAACTGATCTACGAAAAAGCAAGGAAAAAGAAAAATAACTTAGCAAGGCATAGCAGATGGGTCATTTTCAAACAAGTTCTGCATGTGGCTGCAAGTGCAAGTGACTTTTCAGCTCTTGGCATGTCAAGAATTCAGCAGTACTTTCATAGCTGTATATTCCTGGTACTTAATAATGCTAGGCTGTAGGATATGTGAAGCCATTAGTATTTCTGGAGTAAAGTTCTTAGAGCCTTATTGGTCTAGTACGCTGTATTCAAGTACAGGCAGGTCCTGCCAAGTGCAGCATGGGGCATTCTAACATTTGTGAAACCTCCTTCAGTAAACAGAATTGAATTTACTTAGTCTTTACCTCATAAATACCAATGTGCATGCCTCTCTGCAAAGAGTTTTCCCTTTCCTTCCCTTCCCTTCCTGGTTATTAGTAGGTGTATTATTAAAACCTTACATAATACTATTACTATGCATTGTCTTCTTACATGTTGATAGAGCAGAAGATCCTCACCTCCAGGAGTTTACAGCCTACAAACACATCAGACAAAGAAGTGTGGAAGGATGTGCCTTATTATGTACAAGCCCAGTGGGTGGATCCAGGATTTTGTAAAGGAGGATGTCGGAGCAGCAACCACAACAGCAGGAAGGGCTGCCTGATACTCCCAGGTGTTTCCCCTCAGCCAGGGAGCAGGCACAGGAAGAGGTAACCCACCTGCTGCTGCTGTCCTGGGATAAGCACAGCTTCCTGCATAGTCTAACTGAAGCAGGATAAAAGTGCCTCTAGAGCTCCCCTGCCCCCCAGGACAGCCAGAGACAGGAAAGACAACAGCAGCAGTGGACAGTGAAAGCCCAGGGAACTGGAGGGGAAGGGAGAGAAGGAGACATGCTGCTGAGCACAGAATGGAAGGGAGAGGGGGAATCCTTACCTGATTCAGAAACTTAAAACCCCCTCCTGTGGCTACCACAGCATAGTATGAAAGAGAGTGCAACCAAATGACTGCAACCCCCTCAATCCACCATGACAAACCCTGGGAAATTTTTCATTAGTTTTCTTTTCATGTTTAAATTGCAAGATTAAATTAAAAGACTGAGAAGCAAGACCCGAGAGCTGCAGTGGTCAGTTAGAGGAGGAAAGCAGTCTGAAGATCACTTCTGCCTAAATTGCAGCAAGTCAGCTATGCATGGACCATCCCACCCTCTATAACCTGTTACCATAGTCAGAGACCCCATCCCAAATTGAACCACCCACTACTCAAAGCAGAACACACACTTCTATGCCTGTGCCTGCCCTTTCTAGCTGCTCCAGCTCTGGGGCAATCAGCAGTGGCTGCCCTGACCCAGTCTCACTATGCAGAGACAGAGGCAGCAGCAGCAGCAGCAACAGCTCTGGGCCAAGCTGAAGGTAAGTGCACCAAGCCACACACTGGGTCTCTTCTGTGCACCCCACTGTCATAACCCTGTCCCCTGCCTCGCTAGCCAGCCCAGACTGGACTAGTACTCAAATCTAGAATGAAGCTTCCCCCCTGCCTGCATCACATTGTTTGAGTGGGAACCTTGCCTTGGATTCAAACACACATAATTAAGAGTCATGTTCAACTTCTGCCCTGAAGTTTATGTTGTCTTACGCATTCTATGTCTGCATCAGATGGCACTGTTTGGCATCAGAAAGGTGGAAAAACTGAAGAAAAATAAAGATCTGGCATCGGGCAAAAAGGCCGTATGCCAGAGATTGCACAAATATTCAAATACTGGAATCTAATGATTCTTATTCATTGGTTTCCAAGTAGCTCAAAACTGCTTATCTCCTGTAAATATAGTATTAAAAAGACACAAATGTGTGACCATAGAGATTTAGAGAACTTCAATATTGACTTATTGCATCAACTCCATAATGGATGCATCAGTGGGAATGCTACTGCCACCCCCGTCACAGCACAGTTTGGCTTCTGCCTCTTCAAAGCCCCTTGGAAATATTAACTAATTACTAATTGCAGTGCTGCTGAGCAGGCTCGTTGGACAGAGCTAGAAGCCAACAGCTGGGACTCCTGGTTCCAAGGCTGGCCCACTGCATCTTGGATATAGATCAAGGAGGGACAAACTTTAAAGAATAGATTTTGCATTTGGGTGGCAAGTTTTGAGGCATCCAGCCTGAGATGGAATCTATTTGCAGCTGTAAACAGGGCTGAGCACCTGCAGCTCCCACTGATTTCACTTGGACTTGTCTGGATTCCCAGTGTCTGAAAGTGGGTACCCAGAAAAACAGAAATGACTTTGAAAAGTGGCCTTTGGCTTCTCTGTGCCAGAGCCAGGTGGTGCTCGGGTCCCTGGGTTTCTGACTGCACCAGGGGAAAACAAAACCCCTAGGGGCCAAAAAGGGACACAGAACCCCCCCCGCCCCCGGCTGGGTGTTTTGCTCCCAGGGGATGTTTCAGTCCAGGGCTCCAGCTCTGAGGGCCAACCTGGAGCCCAGGGCAGGGAGTGCAGACACTGCCCTCCGCTTCCTCTCCCAGCTGCAGGGCAGGAGCAGTCACAACCTCCCTGCAGCCTGCTGGAGCAGCTGGGGTTGAGCACAGCTGGTGACAGGAGGTGGGAAGAGGGAAGGCTTGGATCCTACAAGTTGCCACAGCACTGAGGGACGGGATGTGCTCACACTTACTGGGATCTCTGCATGTATCAGGCCAGGGAGCTGGACCTCAGAGGTGAAAGATCCCACATGGACAGTACCTGCATAGAAATAGTAATGGGAGCTGCCATCTGAAACCTGAGCCTGGTCCAGCCTGAGGAAGCCTTCAGCCTCCTCTGGCAAGTGGGGGAGGAAAAACCCTCAGGGAAAATGGAAAGTAATGACTAGGTAAACAGGCAGAAGGATGTGCTAAACCAAACGAAAGCCACTTCTTTGCAGTGAAGCCTTTATGCGAGTCCAGAGAAAATTTCATAAGGATTTAGAGCACTAATAAACTCTCCTGTCTTTTTATTACATGTTACAGATTACACACCTATTCAATAGTGGGTTTTTCTAACACACACAAAGTGGGAGATCTATTCTTCACTTATGTGTGCAAAACTGTCCATGTGACGGGGCCGCTGAGTGAATTACCTGTACTGAAGGCCACAAATGTAGGTTTTTCTATTTGGAGTTGATGTCACTGTGTGCTCTGTCCATTTTGAAGGCAGGAATTTCCCAATCATTCTCAACCAGTCCTCACATTTCTTTGTGAAGAAGCCTCGAGATTTTTGGCATGCCTCACGGATGCCCTTCTTGAAGCTCTTGCTCTTGCTTGAGTGATTGGTGGTGTCAAGAGCATCAGGGCAGTTGGCATGATTCTCACTGAGGCACTGCTGGAGAAGATGTCTCTTAGCAGAGTTTTTCAAGCACTTGAGACTGAATCTCTTCTTTGGTTGCTTCTTCTGTTGACATCATGTTGTGGTCATATGGATGGACATGTTGGAGTGTATCAAACAAGGATCTATCCAGCAGCTGTTGGGGCTGGTCTTCTCCTCGTCTTCTTGTGTCCCATCTGAGATGGTTGATGACAGGCGTTCAGCAGAATCTGCCAACTGTTCGAATCTGAGCGGGCTGCGATATGAGCGTGTCTGCTGAGGCCATTATGGCAGTTGGCTGTAGCAGTTGGCATTATGGCTGTCCTGAGGTGACTTTGCAATGCACTATGATACAGCCAGTTAGGTGCCAGGGTTTTGAGCAGGGGTGCTTGCACAATAGCTTTCCACTTTTGCCTTGTGATTTATTCAGATGGATACAGCAAGTGAACAGCAGAACAAGCTCTAAGCAATGGCACTAAGAGATAAGACTAGAGTGACAGTTTTAGGTACAATATCCATGGCAAGTCAGCAGCAGCAGCCTGGTGCAGGTTTTCAATACAATCATTAAAAAGATAAACAGGACATTCCTCCATGATATGTGCTACAGTCTGGATCTCACCACACTCAAACTTGGCGTCTTTAATAAAATTCCATTTACAAAGTAGCTAGTTGTCCTCCTTGTTCAACATAGTCCAGCTCTGCATTAGTAAAGCAAAGCCAGGACATTTAGATGTGGGATCCATGATAAGAAATGTATAATGAAGTCAGTTGTCTTGCATCGCTGGGTCCATTTTCCTTGATATCAAAGCTTTCATGATTCAGTTCTTTTCTCACACACCAAAATGGCCTTCTTCGACATAAGCCTGGCCTATGTAGGTCATTAAGTTCCTCAAAAACTGGTAGTCAATTGAATATGGGCAGTTTTTTGTAGACTCTTTATTTAGCCTCTTGATGTTGAAGATGCGGAGGGGTATGAGATAGAAGAGACAGCCAAGGAACGTAGTGTATCTGCAGGTACCTGTCATAAGTTTCAATGGTTCATTCGGTTGCCTTGTGATGATTAGATCATATTGTGCACACTCGTTCAGGAAAAGAAATCCATACAGCTCTGGGCACAAGTGCTGTCCTTCAATCCAGTTGGGTGCTGTTCGCGCTGTGCACCAGAGTGTGGACAGTCCAGGTTGCAAACCTCAGTACTTGACTTGGATGGATGGATCCCAAGCAAGTGACATAACATGGGCTGTTTAAGGTGCCTTTTCTAGTGCCCTCCACACACAGGATAGCAGAGTTCATCTGAAATAGGCCTGCTCAGTCATAATTGCAGCTGCCTAATCACACACCTATACAAAATAACCATCATACAGTCATTGTTTCTGTACATGCAGGTCTGTGATTAGGGGCAGGTCCATGACTAGGGGCTTCTGGTAATCACAAGTGTCTGCCCCCATCACCACTCACACATCACTGTGGGACTTGCTATTGAAGCAAGAGGCTTGTGCACATCTTCTTTTAATGTGGGGATGAAATGGCATATCAGCAACCGGACAGTACTTCACAGTACTGTCAGGAAGCAAACCTGAATCCCATGCCAAAGAAAACTGAGAGCACTGAAGATTTCTGTTCTGCTGCAGCCTACATTTGCCTCTGCCACCATCGTAAAATGTTCTTGCTTCATCTGCATGCTCCACAATCAATGACTTTTATCTTTATTTTTGGGTCACTATTAGCATGGCAAGCTTGGTTTCCACCTTGCCAACATGGGTGACCCTAGCAGAAGTACAAAACTGCAGACAGCATTGTTCTCAATGTCAATGATAGTAGACAAGCCTCTTTCCATCATGTCACAGTTGCAATCCTTGTGAGGATGCCTTGGGAGGACATGGACGGAGATAGAAGGAACCAGGACACTATGTTCTGGTGTGCACAAGTCCACCACCGACCTCTTCCACCAGCCTCTTGAGGCTTCATACAGCCTGGGGGTAATCCCCTTCCAAGATGTGGCCCCCATGCTGCCTGAGTACGGGATACAGAAGCCCAGACATGAGGGACTGACACAGGACTTAGTTGCTTGGTACAGGGCACTGGCACCCTGTGGGATGGGCTTCATGGGGCATCCTGACCTGCCTGGAGGCAGAAGGGGCCCTGATCATCACCCAGGTCCCATCCACCTGGATCCAGGGCTCACAAGCTAACAGTACGAAAAGCACCATACCTCTCCCCATGTCCTGCTCCTTTTGGACAATGACAAGCCTTCGTTTGGGTGCTCGACACTGTTTTTGCCAGGGGTTCACCCTGACACCCCACGTCAGCCAGGCAGAGGGCCCTGGTCTGGGTGCTGGCATGCTTGTGTTGGGGGCCATCTGTCTGGGCGCTAGCCTCTGTAGTAGGGGACAGGTTGGTCTGGGTCCCTGTGTTTTGCTGGGACCCTGCAGCCTTCTTCTGGAAGGGGCCTAATGCTCCTTGGTTGCACAGAAAGGAACTGGTCAGAAATGGGTCCTGGACTGAATTCATCCCCTCCAGCACCAGAGAAGGAACAACTCCCCTACTTGCAAAAAGCACCACTTGTAACACACCATAGCCTGCCCCAGAGCTCACAAGCTACCCAGGAGAGCCCCACACCTAACCCTCCCCTCCCTGTCCCCATCTTATTCCCTCCAGGGTGGCCAGCACTCCCCAGCCATCCCCTCCACATCCATGGGAGGCTGTTGCAAATGAAAAAGCAAAATGGCAGTGATAACAAAATCCACCCCCTGGCCCGGAGCTGGCACCTGCCAGAGTACAGGGGAGGCTGGGGGAGGGGAGAGCAATCCACAAAGCAGGGGAGGTCAGTGCAGCACAGATGTGTCACCCCACCGGTCCCACAGTGTGACATCCACCAAGCTCACATGGTGCCCAGCACTGCACACAGAATCCGTCCACCCACAGAGCCAGGGCAACACCCTGCCCCTATACTGCAGGGCCTGGCACAGCAGAGGTACAGCCTTGCCCTGTGCACACACAGGCACATACACCCCCCCTCCCCCCCGGGGCAGGAGCATGCAGAGGAGCTCACCTCCGTGGGGCTGTCGTCCACAGACTGGCCCTGCTCCCTCTGGGCCTTGAGGGCCAGGACTAGGGAGAAATTAAGGAGCCTCAGGTCCTCCACTTGAGCCTGTATGAGAATCACCCCAGCCCATCAGATCATGTCCATGGCTGCACCATGTATATTGGACCTCTGCACCCAACAGCGTTACCTCCCTAAGCACCCATCAAGCCCTACCTCTCCCCACATGCAATGGTGAGAGACCCCTAACCCCCAGATCAGCCCCTCCCACTCCCTGCAGGGGAAAGACTCACCGCAGTGGGTGGGTGCGGCCACATCTGGCTCCTCACATCGTTGCCTGGACTTGCCCCCAGCACTGCTCCTGTCCTGAGGGGAAACAAGGGGCCATGCATCAGTTGGGCCCACTCTGCTGCCAGGGCTCAGAGCAACCAGCACCTCTGGGGCAGTGCATGGGGGCACCTGTCAGGAGTCTTGCATGCCACAAGGGCAGGGCCTTCCTCCACAGGAGTCAGGTGGGAGTCCCTCCAGGGAGCAGGTCTGGTCCCTTACGTGACCCCAGGGACATGGCTGGTCATCTGAGGTGCAAATGCCCCTGGCAGGGGTTGGGTCCCAGGGGACAACGGCATGAGGAGCAGTAAGGCTGGGGAGGGGTCTCCTGGCTGGATCAGCCCCTTGGGAATGGAGGCAGAGGAGGGAGAGCGGGATGCCCTCCTGCAGAGAACTTGCCCCCTCCCGATGCAACTGCACAAGCCGTCCCCAGCTCAGGCTGGACCCAAACTCACTGGGTGCAGGGCCCCTCCTCTCCTGGACTTCACCCACAGAGGGTAAACATGGAGACCCCTTAATGGGGGGCAGTTTCGCTCTTGCCCACTTGTCTGTGCCCAGGGAGGCCTGTAGTGCTGAGGGGACATGAGGGCTGTGCATTAGGCTGGGTGGGACTGAGCACCACTGTGAGGATGGGGATCCCAAAGTCCATGTGGGCCCCACCCTGCAAGGGAGAAGAGGGGAGCAGGGCCATTGCCAGGGGGAAGATTATCAGGGCAGGGCCATGGGCAGGGGCTGCAGGGCCAGGACCTGTGGGAGCCAGTCCTGTTTCCCTTCCCCAGGGAACTTGCTGGTGAAGAGCAGGGGGTGACAGCTGGGTGGGGCATGGAGCCCGGGCTGTCCAGATTGGACCTGGGACAGCGTGGGCTTGGCCTGCCAGGCAAACCCTGCTGAGAGGGGAGCCCTGAAGCCTCTTGTGCTGCTCAGCCCTCATTGCTGCCAGGGGGAGGGAGGGGAGTGGAGGGCACATGCCCAGGTCTCACCCAGATTGCAGGAGCACAGGCACACTGGTGGCAGCTTCTCCTGCCAGAGCATCTGCAAGCAAACACAGCTCCTGAGCTCAGTGCTCACTTCTGATTAAAGACTGTTGATAAATGTGTAACTATCTAACTAATGATCTAATGAACTAATTTGCTAACTAATGAATGATCTAACTAATTAATGAACTAATTAACTAACAAGCTAACAAACTAATTAACCAACTACAAAACTAAGCAACTAACTCCAGAGAACAGAAATGACTGAAAACACGAGTGACTACGATGGGCAACTGGCTCTGGCGAAGGTCACAAGAGCACTGGGAGGAGCCGGTGCCTGACACTGAGGCTTGGGATTGCGATGCCACAGTGTTGCCACAGTAACCTGCGGTTTCCCTCCTACACAAATAAGGTGCTGAGTGCTGGGGCTATGGGCACCCTTGGTCTGGCCTGGCCTGGCCTGGGGGTGTTCCCAGCACAAGATGACCTTTCACCCTGAACTCTTTGGGCACATTCTCCTTCATTGTCCATGTGGACCAAGCAGAGTGACAGCCCTGGCTTCAGGTTAACAACAGTGACTGCCCTGGTCCAGTAACCTGGCTGGAGGTTAAACAGTAGCCAGCCTCTGGTGGCAGATTCTCACCCCCTCTGATCATTGCCCTGTGGGGTCAGGGCAGTGACTGGGGCTGGGAACACAGAGCTCAGCTCGGCCTGAGCCCCTTTCTGTGCAGGGAGGAATGACAGGATCCTGGAAACAACAGGCCAGAGGTCAGCACAGCCCTGCCTCCAATGCAGCCTTCCCTGCCTGGTGCTGCTGGGCCTAGTCCCAGTGCAGCACATAGACAGTGCCCTCTGCTGCACGTAGCAGTGACACATACATGCACACACACACCCACACCACCTCAGTGACATTCATGCACACACAGCAGTGACACACAGGTGCACACACAAATACACATGTGCCCCACACCCATCTGCAAATCCAGAGTTACAAAGGTCTCCTAAGTCTCCAACCCTGCTTCTGTAGGACAGAAAAAGCTCCTATTCCTTAGACTCTTACAGAAGCCCCCCCACATGATCTCCAGTGGGAGTTTCCTCTTCCCCCTGCTCAGATACAACTCAGCTCCCTGCCATGGTGCAGTTACTAGGAGTGGACTTTCCTGATGATACTCTTGTCCTGCACTCACCTCCACCCCCAGGAAGGGGATGGGATGAATATGTGCAGGTCAGGGGGACACTCCCTGTGCCCTGTCATTCCAGATAGGGAAGGGGAAGGAGGGACGGACATGCTCCAAGTTTTGGCATGACCAAATGGTCAACAGGACACTTGTGGGCTCATCACATGAGCCCAAGTCCCAGGGATGGGTCCAACAATGCTGACATCCAAAGGAGTGTGATGATGAATCCTACAGAGCTTGTCCAGGCTTCCCCAGCAGAGACAGGGAGGTTTGCCCAAGGACAGACAAAGTACACATGCCTTCTCATATGTCCCAGCCTCCCCAGGCCAGGCCCTGGCACACTCCCTCTATGCAAATCCCAGTTGGATCCTGACCAAGGACCTGCCCTGGGGTGCTTAGGACCACTGTCCCCAGGAGCTGGTCTTCCCTTCTGGGCTCTGGGCTCCCCTCCTGCAGCACCATGCCTACCCTGGTCTGGACCCAGCTCCTCCTGGCCCTGCTCCCAGATGAGTGCTTGGTGCAGGGGTGGGGGTAGCAGGCAGGGGTAGAGTCAGGGCCCCTGGTGCCCAGTGCCAGGTGCCCCAGAGTCAGGTTGGGGTAGGGGGGGGGGGCTCTTGGAGGCTATGGGGAGAGATCTGCAACTCACAGGGTACCTCCATTCCCAACATGGCGTCCAGCCACAGCCCTGACCCTCCTGCCTCAGCTCAGGCCATACTAGCCTTTCTGGGCCACCTCTAGCCTCAGCTCCTCCCATGGCCCAGCCCTTGCAGCTTCCCTGCCACCAGCACCCTCTTCCACTAAGGCTCTTTTCTAGGCCTGTCTCCAGGAGAGGGAAGTGCTGGATTCAGAGCGGACCTTGTGAAGGTCATGAGAGGCAAATTCAGAGCCACAAACACCTGATAACTACTGTCATCCTCTGGCCCCGCAAGACTGGGGTCAGCAGAGAGTGTCCAGGGGGTTTGTCCCCCACCACCCCTGCAGACCAGCACTGTGCAGTCCTGGGGGAAGCTGCTCTTCCTTCTCACTGCCCTGCCAGGTGAGTCCACGTCTCACTGCCCTGAAATATCCCAAAGCCCTTGAGATCTCAGAGACCTCGGCACATTCTGAGCCTGACCAGGGGATCTTCAGGGAGCCCTCAACATCTTCCCATGTGCCCAGGCAAGGACTGGCATGATGCTTATTCTTACCCTATCTTTGTTATAGGAGCCCGTTCTCTAGAGGGGGAGTTCAGATGCCTGGCAGGGGGGTGGGGGAGGCACCTTTTGCAGCGACTCAATCAACCAGCTCCATCATGTGCCTGGGAAGTGGCTGGAGTGAGGGACAGGAATATGTGACTTGTCACAGTCTCACAACCTGCTACAGCGAGGAGGTGGAAGGGCCTTTCAGCATTTCTAGAGAGGACTGCTGCAGCAGCATGCACCTGGACACAAGTAGCCCGAGAGCAGAGGACAGACAGTCTTCCCAGCTGCCATCAGGAGGTCATCAGAACTCAACACTGGTCCTGGCTCCCCATATGGGAGTATTTTGGGACCACTAGGCACATCTACACAAGATTAACCACGCAGTGTGTACATGCATCTATTAGAATGCATAAAACTAATAAACTGCGGCAGGATATGACTTGTAAATACACTGCTGCTGAGTATTTGTGCACAGCGGCACACAAGTAGACACTGACCAGCTGGCTGGGGCATGAGGGTGCTTCCACGCTGGGGCTGTCTGCCAGCTAGCCCTGCACTGAAGCATTCTTGTGCCCCAGCCAACCCCTCTGCAGCACATTGAGCCCAGTTGACTCCCTGGCTCCCCTGCCAGCTTGGACTGCTGTGACTTGGGTGCACATGCAGATATGTGCCCAAGAGCTTTGCCCCCTAATAGCATGTATAGATGCTCCCCCTGAATCTCACTATACTGCAGACAGGACCTTCTTTCCTGGGTCTGTGGGAGCCCTTGGAAGCAGCACATTAATTTAGTATCACCTTGATATTGCTCTGCCTTGAACCAAGGATAGGGAAAGGTATGGCTCCATAATATAGGGAACACAGTAACAGAGAAAATGAGATTTGGGTTGCCCGACTTCTCCTGGACAAATCAGTTTTAAAATTTTAGAGTTGGGGGCCTGTATATATTTTGATAGTTCCACAGCACCTTGGCTCCCTGGCCCCAGGCCTAATCTAGGGTGTAGATCTGGTCCAGGTCTTTACAGAGCAGAAAGATCCCAACAAAAATGGCACTGAGCCTTTAGCATCATAAGAGCTATTTCAGCACTGGCTAGTAGGGCTGTGCAAAATTTTGCCAACTGTTTCGTTTTGACACCGTTTCAACTCCTTTCAAGCTCGAAGCAGCAAAATCAAACCAAAATGAAGGACTTCAAAACAGCCTCCAAACAAAATGAGGGCAGTCAAAATGTTTTGCAAGCTCTGAGGCATTTTGAGTTTCAAAACTCAAGCTAGGGTTGCCCGCAGGCAAACAGAAAGCAAGGAGAGGGAGGGGGAAGAGGGGGAAAAGGAGTGCTGTCATATTGACTGTATAGCTAGCCAGTGACTGTCATCCTTCCCCAACACCCCTTCCAATTCCAGTGGTCTGGGAGAGGGATGGAAAAGCAGCATAAAAGGCAGCACTGTTTGAACTTCACTGATATCTGTCACCCATGTCACAAGTTTTGCTTGTCAGCAGCCTGAGGTAAAGTTTCCCAGAAACCTCTGAACCCATCTTCCTGAAACTTGGCAGGCTTTGGTGACCTCTGCAGGGGCTACCATCCCTGCATGTTTCATCTGAATCAGGCATGAACTGACAAAGTTATAGGCAGTTTTGTGGTTCCCCATTATAGCCTATGGGCAAAAGGTCCAAACAGCGTTGAAACAGCAAAACGGTTTCAATGAAATGAAATGGAACAGTGGTTTCAAAATTAAATGAAACTCAAAACAAAACCCTGCCCCATTGAAACAGCACCATTTTGTTTCAACTTCTATTTTACACAGACCTGTCTACATGTTTATTAACATGCTTTTGCTACCATTCGTTAAAAGTTAGTACCTCTAATGTAAGGTACTAACTAATTGTGCATGAGGCTACCCTAATTCACAGTAGCAAGAGTGGACACTTTTAGTGACACTTAATGTGCAGTAGCTTAATTTTACTGTCCATTGGCATATTAACACAGTTTTTGCTATAACACTTTACTGCGCAGTAAAATAGGCTACTGTGCATTAAAGCACACACACAGACATGCCCAATCAGTGTTTGCAGATTGCTGCCATTAAATCCAGGGCTCTTCACATACTGAAAATGATTTATTCCTGCCATTTTTTTCCCCATGAGTAGATAAAGCTTTGAAGTACTCAAGCTACCCAACAAGGAATCTCATTACTGTTTTTTAAGATAACTTCTGAATGAGGTGTTATGTGGTAAAAGTTTTGGGGGGGGGGGCGAAGAGGAAAAAAAAAAATCAAAAATGATCTAACTTGGGGTTTCTTTCTTGACCCCTGTGAGTAGGCAGCTGCTTTGCTATGAATATTACTTATTAGACTGAACTGGATGGTCCATGTCTTTGCAATTTGTGTCTCTGTATATACATGCTAGCTATAGAAACTATGAATTTCAAACTTCAGAAATTATCTTTTATCTGTGTTTTTATGTACCAAACCCTAACTGCATCTCAGACTTTAATGTTACAACAGAATACAAACATTTTTTCAGAAAATAAGGATTACATTTAGATCATATTAGCAAATCTGGTAGAGTGGCTAAGTGTACTCATTGATTTATATCATGTAAGTCAAGTTAAATTATTTCTAAATTGGGGAGGGAAGCATGGGTAGGATGTAAACTTCCCCTGCAAGGAACCAGCTTACATCCCAGCTAATGCGTTGGGTGTGCAACAGGTTGTTTTCTAGATCCTTTTATTTGTTCATGACTCCTAACTGGCTGTCCCTCACACTTACCTTCACCTCCCACAAGTAAAGTTTTGTACCAAAGTGTGTAAATTTCTGATTCAAATTGCTTACATGTTCAACTACAAACCCCAGTTTGTGTTTAGGAATAAAACTTTTAGGCTGTTTCAGGTTACAAACCAAACCACTGATGTAGGAGCACAGAAAAGAACTTTGGACAGACACAAAATGTATTACAAAAAGTGGTCTTAATTAGATGCATTTAAAAATACAAGGAAATTTGTGTAGAAATAAAACAGCAAAATTCTGTTTCGTTATACAGCACAGAAGTCATTTGATTCTGCATACTGGCCATGCATTATATGATCGTGTGCCCTAGTGTGTATTCCCATAGAAAAACTACCTAAGTTATCTCAGTGCAGCTGACAAACTGACTATTATCAGCTCAAATGGCATCATGTTATCAGGCTGTCACAGTTTCAATAGTTGCAACAAAAACTGGAAGATTTGTAAACAACATACGATTAAGTTCTACCAAGAATAACAAATGGATGAATGTCTTGGAGGATAGGATCTATTTCCTCCCAATAACTTCCCATTAAAAATCAATGGAATTACATATAGGAGAGGTGGGGCCCTAAGGAATCATACTGCTTATCCTGTGTCTATCATGCTGCTGTTTTAATATAATAAAAGTAATAAAAATAGAACAACTTCACTAAGAATTAAATATTAAAAAAAAGTTATAAAAAGGCGTCGGCTAACATTCCACAGTTAAACTATTAAAAAAAAAACTTCAGGTTTTTAGAAGGGAAAAAAGCCATCTTCATATACAACCACTGACTAGTGGTTTGCATGGGGAGGTGGGAGTTTGTTTTGTTTTTACAGTATATGAAACTCTGCTGGTTCTTCCATTTGACACAAGCCTGGCAATATTCCTATTTCAAGGTCCATGAAGGTGCAAATAGTTGCCAGTTCTGAAATTCAGGCTTCAGTGTGAATCAGTCAAACAGCAAATGGTTTCTTCAGACTCCCTTAGAAAAGCATTTCTTGTTATGCCCAAGAGTCTCATAATAAAATGTCCACTCTTCTTCTAGAACTAGAAAGACTCAGTAAGTCGTCTTAGTGGTGTTGGAGCTGGAAGAGTAAGAATGGGATTTCTTGGGATATCTACTTGATGAGAGAGAGACTTGCATCCTCTTTGTAGTTCGCACACTTCTGCAGAGAAGAGCATTTTTAAGGTTATCCCTGAAGTCTTTTGAAATAAAGTAGTAGATGAATGGATCAATACAACTGTTTAGAGTAGAAAGACAAAGTGTTGTTATATATGCTGCATAGACATTGCTCTGGCCACGGGTTTTGATCATAAAGTAGTGCACTACAAGAAGAACATTACTAGGTGTAAAACAGATCAAATACATTGATAGTACTGTAATTATGAGCTTGATGGCTCTTTTTCGCTTCTTCCCTGCATTTACATCAGTAATGGAAGCATTCAGAGTCTTAATCATTAGTATGTAAGCAACAGCAGTGAGAAGGGCAGGGAACAAGAAGACTCCAATTGCTAGAGAAAGGAAATAATTAAACATGTCATGAGCCAGAACATTCTCTGGCAGCACATCATGACACGTAGTGATATTAAGATTTGAAATATATGCTGTTTGATTAACAACATACAATGGAACAGTGCTCAGCAAAACCAGGATCCATATAGCAGCTGAAATTCCCAGTGCAAATTCAGACTTCTTCCTAGAGCGCAGTATAGGATTCACTATGACCCAGTATCTCTGTACGCTGAGACATGTCATAAAAAGAATGGAACAGTACATATTTCCATAAAAAAATCCAACCAGTACTTTGCAGAGTCTTTCACCATAGATCCAGTTGTTGCCATTTATATGGTATGCGATCTTCAGAGGGAACCAGATAACAAACAGAAGATCTGCCAGTGCCAGGTTTGCCATATAAATCACAGCTGGGTGTTTCTTGTTTGTTCTGAAGAAGAAGACCCACAGTGCCATGGCATTGCTTGGTAACCCAATGATGAACACAGTGATATAGATTATAGGAAGGAAAACTGTAGTCAGCTTTCCTGTGAGGACTTCTGTTGCAAAATCATTCACAACATAGGACTTTCCAGAAGCATTATTTGTAGTTTCAACTTTATGACCAATGAAACTTCTTCCTTTTGTAGTGTTTCTCACTGAAAAGGAAACAAAATTGATTAGTATAGCATTACTGATGGATGTATTTCTTTTCTTTCCAAGAAAAAAAATACATCCAACTTCCAGAAAGAAGATATCTTATAAATAGGAAATAAGATAATTGCTAAATGAATCTCTTCTTTTTTATTAATTAACCAGCAGCAACTTGTTTATAAAGTCACAGAAATCAAACAAGTGTTTGCATATTCAGTTTCCATACATGGGACAGATAAAGATGAGACAAGAAAATAATATGTACCAATTAAAACCTAACTCTTTGAAACTTTAAAATAAGTAACTAAATTAGAGGAAACAAAATGTGAGGCAACTGTAAACACATAAAAGGCTCCTCCCTACCCCACATCAGGGCATTTCTGGTAACAAGTACAGCTATGCTAATAGTTTTCCTAATATAGACAGGTACTTAAGCCATTCAGTCTTCAGTCCAAAAAAGAGACACAGTTTTAGCATTTATAACATTTGGGAGGGGTTGAGGGAAAGAGTATCAAGCTAGACAGGGAACCAGGAACCAAGACAGCATCCAGAGAAATTGCCCCAGTTACATCACTGCCAGGCTCCCTGCATGAGTGCAGATAAGTTACCATATTTTCTCACATACAACAAGCACCTTCCTCTCCGAAATGTCAGCCACCCAACACTGGGGTGCACATCTTAAGTGAGGAACTGTTTTCTTGCTGGAAAACAAGGAAAGCCAGAGATGTTGCATGCCTGTTCAGCTGCCAAGATGGCTGCCACTTGTGTCTGGCTCAGCAAAACAGAAGGGGCAGAAGTCCTGTGTTAACCCTCTCACAGCTATAGCTATTGGCTAGGCACAGTAACTTGCATCTGAAGCAGCAAGTGAGTTGCTGGTAGTATCTTGATGAGGCTTGTGATGTGGACACAGTACTTTATTTACAAAAAGAGCTACTTGAACTTGTTAGTGTCTCCTAGGAGGACACACTTCTAGGCCACTATGTTCCCAGGAGGACTTACTGGGTCACACAGTTGGCTATAACTGGAAAAATGTTTTTGGAAGGCAGAATATAGGAAAAATACAAGAGGCGGCATGTTTTATTTGGGTGACATGCTGTGCGCAAGAAAATATAGCAGTCTGTTTCTGCTCATTTCCCCCACCTATAAAAACCAGATATAATTTGGTATTTCCATAAGCATGATGTGAGGACAGTTGTTTGGGAAAAAACAAAACCAACCCACATTTAAGAAAGGTTTAGGTGCTCAGATATGACAATAAAAGGAAACTATATGGGTACAAGAAACAGACAAAGCTGCATCAGTGCTGCTTAACCCCAGACTTAACCCGTAAACTGGTGGGCCCTACATATCAAAGCTAGCAGTTCAGCAACAAACCCTACAATATGTCTACTGTATAATTATAGCACATGCTTCCTTATTTTGGCAGGGGGGCAATAACTGCTTATATGGTAAGAGCAGTACGTGGTCTTTAGGAATCAAACTGGTTACAGTACCATACTCCAGGTTCTAATCCAAGGGGGTGTTTTTGTTAAGAGATAAAGATGTCCATATCTGCTCAAAAGTTGAACAAGTTAGATCTGTGTGTGTATATATATATATATATATATATAAAGGCCTCACACAAGAAGGGCTGGTTTCCTCCTCCAATTCACAGGTTAGGGTGGTCAGGTGGCTTTTCTGCAGCTCTGCAGCCACTACTCCAACCACCGGACTATGAAAGCAGCTATAATTTAAATTCATAGCAATTTAGCACCCTTAAGGTATACCCTGGCATAAGGAGAAAGGAGGGCTGAAGTCACGTTTTTATTACCGATAGTTACAGCAGGTACACAGATTCCTAGGTAAAACAGAGGAACTGCAAACAGCTTGCATAATTTATGACAACTTCCTTGAAGACCGAGTCAAAGGCCAGAGCAGCTGGAGTTCTTCAGTGGTGCTTAAACAATCCCCTGAAGCCAATAAAAGGTCACCTATGACAACCAAACAACATTACTCTTTCTACTAAGGCCTTGACAAAATCAGAGGTAGTTAGCTGTGTTACTGTGAAGTCAATTAGAAGGCAGGGTAGATATGTACCTTTAGAGACTAATGAAATATTTAGTTAGTTGGGGGGGGGGGGGAAAGAGGGACAAGATGGAGCATGCACATTTGTGAACCCAAGTTCATTTCATCAGATGCTGTGAAAGGACAGCATAGAGCAGCATATAAAGTAGAACAAGTAATTAGAATACAATAGCTGAGAAAGTATGGGGGGAGGGGAGGAGAGGGAGGCAGAGTAGCTGCAAGGCAAACAAGCAAAGAACCCATAGGAACAAGATTCTTATCCCTAGATCATTTCTTGTTCCTCAAAGTCAACCATACATTTTTCCTCACCCTGGGATAGAGTGCCTTTATGAACTCATTCTATAGTTAAGTGACAGCTAAACTTTAAGTAATAACATGTCAAGTTCTAAATGAGAAAACATTTTCATGGAATGGGAAAGTTAGTAGGAGACTGCAGCTATAACATGCAGAAGCAAAGGAAAAAGCCTACAGTAACAGGCTCATACACAACAGCTCATGAACAGTAAGCACATTTTGATAAATAGCCAAGTATTTCGACTGAACAGTCTTTAATCCTTTTTTACACTAAACAGATAGGTCTTTCACACCAGAGTTTTCCACATTCCTTCACTCTTCTATAACTTCCCAAAGAAGAGTACAATATGATGTTTCCTGCTAAAAAGCAAGTCACAAAGGTGTTTACACAAATATCTACTCTGAGGGTAATCAGGGTGTTCAATCAAATTAATCTAGCTCAAGAAACCCCACACATTTATACTCCAAACATATTTTTTCCTAGCCCAACAGCACATTTTTGCAACTAGTCTACTCTTTTTTCTTTTCTTTTTTTTTTTTAAATGGTTTAGCTATGCAGACAGTTTATACTGAAAGATAATTTGTTTTACTAAGATAAACCATTACCCCAAACAAAAATAAGCTAAAATGGCTAGGACATGTTTTGACAGTATAAGCTGTTTCTACACTAGGGCTTTAACTAACCAGTCTTGTCAGTTATAAATGTAATTTTACCCACCCCAAACAACAGAGCTATGCTATATAATAAAACTCAATTTTTCTTGGCAATTTAAAGATGCTCCACAAAATTCTATTAGTTACATTGGCAAAGGCCCTTGTATAGAAGTTCTCATACCAATACAGGCCTTTTCTTCTTTTCACCCACAAGCAATACTGATGTGATGATCACTTTTATAAGAGTTAATGCAGTACTAATTTTCTTGCACAGATGCATTAACTAAGCTACAGGTGGTCAACCTGTAGCGTACATGCCACAAGTAGCACAGGCAGCCTATGTGTGGCATGGGGCAGATCAGGAGGAAGGAAGAAGGCATAGTAGCAGATAGGGCAGGGAGCAGAGTAACAGAGGAAAGGGATCAGAATGGCACTCAGAGACAGCACAAGGCTTAATTCATGGCACATCTGACAAAAGGCTGACCCCCCACTGAACAAAACCTTAGGCACAGATACAACTCAAACAAAGTCTACCTTACTCAGTGGACCTTTAAGAGCTAGTGAAGAGTATCACAGTCTAGGTAAGAAGCTCTCAAAACACAGGGCCGAGGTGCAATGTCAAGTAGCTTGTCAATCATTAACCAGCTATGCACCTAGCTGAAGTTTAATAATGCTTACATGGGAAAAACTTTGAAAACTTCTATCATAAAAGCAAAGGTATTCTTCAGTGAAAACCATAACATCTATAAAACCCTTGAACCCCCTCCTCCCAACCCATGTCTTAGCAAAGATGATTAAGTGATTAATATCAATGCAGATGATAAACATCTAGTTACAAATGAAATTATCAGCACTCATTTTAAATATTTCTCTTCCAATACACATGAGTTTAATATTCTGAATTTCAGTGTCTAGGTATAACATTGATTTCCATGAATTCAGCCTTTTTTATGTAAATTACGGTCTACATGCATTTCATGCTGAAAACATTTGGGGTTCTAGGTGATGATAAAAGGAAAGTAAAGGGAGAGTAATCAAAGTCGTTTAGCAGGATAGACTTGATAGAATTAACACTCTATCCTGTTGTAAGCAGTGCTTTGTTAACCAAATGAGTTTTCTGTCTATTGTACTGTGCATTTTGTATTGCATTCCATAGCAATTGAGAAGTTTTGTCTTTCAAACAGCTTCATTCTTGCAAGTTAACCACACTAAATCAGTCAGCCAACCTTCCTTTAAGGGAACTTGGGGTGGAGAGTTCTCTCTGTCAACACAGTTAACATTTGTAAGGAAGATGTAACACAACTGTAACAAGGTTGCATACCAAACTAATGTCCCATCTCTACTGCAGTCACATAAGCATAAACTTAAGTCACTGCAGTTTACTACAGACATACCCACACAACAGCTTTAAATTAATCTAGCTACATCTGCATTAAGCCCAGTGTAGCCATTTTACCCAATTCCTTGAAAAGTGCAACATAAACATGCCTTAAGGCCTCAATACCTTTAAGCCTCATTTGAAACAGGGTCAGAACTAGATTTCCCTGACTTTGCAGTGTAGGTTACCAGCCTAAGTCAGGGAGAGCCCAAACCATTGCATGTCAATCAGTCTCCTGCTAGCAGGAGATGCAGTTCAACCAAGATATATTAAATATCTACCTGTTATATGCCATGTCAAGAAGGTATTTTATGATATTGGTTTACACACTGATCAGCCCTTCACAACAAACCAGAGTGATCTAATTCCCCTGGAGACAATACCTTCCCCCGCCCTTACCCTCCCTCCTCCAAAGTCCTACATTATGAGTAATGTCAGTGGCAAGAAACTATACTATCCACTCACAGACACTGACTCACAAATGTTAGCCAGCCAGCCTGCCCTACTAAACATGGCTATTCCCCCCAAAAAAACAATTAAAACCAAACACACAGTTGAAAGGATTTAACAAATCAGGTTTAATTTTGAAACAGAAAAGAAGAAAATGAGCTAGGTAGACACTTTTTTTTAAAGCAGCTTTATTTCAATTTAGCCTTAAAGTAAAATAGCTAAATTAAAAGAAGCTATTTTATATTCTGAAAAAGACTGTCCATACAAGTCTTCATAGATTTAACCAAGTTGTTTGTGTTTAGACAATGCTGGAGTTCCAAACTGTGGGACAGACAGCGACCTCCCAAAGCTTTGGTGATCAGCACCATATTTATATGACTATCTATAATGTAAAGTAGATTGAACTTGTATCCACACAGAAAGAATTCAACAGGATGGGCAATGCTAAAGGAGTGCCCCATGGGGTGGGGGTGGGGAGCAATTAATGGTTTCTGTTGTGAGCTACTGAAACTTGCACTTCAAAGCAGTGAAAAGAAACCACATTTAAAACCAGAAACAGTAACAAAAAGTGGGAAGTAGCAAAGCTAAGCAGAGGCACTTTGGAGGGCCCTGCCCCTCCTCAGGAAGAGGGCATCACCCAAAATGTGTAAAACTTACCACACGTTTATCATCTTAGCACCCTCGGCAAAAATAAAAGTTGGCGCTTATGACACTAAGGATTAAAGGGAAGCCATGTTAAAGACATGGCATCAAGGTCACAAACTACAGTACAATTCATTATTACAACAAGCTCTGTTTATAACAACCCCCTGCCCCTATTTAACACCACCACAGCAGAAAAGATGTTTTCATTCTTATGAAGCAGTGAATTGCCAGATCTAATTAGAGAGAACATGATCTCAGACCAGCAGAGACTCCCTATGCCTGAAGAAGGGTGACTGAGCCCAAAAGCTTGCTGAAAACTTTTTTCCATCAACTCAGATGGTCTACTAAAACACAGTGCATCTACCCAAAGAACCTGCCTTTAGTAAACCTTTCCTAGGGTCCCACGAGGTTCCTTATAACCAGGCGGTGGTACGGGACGCAGCTTTCCCAAGGCAGGCTAGGTCCTTACTAAGTCTCAGTCATTTAAGGTTGGGACAATGCACCTCCTTCCCTAGCTGGATTCACAGGCTACCTCTTCTAGCGCCCAGTCTGGCCTAGGTACAGACAAGATATCCCGAGAGAGAGGAGATAACCGGGCTATTGGTAAGGAGGACTAACAAGACAGAGGGCAGAGCAGCACTTGCCAGACTAAGTGGCTGTGAGCGGCGCGAGCTTTCGTGGGCATAACAGGAAAATACGTTTGCACGTACACACGCCCCGGGAGGCCAAGTGGCTGCTCCTACTGCCCAGCCCCGGGCACGGCTCCCTCTGGGCCCCGCGCCCCTACGCGCACGCGCCCCCCGACCTGCGCTGCTCAGAGCGAGAGCGGCCGGGGCCGGGGCCGGGGCCGGGGCTCCCCCACCCTAGGCTGCGCCCAGACCCTTCCAGTCCTCCGAAGTCGGCGCGCTCGCCTCGTCTCACCTGCGCTGGACACAGCGGCGCCCGCCGCCAGCAGAAGCAGCAGCTGCAGCCCGCACTGCCCCATCCTCCCTCGCGCCGCGCGCGCGCCCGGGACAGCCGATACCTGCGTGGGGCTGGGCCGAGGCACCTGGGCGGGGGGCGGGGCCTCCCGAGGACACGCCCCCTGCCCGAGCGGCCCCGCGCCCCGTCGCGCCTCCCGCCTCCCGCCCCTTAGCGCCCGGCTACGCGTCCTCAGTCCGGCGCGCTCTGCTCCCGCGGCCGTCAGCCCCGGCCGGAGAAATCAGGAGCCAAACTCCAAAGCAGTTGGGATTATTTTAAAGGAAGATTTCATTTGGGGGCTCTTTTTCGTCGCCCTTTTCGAGCCGGGGCGGGGAGGTAAAGACAAATAGGTGGTTATTTGAATGTTGTTTGCCTGTTTGCACAGAAAACCGATCCTCAGGACAGCAAGGCTCAGCCAGGGTGCCACGAGACCCTGCGGGGCCTTGAGCGCCTTTCCAGGGTGCTGCAAGGCGCCCATAGCACTGTTACCAAGCCTGAGTCACAAGATGAACCCGGAGATTTCAATTAGGAATTCATAGCGTTAGAAACCTCCTGACCTGTTGTGGGCTCTCTCAGTAGTTTGCTACAGAATTGTTCTACTGCAGCATTTTTCTGCAGTGCAAAAAATGAGTGAAAAAGAGCTGGCATTTTCCAATGGTGCCTCGAGTCTAAAAAGGTTGAGAACCAGTGGACTGGTGAGGGAAAGAGGCCTGATACCCCTCTGGCATCTGCCTCATTACAACAAGGACCTCCTCCTGCTTCCCACTCATACAGCAGGAGCCTTTCTCCACAACCTTGTGGGCAGGAAACTTACTTTTAATTTAAAGCTGAGATGCTCATGAAATCAAAGGATTTCAAAAGCAAGAGCATTACAAAAAATCCTCACCAAAATCAGACACCCAAGATGACAGATGTCAATGCTACAGGAGCTATCACCCATATTTTCTACACAGCGACAGATATGTGGAAACTCTACACATACCTATATGACCTACATGGTATTTGAGACTTTAATAAAGGGCTGGAATACAGCTGCTAATAACATGACATGAGTCAGTGTAAAAATGTTAATGCCGTTTTATGAGGGCAGAGGTTCTAGTGTTGTGACAGGAGCTATGGTTGCCCATTGTCTCTGAAAGTTGGTCACAAGATGTGTCAAACTGGGTCCCCAAATATCAGTAGCTTCTTTTGAAAATGTTGGCCCAAATGGCTATACACAAGCAAGTCATTTGCAGAAGCAGAAATTGTGTTGTAGTTCATGCATCCCAGTCCTGCTTTTGGACAATGCTATCTTTGTTGGATGCTGGATTACATGCACATTGTAAATGTAGTATGGTACTTGAGGACTTAAAGATAAGAAAATCATCAGTGATCACTATAGTGTTATATCAAGGTACTTCTTTAAAAGTAAAATAATATATTTTTATAAGAAAAATGTTTTTTTACATGTTGAATTGAGGCCAGGTTCAAACAAACAACAAATGTCTTATTTGAATGCTTATTTGAATACTATTTGAACATTAGTATTGCAGAATTAATTATTTGAATGTATTTGCCTATGCCCTCTGTCACCCAGTTAATCCTAGGGACAGTGAAGCTAATGAGAGAAAGAGCTCTGTTACCTCACTTTGATCATCTTCATTAGCACTGTGATACCCCTGCCTCCACTCATGAGGGATTATTCTCTTTGTCCTTTTTCCCCTTCTTTTTTAAGCTGCCCACAACTGTGTTCTTTGGGACATACCTTTACATATGATTGCATGTATAATAATATCAATAATATATTTTATCAGTAATAAACTGACATTTCCTTTCATCAGCCCTTATCTAAACCAGTGATTCTGAATCAGGATGCTATGGTACCCTGGGTTGGCTTGAGATCCTTTCACGAGTGCCATATGCTGCTACATAATGTTAGTACTGTTAGGTGTGCAAACATGATTCACAAGATAAACCCATACATTTTGAAAAATTAGCCTTTGCAGCAGAAGAATTATTCTATTATTTTTCTGTAGTCAAAACAACTGAAAATTAAGAGCTAGCATTTTCTAAGGGGTGACTTCAGTTTAATAAGGGGTTACTGGAGTTCAGAAACATTGAGAACCACTGATCTAAACTAACTCGGTGCCATCAGCTTCCTTGTAAATATTTCATTTCTGCAAGTACTGATACCAGGACTTACAGAAGACAGTGATATACAATATAATGCCTGCATATAATGTGAGTCATATCCTGTTTTAAGTTGTCACAACAATAGATTAAAAGAATGTTATTAAATAGAACAAAATGGTGTGAAATGCTAAAACTGAAGATACCTGCCCAACTTTAATTCAACTCTCTTGCTGCATATGCACCATGATACTGGCCAGTGGAAGTAGGAATATTACTATGACCATCCACATTTTGCCTGGAAGCCTAGTGCAGCAATTCTCGACCAGGGTGCCAACAGATCCTTTGAAGAGTATCCCAGAAATAAATGGGGTACAATGAGAAAAGCAGGTAAGTACAGGCTCAGGTTTGTACTTGCCTTGCTGATCCCCTACTCCCACTGTCCAGCGCCTCTGCAAGGAGGTAAGCACTGTAATATATAAATTCATTTTTTAAATTGGATACCACTTGCTTCATAAAAGCTATAGAGGGGCACCTGAAGTCCAATAAGCTTAAGAACCACTGGCCTAGCGATTACAGCATTTACACCAGAAGTGTGAGACTTAAATTCTAAGCCTTCTTAAGTCTGGGTTGTTCAAAGCCACATATGTCACTTCCTGGGAGAGTGCCCTAACCACTGTGCTGTGGGATAGGCTTAATGGAAGCACCCTCTACTCCTGCAGCTGAGCCAAGAATGCAAGAGTTATAGGGCCAGGATGAGCAATAAGCAATAGGGAATGAGACTCCATAGCTCAGTGAAACAGGGAACAGAGAATTCAGGTTTCTCCACTCCCAGCTGAGTGCCTTAACTACTAGAATACAGAATTGGGGATCCCTTCCTTCATGTTCTCTCTCTGGCCCCATGATCCTAGACTAGAGATTAGCAGCCCCTACAGAAGTAGGAGATAGAGTTTTTAATCCCCTTAGGCTAAGCAGATCCTGGAATTCAGGTCTTCCCCTTTTCAGGTCAAGTATTCTTGTCACTAGTCTATCCGGCAAAAGTTGGCCTTCATTACCCCCATCATCATCACCACCATGTTTCTGAGCTGAATTCAGTGTTGTTGGTGTGAGTTCAGCATGCTCTGAGCACACATAATGACTTAGGCCCCTCCATGGACATTGGCCAAGTTAAATGTACTTCCCCAGCAATATCCAGGATAGCAGAGTAAAGTAAATGGGCACTAGGTTCTTATGTGATCAGACTGGATTGCCTTTGATCATTTGCAGAAGCCTAAGTCTAGGCAGTCAGAGAACTTGGCAGTCCAACAAAGAAATGAGAAATGAATCAAGCCACTTAACATGTCTTATGGCTTCTGGGATAGGGCAAGTGAATATCATTGAATGCTGCCTAAGTCCCATTTGTTGCCTATGAAACCCATCTGGATCTGGCACAGAGGGCACAGCCAGTTTCCCTTAGCAACAGCCTCTCTTCCCTGCCACCTCTGACTGTTTTCAGAACAGGATGGGAGAGAGGGAGCAGGGGCAGCTCATTCTAGGGGTTCCCCAGCTGGCATTGGAGGGTGGGGTGGGTGAATTGGAGCCCCCTCACCTCTTGGGGGCTCCAATACATTGGCCAGGCTGATAGGTCAGTGCAGACGCAAGTTACAGAAAACTGTTTTGAAATGTCTACATCTGAACCCTCATACAATGAGGGTTAAAATTTTCACTTGATCAACCATTTTTTAAAGAGTCTACAGCACTGCACTTGTGTTTGGTCACAGTTGTAGATAGTTTTCTGTGACCAAACTGGGAGAAAATTGTCACTTCTGCCTGTACCAGAGAGATTTAAATTAAAATTTGTCACTCTATGGCCCTATTCCTATTCACCTCTAGGGTGTCTGAATGGTATTTTGACACCTAAATACAATCCTATTCCATGCTGCTCAGTTAACTAATATCATCTAACAATCTTTAACTCCTAAACAAGATGAGATCTTCAATAGCTCTAGTGATAATGAAGGAATACAACTATTTGATGGTCATGGATGGAAAGAAACTATACTTAACCAAAGAGTAATGTTATTTCCAGCTGTGAAACCACACCAAGCAATCTAGGCTCTAGAAGTTAAGTGACTGGCTGACAATTAGGTCCTATTTCTGCCATCAACATCCTATAAATGCTTGGATCTATCTAATCTATCTTTTACATTTTGTTTATTAATAGCAATAAAACAAAACAGGTAGTACATTTCTAGGGATTGGAAGAGGATCTCTAGGCTGTGTGCTTAAACTAATTCCACTTTTATTTCTGAATCTCAGGCATATACATACACACTGAGAACTGTCAATCTATAATTGACTGTTAATGTCAATCAAGCTCAACTACTGCAGCATAACAAGTCATTTTAATTAGAGAAGCCCTTGAGCACAAAGTCTGGATCTACATGAGGTTTAGCTCTAGATCTGAATTCTGCAAAAGGGGTGCTTGGCTCCAGGATGTTTCAGCTTCATTTAATCCATGTTTTGTTTTTTACTACAGCTATTTTACTCTCTCTCAAACTTTGTTTTGTGAATGACTAATAACAGCATCATCCCTGTTTAAGAAACAGAATGAGGTAACAGAATGACTCAGACTCTTTGCTAAATGGTTTCTTTCCATGGCCATAATCCAAACCTTACACAAAACACAGTTTATCATTTTTTGTACTGTGCTCGTCATATGAGAGTATGAAACTGTGTTAGTCTCACTGAAGTTATTTTATACCATTGTCTTCCAGAACCACTGTTTTCTATCCCCCATATTTTCCAAGTAATCCTGTATACTTTGTTGCAATGAAAGCAAGTTATTTATTTACAACTGTTTAGCAATTTTATTTTGAGCACATAAGCTCAATATTTAGTTGAGCTGTATGGTACCTTGCTCATTCTTTCACAGCTCTGTCTCTTTTTTGTTTTTAGGGTTATGGGTAGGATGTATCCTTGTTAAACTGAGGGTATGGACATATGAAGAGTATGCTACAGATTAGAAGGGCAGTTACTGCAGAGCACATGAGGCATGATAAAAACCCACCTCTGTTATCTCATGATAAATTGTTCATATGTCCATTCCATTCAGGGCTGTCCCTTGGTGCAGGGGGTGGGGGGAGGGGGAATCTGGGTGACTGCCCTGGGCCTGCACTTTGGGGGGCCCTGCAGAGCCAGGTGGAACAGGACGGTGACTCTGCACTGCAACTGGCTTCACATCCAGCCACTTAGCACCCCCCACCACTGAATCTGCTGCTGAATCCAGCAAGTCTAGTCGCTTGCCACCCTCCTGCCCCACCCCCCCCATCAAATCCGCTGCCGGTTTCCTCGCATTCGGGGGTAGGGCCTGCACCCAGGCTGATTTGGCTCAGGCCCTGCACCCCGCTTGGGTCATCTCTGATTCCATTAGAGCAGATAAGTATAAACTGGCCAAGAATAAATTAAGGTTGGAAGGTAAAAGAAGGTTATAATCATCTGAGCAGTGAGGTTCTGGACAAGCTTTACTAGGGGGGAGTCCAGCTATATCTATGTTGAGTTTTCTCTTACACTATTCTAACACTGCCATAGTACTAGTACTGCTACACAAAAATCTCAGTAAAGGTGGAAGTATTAACATACACCCACCATTGCAATTTAAATTTAATACCATATTACTGAATCTTTTTCAGAGCTGATCTACATGACACAAGGCTTGTTTTCACTAAAAAGTTAACTCAGGTTATAGAGTGGTCCCTAACCTGAGGCCTTGAGTGTGGTGACACTTTTAATGTGATCTAGCTGGCTCATCGGTGGAACAAGTTTAAAGCTTATTAGCTAAACCAATCAGCTGTCAACATCACACTTGCAGCATGGATGCTAGTTAGGTCCCCATGAATGCCCCTAATCCTTTCTGTGTACCAGAAAAAGTTCATGAGTGGCTTAGTGCACCCCAGAGCAAAGAACTACCTAACATGTCCCTAGGAGCCTCTTGGTCTGTCTACACTGTCTCCACAGCAAACTCAGGAATACTGGCATGAAGCATGCCCCACCCACTCGCCCCTCCACATGCCAAATTTCAGAAATGAGGCACTGCAACTGCCTCAGAGCAGCCCCAAGTGTGTGCTCAGAAACACTCTTGGGGCAGCGAGCATAAGAGTAGCTTTGTACATATGCAGTACTCAAGGTTTCTTAGATGTCTACATTGCGTCACTTTCTGGAGTTAAAGTATGCAGACAACAAGTATGCTGGGGTATGCTTCATAGCCACATTGCCAAGCACACAGCACATAGTGTAGACATTTATTCTGTACTACATTCATAGGTGATAAGTAAGTGCTGACAGTGGGATGGGGAGGAGGCACAATTCTGTGCCACCAGCTACAGTGGGAAGGCACAACTCCATGCCGCCCCCACCCCTGCTCCTGCCAGGCATTGGGTCCGACCAGGCTGCAGCCCCCATACCTGTCCGTTTGGCACAAAAATCTCACTGCTGCCATCACCCCCATTCCCAATGGGCCCTAGCTCTGGTCAGGCTGCAGCCCCATGCCCCACGCTCCACTGTCAACAGCAGAGATCTGGGAGGGCATGTGCCCTCCCACATGCCTCCTTGACATGTTGCCAATGACTACATTTGGATGGCAGAAACAAAGTTCCATTATCATTTACAATTTGCCTACTCTCTCTCTCAAACTAAGGTAAGTCAGGAAGTAAAGCCAAAGTAAAGTCAAGATAACTTGGTTGACCTTTGTAGTGAAGATATCTTTCAGAGAGATTAAAACTCCATTGCCTCCACTGTTGGTACAACTACTAGAAGATTTCTCAAATTTAGACAAAGCCTGATAGAGGGAAAATTGTGAAATTCCATCATGCCTTCCATTCTGGAGTTAACAGATCTGGAAGATAATAGTTATGTATGGGGCAGAAAGTATTCCATATTCCCTGGAATCAAACATTCCTATTTGATCAAACATAACACTGTTGAACTGCTGATAATATAACCTAGATCTACATGCCTGATACCACCTAATTGTGTTGCACCTTTGGCATAGAAAAGGATTACAGAGAACAGAGGTACGGGATTCTGAGACACGCGGAGATGATGATAATGTAGAGTACATGTATCCTGCAGCTACGCAGAATATGTGGATACTACTGTGACTGCAGGGTAGTGTAGGTAAATGAGGTATTTTTACTGGAGATAGCTGTTTGACAGCAGCACAGGACTCAAATCCAGCTGACTATTCAAGTATTCAGCTTGCTTTTGTGCAGGTTTTGCAGCTGACAGTGAACTCAGTGCTGTCATGGCTAGAACAGTATTGATGTCCATGATTCCAAGGCAGCTCAGAGAATCATAGAAAATTGGGGTTGGAAGGGAGCTCAGGAGATCATCTAGTCCAACCCCCTGCTCAGAACAGGACCAGCCCCAACTAGATCATCTCAGTTGAAGCTTTATCCAGCTGGGTCTTAAAAACCTCCAAAGATGGAGATTCTACCACCTCTCTGGGTAACGTATTCCAGTGGTTTGCTAACCTCCTAGTGAGAAAATTCTTCCTAATATCTAACCTAAACTTCCCTTGCTGCAACTTGAGACCATTGCTCCTTGTTCTGT
>NW_017728909.1:48009054-48014722 GCF_001723895.1 Crocodylus porosus
AGCAGGAAGTCAGCTGGGGTCATAGGATCCCAGCAAGATAAGCATCCAATTTGCTCTTGAAGGTGTTCAATGTAGGTGCTTGAACCACCTCCAATGACAGGCTATTCCAAACCTTGGAGGCTCAGACAGTAAAGAAATTCTTCCTTATGTCCAGCCTGAACCAGTCCTGTAGTAGTTTATGACCGTTTGACCTCGTCATCGCTTGGGGCACTCTGGTGAACAAATGTTTTGCAGAGCTGCTATCATTCTAGCAGAGACAGCAAAACCCAAGGCACACAAAGAAGAAGTGGGTTTAAAGAGACAAGTCATTGGGCTAGGGTGTTTTACAGAAAAGGGGTTTGGAAACTCCACTTATTCAGAAGGAAATGAAGAAGAGGTAAAAATCAGTCTTACTGAACCAGACTGTTCCCACCCACTCACCCATTCCATCTGTTTGCAAACACTGATTCACTGTCTTCCCAGGAACCTTATCTTCTTTCTCTCACTTTCACAAACCTATATATCCTTCAACCTATTTCATTCTGCCCATTATCTGAAAGAGCTCCTTGCAAGAACCATGGAGTCTATGGCATTGGATTTGAGGATCACTGCAGTGGAAAATGTAAGTGTTAAGGCTGCAAAGTATTTTTTCAGTAGACTCATTTACACATGTGCATTTACTGCACAGTAACTGAAATTACTAAACAGCACGAGCATGCATCTACATGTGCATCTACATATTGCACAGTTAATATGGTGAGTTACGCTGACTCGAGCATAAATTTGAAACCTGCAACATGACTTACTGTGCAGTAACACTGTGTGTGTGGACTGACTTGGGACTAACTTTAGTCTGAAGTCAGTCCACATGCGCTGTTAATGTGCTTTAATGCCTGCACATGTAGATGCTGGCCTATACCCACTTACTGTGCAATAATTTACTGAACAGTAAATGTAAGACAGCATAAATGCACTTGTAGACCCACTCAATATCAACTTTTTCCATTCACTCTTAACTCAAGTGGAAAGGGGAAACAAATCTCCTGTGGGAAGATAAGTTTCCATGACTGGATTTCTCTCTTTTTTCTGAAAATGTAGGGAAAAACCCTTCAATCATTTTTAATGTTCATGTTTACAAAAATTATTTTCCCTATTTTGTTTCTTTTTGCTAAAATAGAGAAAACAATAGTTCTCTTACCCACCAGACTTAACATACCCATGGTTTTTGTAATCAGTCTTCAGCAGGGAAAAGGCATAAGTATGAAACAACTTAGCTTTAAATTAACCAAATTGTTAATATTTAAAAATGCAATAACAAACATGTACAACAACATTCCTACTATTAGGACTGGGACTTGGTGCAGGGAGACTCCAGGGGCCAGGAAGAAAAACATAATCTTCTGTTACCAATGCAGCAGAGCAGCATTAAAACTTTATTGAAGGCCTGGGCTCATAGCAGCCTATAGTCAGTGATGTTATATAGCAATGCATTCAACAGTCCTAATCTTACCCCCAAAACAAGGCTGCATGGGGAATTCTAGGAAGCCACCAAGACACACAGGGAATACACACACCATTCATGAGCTCAGGAAGCCTTTCACCTGCTCTTTGTATGGGGTCTTTGTAGCTGTCAAGGTGAGAGTAGGATTTTGCCCATGATACTGATTACTTCAGTGCACCAGCTGAAGGAACATGCCGTTTGCTTTCTAGGTGTTGTTGAGTATATGTGCAGCCGTTATATACTTTCTTGCACTGTGCACTGTGGATTAGATTATTTATTATTACTATGATTCTCCCATTTCCTTTCCTTGAAACAGCCTCCAGGCCAAGTTCTTGATTTGTTTTATGTGGCAATACAGTGGCTTGACAGCTGCAACAATTCAACCAAGGCTGCTTAGCTTGGTGCACAGTGATGACACGTGGGAGGGTAGGATCCCATCCCATCTGTAGGCAGCAGACACACAGCTGCTTGGGAAGGGTGTGGAGCATGAGAGGGAAGAGCATCCTGCCTTCATCCCACATCCTTTGCATATCCCAGTCTTGCACCCCCTCCTCCCCCCACCCCATAGGCTTCAGAAATTCATCTTCATCTAAGATTTAGTGAGAGAAAACCAGTTGGTCTTCTTGCTCCCCACCTCTGGAGCCTTAAGCATGTAATCCTCAACCTGATCAGGCCAGTGTCTTCCCCATAGTTGGCAGATCCACAACAAGGGGTGCTTTTCATGTTCTTCAGCTTCCTAGGCTGATCCAAGTCTCTCCTGCTAGATAGGTTTACACAGCATACAAGAATAACTGTTTTCCTGCAATCAGAATAACTCCCTAATGCTGTTCACATTGTGACAATGACTTGCTCTCAAACACTTCCCTGTGGCCATTAAGGAAACTTCTCATTCCCACTAGGGGCAACTGTGAGTGGATGCCTTCTGATGAAACATTTCTTCACACATCCCCCACATAGGCTGTATGTGTTGGGAATTGTATGCTCCTTCAGCCTCAATTGCACTTGTTTGCAGGGACAATTACCTTTGAATAAGATTACAGAAACCTTTGACACCTGTTGCTACAATAGTCCTTTTTTTTCTCCTTCCTCAGATCCTTTGGGTGCGGCTGCAGCCAAGGCTGTGGATTTTGACTGGGATGTGCCAATGCTCCTGCTAGAATTTAAAAAAAAATACATGAGAGGTTCCTGATTAAAGGGGCTCGATCTTCCAATTTGGGTCAGACAGGGATGTCTACACGAGCCACCTACTACACAGTAATTGGTGTTACTGAGTACATAGTAGCATCCCAGAACAGTTGCCTAGTGATACTTACTGTGCAGTAGCTCATTACTACTACACAGTAGCTTGTTACTACTGCGCAGTAGCGTCGTGTCACAGTTCATGCCCAGTGACGCTACTCCACAGTCAAATTGGCATGGATTTTGAAGATTTTAGCTTTCCTTTATGGTAGAAGCATGGTCCTCTTCCTTGGTTCTCAAGTGTGTATTAGAAACTGCTTCCTGTCCTTGCAGCAGCAGGACGTTGACAGTGCCTTTGTCCCCTGCTTTACCTGTAGCAGTTAGGTGATCTTTGTATTTTGGGGCAAAGTGCCTGGTAGTTGTGCAACAAAGTTGTTTGTGTAGTTTTAAGAATAGATTAGACAAATACTTGTACAGGATGTTTTAGATAGGGGTGATCCTGCCTTGAGTAAGGGGGCTGACTTTCTGAAGTGACCTCCATCCCTACTTTTCTGTGATTCTGTAAGAAATTGAACTCCCCCTCTCTGAGGTTGTATTTCAATGTTTTTGTCAGTCAGACAGTATGGCTTTGGAATGCATGACTGTGTACGCTAGTTTCAATGAGCCAGTTTCAGTGAGCCGGAGAAAAATCTGCCCACGCTTGCCTTTTTTGGATGTGACATGTTTATAATCAGGCTGGACAGGATCTATGACTAACCCAGAAAGGAGACAGGCTTGAGTGGTGCTTATCACTCAATAGACCATAAGTGTCACCTAACACTTTCTTTGAGCCCCTTTAGCACATAGGATTCACTAGCTGAGATTCCCTTCTATCTAGATTCTGGCCTGCAACTGAGTTCAGCCCAGTCACTTAAATGGTAATTTCATGTTTGAGATAATATAATCTCACATTTATATAACCTCATGTCAGTTTATGAAGGACTCTACAAGATTGTTTGCAATAGTATGAAACTAAACTGCAAAACGGGAGTAAATCTTTCATGGTTGTATTGGGAAGCAGCAAACATGGCTCCTACACTGAATACCTGCATTCAGAGGGCTGCACTGATTAGTAATGCTGTTTTGAAGTAAAGAGAGAAACTCAGCATATGAAAACATCCTTAGAAAACAGAAATATCCCACAGACATTTGACCAGTGTAAAGGTTCATAGCAGTGGAATTAACATAGCACTTGTCTCATCACCAGCTCATTTAAATAATATAATTAGGGATCATCTTTATATTTATTTAATCAGTAGAATTATACCTTGCCTGCCTATCATTCACTGTGTTACAGAAGCTAGAGATCTGAATCTAAGAGAGCATATTTTTCCTCTTTATTTGGGTTTGTTTATACCTTGGCAGAACATCTGGTTTGTCTGGTTTGTCTGGAATGGAGTCGTTTTACTTTTCTTGCCAGGGTGAAAGGTCACTGCTTTTTAGAATAATTATTTGATGCCTGAAAAAATCATGCTTAATTGTGATCTAATCTATATATAGTTAGATAGATTTAATAGAAATTAGTTCATTCTCCGATATGAATTTAATTAAATATTTGGGATAGCTCATAGGTGAATACAATGAAGACAGTGTATTGGCAAGAAAATAATTATGTGATTAGGGCATAGATGTGCTTCACAGAGTTAATAATGCTTGATATCTGGTTTCCAATTCCTTATAAGGAGAGATGACTTACTGCTTGTCATGTGCTAGGCTTACTGAACCCAAGGGAGAAACTGGTATTGAAAGAAGAGAACAAGCTGCTGGAACACAGACAGCTTAAAAGCTAACATAGTCATGAACTCTGAACGATTCAGGATTGCCTTCCTGCAGGATACAAATAATTTCCACTGACTCTCCTGCAGGTTTTTTGTACCCTGTGATGAAAAAATAGAGACCTGTGACTAGATTTATGAGGAAAGCCTTTGTAATACCTGTTACATGTTCTGCTGCCTAGTGGAATTTGCAATGCCAAGTTAAGCATCCAGGTTCCCTATAAGAAGAATTTAGTTTTTAAAAAAAGTGTTTGTAAAGGCATGGGTACTGAGAAGGGAGCTGTCTGAGCTGCCACTAGACAATGCTAAAGAGAACCCAAGTGAGCAAATCACAAAGGGACAGAAATTACACATATATCAGTATAAGTGATCAGAAACCAATTCAAATCTGCAACACAACAGAAGTTCAGTGCACATAAACAGCTTTCAAAATGGCTGAAACTGGTTTAAGATAAACCTGGAAGGATGTAGGTGCAGACTTAACTGATTTAGGTTAAATCGGTTTATTGAACTTATGTCCCAGATCCCATCTAGATTCAAGTTAACTCACAGTCACCCAGGATCCCAGGATGCCTTGCGTCTACCCAAAAACCCTCCTCACAGGGTGGGTGGGCTAGCCTTGACCCAAGTTGTCTGCTCTAGCCCAGCAGGGAAGGTGCTTTAGTACTCCCCAGCTTCTGGCCTCGGCCACTGCAGGCATGTGGCTACATTTCCAGAATCAAAAGTGAATGTCTGTTCACTTGCCTATCGGTTCAATGTATGTAGCTTAGACTATCCTGAAAAGATTGAATTGATTCAGCCTCAGACTTTCTGACTGTCTGTACTTAGCCAAAGAGAGTTAAGTGTCTCATTTCAGGCTGGAGGGAATTGTCTCTCTGCACAGGATTTATTCATAGATGTAGGTACTTAAACTAGGTTGGTGCTGTTCTCCCAAAAAGGAGAACAAGAGGAAGAGATGTTCCTTCTTTTATCCAGGCCTGTAATTAAAACACTGACTTGCACTGTACAGGAGGGATCGTGTTGACAAAAGGGGTGGGGGTGTAGCTCTCTATGTGAAGGAAAGCTATATGTCCCTGCAAGCGGATGTTGGCGACCGGCATGGACAGCTAGAGACCCTCTGGGTAAAAATTCATGGGGAATATGGCACAGGGGACACAACGGTGGGAGTCTACTACAGACCTCCCACTCAAAGTCC
>NW_017728909.1:48014733-48035651 GCF_001723895.1 Crocodylus porosus
AAATTGGATGCTTATCTTGCTGGGATCCTATGACCCCAGCTGACTTCCTGCCTTTTGGGCAGGGGGCTGGACTCGATGATCTCCCGAGGTCCCTTCCAGCCCTAATGTCTATGAAATCTATGAAATGGAAAGCCCTGGTTCAAAATCCCAACTCTCTCTGAGGAGACATAAACCCAGATTTCCCCCTTCTGACTTAAGCCTTTGCAATCCCATTATATAATATAAGCAAACAATAACAGCATTTAGTGACCGTGCCAGGATATACCTCCCCCTGCTGCAAACCCTGAAAACACGGAAATAAAAATTCAAGGAAAAAGTCCTGTGAGTTCCTTTCTACTTTTCTAACCCACAGTATGTACCTTGCTGTAAGTTCCTAGTGGAGACAAGGCACCGTAATTTCTATCACAAGATGACTAAGCAAGGTCAAGACTATACTCCTACAAGTTCAGCACTTCACTTGATCAATGCACTTTAAATGCATTTATACAGTTATTTTCCTTTAGCAATGCTGAGGTCACACAGTGCTAAGCTTTTATGAAATAAGGGGACTGAGTCACATGCTGAATATAAACAACACTTAGCAGAGCTGAGATTTTAATTCCTGGTCTCATCTTTTCCAGAAAACTTTTCCTCTGCAACACCTTTGTTGCCCAGAGGAATCTCTCATTGGTCAGCCCTCACTGAAGATGAGCGTCCGCAGATCTACCATCAAATTAAGCGTTGCAGGTAAACCTTGAGACACATTAGTTCTGTTACAACTAAAAATGTATAAGACACACTGTTAACCTGCTGTGCCTTAAATAACTGATGTGTTACGAGTCAGCACATGAGAGACAAAAAGCATGCCCATGTCAGTGATTCTCAGCCAGGGTGCTGCAGTACCTACAGCGTTAAAAACATTATGACCGGTGGTTTGCCAACAGAAGAACTGCTCTACTGTTTCCCTGTAGTTAAAAAATGAGTGAAAATGAAGAGCTGGTATTCTCTGAGAGGTGCCTTGTGTCTAAGGAGGGACGCTTTGAGTCTTAAAAGGTTAAGAATTGCTGGCTTAGCAACTGGAAGCAGAAAAGCCATGGTAGTGCAGGACTCAGTTAAAACATTACAGGTCTGTCTCTATGGCACAATTTGCATAACTTCTGGATGAAAGGAGAGTGCCAGCAAAACTTTCTAGTCTAGACTAGGCACGGCCTAAGTTTCCATGAATTTCTGTGTCATTATTTGTTTATCTGCTTTTTCTAAAGCAGAACATTTTGTTTAAATTCATCTGTAATGCAGTTTTGGTTACTGGCTTTGGTTTGAGAACAGTTGTGGCTTTTTGTCTGGGATATATTCTTCCTTTTTTGAAACCCCGTCTTCTCTCTCCTTACTCAAAATAACACCAAATACGGTATGAGCTAAAAAAATCCCAAAACAAACAACAACAACAAAAATCCAAACTCTCTTCCATCCCAAATTAGGAACATGTAAATGATTTCCAGTCCAAACATTCAACATACAAGCATAAACAATCTTCAGTCTTAAAAACAGTAAACTTTAGGCTACGTGCATTTACCTTCTCATTTTTGAGCCATTAGGACATACTCAGGCCACATTTACAAGCTTTCCCCTGCATGAAGATTAGATTTTGTTTTTGTTTTTTAATGAAGGGGCTTCCCAAGCACAGTCTCTTGTCATGGCAGGCAACTGTGCAAATATCTATCACTAAGAGTCCCCAAGAAAATTCACTCCAGCACCTCCTACAAGCCAGAGCCTCATATAATCACCTCAGTTATGTGGAGAGTCTCATGTAATCGCCTAACTCCAAGAGTTGCAGCTTTCAGAAATGTACCAAATAAGATTCAGACAAATGTCACTGAAGTTGGCCATACTGCAAATAGACTGCAGTTTTTGTGGCAAGGACCTTGTCTTTAGATATTTGTACAGTACCTAACACAAACCCTGGTAGAGGTTTCTGGGTGCTACCAAAATATTTGCTAATAATAAAATAACCTGCAGCCAACAAATAAGGAAGGCAGACTGGAAAGCTAATAGCTTTGTATTTAACACTGGAACCATGTGACAGATACAGGGCAGAAAGGCTGTTGCACACAAGAAAAGGTGGAAATATGTTTGTTACTGGATGCGTTTTTCTGTATTGTGTGCTGCATCCCATGCAATATAAATATAAAGACAGTTTCTGGTATTGGGTAAACATGTATTCTTTCACTTAACAATACTAGCACCTCGTCCTCCTTACATTTCCAACAGTTAAGTAAATACATCCCACGTTTGATCAGTAGTCCTACTTCATATGCCTGCTTTCTAGATGTTAGGCTTTTCATTTTTCATAACTCACATTATCCAGGAAGGCCTATGATTATAATACTTGAGTCTTAAATAAAGTAAGAGTCCCATACATATTAATGCAGAGGCACCATCACTTGAGGTCCACAAATTCAAATGCCTTAAATTCATTATATATGTAATGGCAACCAGGGAAAAAATATCGGCCCCACTACAGTCAATGGGAGACTTGGCTTTAATGTGGCCTGAAATTCCCCCTGTTCTGAAACACTTGCTGTCCTAGCAAGCACCTCTGTGGATTTCAAGTCTGTAGGTTTGGGTGGCACAGGCTAAGATCATTAATAATTTTAAAAGATCTGAAAAAATATTTTTTGACATTTGAACATTTTTTTAACAGTGCTAGGACCACCTGGATAGGGAAAATGCTTTGCAGTAATGTTAATATTGTTATTTAAAGTATTACTTACATCATGCAAAGGTAAACGGTTTAAGAGATGGTCAGATAAATAACCCGGTGTTATTCTGCAGGATAAAAGGAGGCAAAATTCTATCACATGCTCAGTACAGATGACTGGCTGCAGTCAGAGTACAATTTTGGTTTAGGGAGCAAATAGTTTCAACAGCTGATTTAAGGAACTTAAAACTAAATTCCTCTCTCAAATCTGTTTGTTCAGAGTATAATAAAAGGAAAAGCATGAACAGTAGCTTCTGCTCATTCTCTGGCCGCACCAGGACACCTGTGTATCACACATCAAATATTACAGTTTGTGAGCAGTGTTGAATTAAGCCCCGGGGACTAGAGTCTTACCCACAGAACAAGCACAGCCAGGTAAGGAGCAATGCATGTTCATCCTCACTACTTTAACCTTCTTTACTGGTGTCATTTGCTACTGGGAAAGGGGCCTATGTCTTTCAATGCTGAAACCTGCCATGCTACTTAATGTCTCAGGGTGGAATCCACAAACCTGGGTTATGTGCTCATGTTAACGTGCTGGGTTATGAACTATGTCATTTATGGGGGGAGTTGGGTGTTTCAGGAATGAATGTACCACAGTGGGCACAGCAAGTGGGAAACCAGCAGAAAGTGCTGATAAAAGTGTGTGTCCTAATCCTGCCTGTTTTGGGATAGGGTGGCACCTATGTCAGAACCCAAAACCATCTCTCCAAGAGTTAGCTGTCCAAATTGGTCAGAGTCCACATGTGCATGGCAGGAGGTGCAATTGTAGGATTGCATGTTAGGTCCAGTTGTGCCCTATTGCTGGTGCTCTTTTCTGAGGCCGCTCCCAGCCACTGGGGCCACACACATCTGAGGCCAAAAGCCCTGCAAGTGCTGGAACTCCCAGGCCCTGCTGTGCCTCATGCTCAGCCAGGACCCTGCAACTGCCAGGGATCTTGGTCCCAGCTGAACCTTACATTAGGCACAGCTGGGACCAGCTGCCCCATCAGTTGCAGGGTCTCTCAGTCCCAGCTGAGCATGAGGTGGAGCCAGGGCCAGGGCCAAAAGCCCCACATGAGCTGTGCATTTCACACATCCTTGAGCTTTAGAGATCACAGCAGCTGTGATCCCCAGGCCCTGGGAGTGTCACAGTGAGCAAGGTGCACTTCTGTGACTGGGAGCCCCATCAGCTGACAGGGCTCCCAGCCACAGGGGAGACCTTGCTACACATGTGTAGCAGGCCACTAAGACGTGCCTGCTCCTTAAGGCTGAAGAAGCCTGGCCAGGGAGCTCGGCAGGCTAAGTAGAGCTCCCCAGCTGCAGGTTGCTGGGATAACAGCCTAAGGGAGTAATGGGCCACACCTGCTGACATCACCTGATGGGCAGGAGGCAGGGGTCTAGGTTATAGACCCAGGCTGTAGTTAGCAGGCACACACTCTCCCTCTGGCAACTGACAGGGAGGAAGCTCCTGCCTGCTGAAGCTACTTGAGACCTGGTGCTGCCTGCCTAGCTCTCCCAGTACTGTCTGCTCTACTATCTAGGTGCTACATGACTGCAGGCATTGGCGATGCATAGGGGCTGCACATGGGTGTACATGCACCCCCTGAGCATGGCCGTGCACCCCCTGCAAAAAGGCACCGTCGGCAGTGGTCACCGACCACTGGTCGGTGCTCACCACCCTTTCTCCCCCCGGCCACCAACAGTGCTGTGGCTGTTTGTGGGAGCTCCCACTTACCGCCACCACAGTCCCACTGTTGACAGCATCGCCACTGCCTGCAGGAGCTTGCTGTGCCACCCCCCAGCCTCCGGAGGTACACGGTGTTCATGACTACAGGGAGTCTCCTAGGTACTTAGAATAGGGGCATGTTACTCTGAGTGGAAGTTTGTCCCCTTAAAAAGGCTGTTCTTTAACTGTTGTTCTTACTAGAATTTCAGTTATAGCCTAGGGGCTTGTGTTTGTATTCATGTTTGCCCTGGAGGATCAGGATGAGGCTAGAAGGGGAGGTTTGGAGGCCTCATTAGTGCCTGGAGAGAGAGGGCATATGATTTGGTAGAGCCCAGCATCAGGCACAGTGAGCCCAGAGCGCCAGAGGGGTGCAGCCACAGGGGTGCAGTGAGTCCAGAGCACCAGAGAGGAGCAGGTACAGGGTCAGGGCCAGTCCATAGCACCAGAGGGGTGCAGCCGCCAGAGGGGTGCAGCACCCATAGTGCCAAAGGGACATAGCTAAGGGGGTACAGGGCCAGGTGCCCAGGAGAGAACCAAGCATCTGAGGTAAAGGCACAGAAAGCCAGTAACCAGAGAACCCAGTGACTGTGTGTTGCAGAGGCAGGAGCCAGATGGTTCAACACCAGGGGCATATAGAGTTCACAACGGTAGTAATGCCTGCAAGGCATGGGACACATGTAGGGAAGGTTGGAGTGTGTATGTACCACTTGGTATAGCTGAGCACACGAAGGGCAGCTTCCTGCCTAATAAACTAACAAGGCATGGCAGGTGAGATGGGTGGGCAGACTGTCCAAGACAGGTGGGTAGGCCAATGTAGAGGGCAGCCTCAGGATGGTCCCCTGTCACAACATGCAAATTAAAGCTCAGTAGCAACCAGCTGTAAACTTAGACCTAAAAAATGTGCACTAACTTTATAGCTGGCTGGATCTTTTTATCATGTAATAGCTATTTCGCACGTGTAGCTGGTCTTAAGGTAACGGCACAATTAACCAGGTAATTGCACAATACCTGTATGTGTAGAGGAGTCACAGAAACAGAACAGACATTACTTCTTTTTGCCAAGATGCAGAAACAGAACTTTAAGTGTCTAGAGAATTTGCAAAAACATGGGAACATAAGAATTTTTGGGATTAGGTGGTCATTTTGACAATTGCACTCTTGGACTTAAACACCTATATTCCACCTACATTCTTTTGTGGATCTGGACCTGAATCATTTAACTGTATGTATTAGTGGTACACATCTGTATTTCACTCACACCTAAACTCATGTTGACTCTAGGAAGACTCAACTGGTGTTTGTATGAAGTTGTGGACCATACTCTAGATTAGTCTTATGCCTCTCAGTGGCTGTCATCTACAAAAATTGGGTAGTATCCCTCTAAAGAGTTTGTGTGTGAGCCCTCTAGTAGTGCTGATTTAGAAATCTGCCAAAGCAGGAATTCTAGTTTTTTTTTATCATACCTTTTGCGATACAGCCAAAAGTAGACCCAGAACTTCAGCACTGACATGACTGTGGAGTTGTATCCAAAATCAGCTGGAATAAATGGAGGACCCTTTGGGTGTATCTACACATGCTTTTAGGTGCTCCTAAATTTAATGTGCATTATCTTAATGTGCATTAAAGCGATTTAGTTTCATGTCTACACATGCACACATTGAAACACATTGATGCCATGTGCATGGACTGATGTGGGACTAAAGTTAGTCCCAGGTCAGTCCATATGCAGTGTTAATGAGCCTTAATGTGTCTACATGTGCATTAATGCACTTTAGCTATTTGCACCTAAATTTTGCAAGTATCAAATGTAGGTGTGAATAGCCTAAAATCACCATTTTAAGGTGTATTATGGGCATGCATGTATAGACAAGCTCCCTTAATGCCCCTTAAATTGGGTAAAGTACCTTAAATCAGCACATGTAGATGTGCCCTCTGAGTATCATTATGAATGAGATTGAGGATGCCCATATCAATGGTGATTTCAACATTATACACTGTCATGTGCAGATCATTTTTTAAAACTAGAATTCAGAATATATATTCTTCATTAGATGGTGGTAACTGATGACTCTGAGACTCATGCTAAGCAGTGGCCTACACACAAAAGTTAAAATACAAAATACGGATGTTAACTGTATAATGCAAGAGGATGTGAGTTCATGGCTAGGTCATCTGAGAAGAAATAATGAGGTATCACTTCCAGCTTACCTTACTATATTCATGATGATTTTAAGTTGGCTGGTATGTAACCATGTGAAATTACCTTGAGTAATTAGTATGGTAAATATTTATTTTGCAATTAACTCATGTTTATGTGCAGGAAGAGACTTTCTCCATATGTGTTTGGTGTCTCCTCCTGGTTTGCTTTTGTTTTGCTGTTTCCTCCTGATTTACCTTGTTTTGCCTAGTGGTTCCCTTGATCTTCCAAGGACACTCTCCAAAAATGTGTGTTTTTCCTGGTTGTTAATCAGTTTCTTGATAAGTTCAAGACAAGGAAAACCTCTTGTCATTGAGGAAGGTAATTCACTCAAATTGGAACCTTCTGATAACCAATAACGAGCAGTTTGATTAACAGGAGTTTTCTGTTAATTACTGCTTGGGACTCTCTCTTGATTTACACAACTATAAGAATGCTTTGAAGATATTGGACTAAGGGTATAAGAAAGAAGTGAGACAGCTAACAGCACACTCTTCAAGAGTGAGAACTCTCTCTCTAACAAACTACTGCTGCGGTCAGCTTACTCAAGAAGTTGACCAACTTTCTGTTGCCTGTTTGGTGAGAAATCATCAACTTAAGCTAATTACTGGGCTTTGCTTTGGTTTGGGCTCATTTAACTTTGAATACTTGTAGTAAATAAAGCCTTTCTGTCACTTATTGAACAAGGTGTCAATCCTCTGGTTAGGACCCCATGTTTTTTTATTTGCTAACAGTAAGCATTTCTCCAAGATCAATCAAACCAAGCCAATCTGCTCATGAAGACTGAAGAAAGTGACATTAATTGTACAAATAATGTACAAAGAATTGTGTCTATATAATAACTTTGTGTTTGGAATAATACCACACATGTTATTTAGCAGTGGCCATGTGCAGATATTACCAGGTATACTAGCCTACATTGTTACCTGGACACTGCTCTTATGGATTAGTCTAAACTTAACTGAAACTACAAGGTGTAACCACCTCCCTTCATTAAAGGTAGGTTTAAGTAACAGTCACTTTTCTTTATGTAACCAACCAACTGAAACAACAGCAGTCTCCACCTCAAATACAGGCACATGTCACCACCCAAAACAAAGGCACATGCCTAGAACATGTGGGTGGCAGAGCTTAGTTGGCCAATATTTCTGAATGGGTATGTCTGTGAGGGAGGCCAGAGGTGGTGAGAAAAGGTGGAAAGGAAGCATGGGACGCAATACAGTACAGGACAGAAGCAGTGGGTGTAGGACCTTGAGAAAATAGCCTAGGGACAGAGGTCTTTTGAGGGCTGAGCTAGCTAAGAGCGGTGGTGCAGGACCTGAGAAGGGTTGGGCTGACAGCCAACCCAAAGAAATGCACAATAGGAAAAGAAGAAACCCAATATCTGGGATTCCTGGTAGGAAGCGGATGGTTAAGACCATTGTTAAGCAAGGTGGAGGCATTACAGAGGTATCAAGCTCCTCATACTAAGAAGCAAGTGAGAGCCTTTTTGGGGTTAGCAAATTATTATAGGAGGTTTATACCTCATTTTGCAGAGGTAGTGGAACCTTTGACCGAGATGACAAAGGCAGAAGCTCCGACCAAGGCGAGATGGACACCGGCTGTGGAAGAAGCTTTCCGAGCAGTAAAGGACGCACTGTGTTTGCAACCCCTTTTATATACACCGGACTTTAATAAACCCTTCCAAGTACAGACAGATGCCTCAAAGGTAGCTATTGGAGCGGTGTTGGTGCAGAGAGAGGGTGAAGAAGAACAACCCTTAGCCTACATAAGTAGGAAGTTGTATCCTCCAGAACAGAATTATGCCATGATAGAAAAGGAATGCTTGGCAATTAAATGGGCTATCGAAACATTCTGGTATTATCTATTAGGACGTCAGTTCACACTGATTACGGATCACGCGCCCTTACACTGGTTATAAAGTATGAAGACGGACAATGCCAGGCTGATGAGGTGTGCCCTGAGTCTACAACCGTATTGTTTTGAGATAAAACATCGCCCGGGGGCCCTGAATACAAATGGTGACTTCTTTTCAAGGCAATACGAGGAAGAAGAGGGACCTGGGGAATCAGGAGGATCCCAGACTAAAAAGAAGAAAAGAGTTTGGGTGGCAGGGAAATCTAACACTGTCACTAGGAGGCATGACCATCCCTCTAAGTGCCAGTCTTTTTAGGCAGGGCTGGCCTGTCAGAAAATGAGAGGAGAACGGTCAGCACCTTGTGAAGGAAGAGAAGAGGAAAAAAAAAGAAGGGGGACACAAAGAGACAGACTACCCCCCCCCCCATAGTTATGATACGGCGTCTAATGTACTGGCCAAAGGATACACCAAGTCTAGGGCCCTACAGGCCAAAGGGCACCCTACCAAGTCTGGCTAATGTGGGGGGAATACCTGTGGCAGGTAGCTCCCAATAAATCCCACATGGTGCGCCCTTGGGGAAAAGATGGGTAGGAGGCGCCTGAAAACCTCCTCCTCCTGTGTCCGGGTTGTTGGGTGCCAGAGGACAGGCCCAGAGAGGAGCCCAGGTGGAGACAACACCCGCAAGAATGAAGATCGACTCAGTGAGTCTGGAGTTGAAGGGGGGAAGGTGTGTCGCAGAGCTCTCAGGTGCCCTGCGACTGAGAGCAGAAATGGCTCGGGAGAGACCCCTAGTGGCAGGAAGGGGGAAGCGCAGCTGCCAGTCACCAGGACTGCGCAGGTGCTGGGTGCCCTAGCAACCAGGGAAACCTAGAGCCAGGAAGGGGTGGAGCTTAGCCCTTCTTAAGCCCAGGCAGAAGGCCAGGAAGGCATTTCCCCTCTGGCAGCCAAGGGAGGAGGAACTTAGCCAGAACAAAGGGGAGAACTCTGACGGTCAGAACATCCCCTGGTTCCTGCTGGGGGTCGATGCGCTCTCTCTCCCTCTGGTAGGGAGAGATATGTATTTTGACCAGAATGGTCTAGCTTTTATGTTGTAGCCCGGGGGCTTTGCATTTTGTGTTTTCTGTTTTACCAGAGGACCGGGTGAGGCTATAAGGGGTTGGAGGAGGCCTCATAGGAGCTCCACGATAGTGTGGGGTCTCCTGGCACCGGAGGGGGCGCAGCTTTGTTTGGGGGTGCATTGGCCCAGCCTGGAGCTAAAGGGGGCAGCGAGAAGCCCTGGAGCTAAAGGGGGCAGCAAGAAGCCTGAGAGTGAGGAGGGGCAGCAAGGAGCCCCGGAGCTAGGGGGGCAGCGAAGAGCCCTGACTAGGGGGCACTGAGAAGCCCCAGAGATAAGGGGGGCAGTGAGAAGCCCCAGAGCTAGGGGGAAGCAAGGAGCCTGAGAGTGAGGAGGGGCAGTGAGGACCCCTGAGTTAGGAGGCAACAAGGAGCCCTGAGACTGAGGAGGGCCAGCGAGGAGCCCCGAGAGTGAGGATGGGTGGTGAGGAGCTCTGAGAGCAAACGAAGGGCCAAGACATAATAACACGGCCCAAGTTAGATCATACCAGCACCATCTGTGAGGCTTGGGCTGCGGTGTAGGGAAGGAAAAGGAGCCGCAGACAGCGCCCCCTGTCATCGGGGCGCATAAAAATGGGCAGCCTCCCACTGATTCCAATCATCTATTAATCACAAGTAAGATCAAGGTGTGGCAGGCAAGTAAGCAGGCGGTTGACCCATTGCAGGAGGGCCAAGCCACACATCCAGAGGGGCTCCGAAAGTAGGACTCCTGCTACAATTACTTATGACATATCACCCTTCCCTGAAACCCACATAGAAAACCCTCAAACAATTGCAACCCATACCAGAAGACCCAGTTCGTAAAGAGATCTTCCCAGAACCACCCACCCTAGACCTTAAACAAGCACTGCACTTCGCCAACCTCATCACCAAAAGCAAACTTCCTCATACCCAGAACACATTTAATGGATCCAGACCATGCCATGACAAGAAATGCAAAACCTGCCAACACATTTCCACCACCCCCACAATCACTACACCCCACAACAGAGCCATCAGCATTCCTGGATCTTACAGGTGCACCTCCAGAAATGTTATATCTCTCATCCAATGCACCAAATGCCCAGATGGAAAATAGCTAGGTGAGACCAAACAACAACTGCGCACCAGAATGATGCACACTGGAAATCTATCAGACAGGAATACCCAGGTACCTGTGCGGGCACATTTCTCACAAGAAAACCACTCTCTCCAATCTCTCAGTCCTGATCCTCAAAGACAACTTACAAAACACTTCCCAGAGATGAGCCTATAAACTCCACTTCATCAACCTCCTGGATACTAAAAATCATGGACTAAATATAGACATTGGATTTATGACACATTATAACCTGCCTGACAGCTGACTTCTCAGGTAATTCTCCACTATTCATTCCCCTTCTCTCCCCTCTTCTCCCCCAGCCTGTCTCTCACCCATTGACTCCTCAATCTTCTTTACTTTTCATTCCATCCAAGAAAAGCACACACCAACTGCTGAAACTTCCTTAGCCTGATGAAGGGTTTTTGAACCTGAAAGCTTGATTAATAATTGTTATCCAACTATTTAGTTGGTCTAATAAAAGATATCAGATTCACCCAAAGAACCTTGTCTGCCAATTACCTGTGGATACACACTTCTCACAAAACAATCACTCCCTCTCTGACCTCTCAGTTCTAATTCTCAAAGGAAATTTACAAAATACCTTTTGTAGATGAACTTACAAACTTCACTTCATAAATCTATTGGATATAAAAAATCATGGCTTCAATATAGACATTGGTTTTATGAGACATTACAACCACCCTGACATCTGATTCACTGGGTATCTGCTGGACCTGAACTCTTACATTTTTCTTCCCCCTCCATTTCTTCCCTCCCCTCCTTTTCTGCCCTTTGTCTTCCTAATTTGCAGCTATTTCCTTTTTCACAGACAGCCTCTTTTCTACCTTGAATTACTACTACTGCAGAATCTCCCTTACTCACCACCCCAGCCCCTGCTTCTTCCCTCGCTCCCTCCTTTCCCTGCTCTATCTTTTGTTTTCCTAATTTCTACCTACAGTATTTACATTTTCACTGACATCCTGTCACACTTTTACCTTCTCTCATTCCTTGGAGTCTCAGAACAGCAGAAACTCCCTATGCCTGAAGAAGGGTGATTGTGCCCAAAAGCTTGGTAAGAACTTTTTTCCAACTACATAGTTGGTCTAATAAAAGATATCGTATCTACCCAAAGAACCTTGCCTGGCAAGTTATAAAATAATCCCGAGAGGTTTTAAGACAATCATACTGTTAACCTCTAGTTAACTTTTTTTGCTTATCAATATATCCCAGTGTTGAGGGTTATGTTGGAGATGGTGGGGCAGGAGCTCTTTGCTGACATCTGCTGGTGAACTGAAGGATGAGAATTGATAAACAGTACCTCTACACAAATGGTTTTCCACTTTTTCAGACTTAAGGCACCCATAAGGAAAATGACAGATCTTTGTTTAAAACATTTTTTTTTTTTTACTATGGATGAATACTAGAGCAATTATTCTGTTACAAAGAATTCAGAATGCCCACAACAGAAGAGAATGTTTTTAATGGGATAGGTAGCAGGAATGGCATTAACCTGCTATGTGCTGACACAGTGGCTCAGGCATTAACCCCCCACAGCTGTGTGAGCTGTCATGTTAGCACAGAGGTAAGCACCACCATTATTTGCCCTACTGCCATGTGACAGATGCATGCCCAGAACTGATGCCCCGGTGTCACTGGTGTGCCCTGCACTCCTAGGCCACATCACACCTGACCCTTGTTCCTGCCATGACTTGATGTCCCATAGATGATCCTGTACTCACCTGGAAGTGATCTAGTGGTTTTCTGTGGACCGGGTTTGATTATAGTGGTGTGTCTTCTGTGGGGCTTCTCCTCCCCTACACTCCACCCCTTTCTGCTTGGGTGTTATTGCCATTCATTGGGTTGCTGTAGATGTTTGCCACATGGGCTGGCCCCTGGTGTTACACTGAGGCTTGGATCCTTATGGGTCTGCCCCCGGTTCGTATTAATACAGGAACATAGAAGAATAGCAACTAAATAGGTAAGATGAACTCAAAATGGCTCTGCTTGGCAGCCAGGCAAGGCACTGGTGGCTCACTGTCTTAAGCTTCTTCTCCTTCTTGGGGGGGTGAGTTACTTTAGGCCTTATGCCCCTCTCATCTCATTGGGTCCCTTGGGCCTCTAGGCAATGTGTCCTGTCTGGGCAGGCCCTTTCTGTGTTGGCACTGGGTCAGGTCTGGTTTTGCTTTGGAGTGGCCACTCTTGTGCCCCCACAAGGCCTGTGCTCCCTCCCAGCCACCTGCTGTGAAGTCACTAGTCCATGGGCATCCTTGGTAGGCCTGTGCAGTTTAGGTATTGCTTTGGGGAGCTCTTCCCCAGTTACTCCCTGTGGGTGGCCCCTGGGTACCTGTTCCAGGACCTGCTGGGCTAGGGTCCTCCAGCATGGAGGTCTCTGGGTGCATGCCCAGCCCCTGTTGTGCCATGGGTAGGATCCAGCTTGGTTCTGCCTGCTGAGAGGCCTGCTGGCAGTATCTCTCTAGTATTCACAGGCACCACACTCACAGTTGCCCCGTGAGTCTCTGCTGAGAGGGATGCAGCTGGTTCCCCATCTGCCACGTGGGGAGCAGCTGGCTGCCCAGCCACTGTGGGTTACATGCCCTGTGTCTCCTTGGCTTCCCTTGCAGTGGGGAGAGCCAAGAGGCTCTTCCCCGAGTGCTCTGGTGGGAGAAAGAACAGTCAGATTGCTTCAGGTCACCCAGCTGCTTTTTCCCCTTGCCCATGACAGCATGCTTTTGGCCCATTGCCCTGGGGTTCTGCGCCAATTGGGAGTGCACTTCTGGCCTGCACGTTCACCAACGTGCTGTCCACTCCACCACCTGTAGGTGACTCAGGTGAGGGGGGAAGGGGAGAGCTATCACATACCATTAAAAGGCATCCCCAACAGGGATCACAACACAAAAACATAACAGTGGAGTAACCAGTGCCTAGATATTTAATACCATCACTGCTCCTCAACTTGGAAATTCTGCAGTGGGGTGAGTGGTGGCAGCATTAACTCGGGGTGCTGGCACCACCAACAGAATTTCTGATTCAATGGGCTGGATCTGAAGGTGGATATTCTAGAATATGAGAAGCCCTGTAGGCCAGATGTCTCACTTCTGTGATCATATCTAGCTTGTGGGTTATATGTTTGATACCTCTGCTGTAGCCTACAGCACCGACTCTGCATAGAGTAGACATAACCAGATTAGTTAAAAACAAACTGCCTCAGATACCTATTAGTCTAACTGTGGCAGTACAGAGATTAGTGAAAGTTGTAAAACCTATCTGGGGAAAAGGGTACGTGACCTGAGCTCCATCTTGCTATGGCTATATGGTGACCAGTATTTGAGCTAGGTAGTTTTTAAATCACTTTGGGTATGTCTACATAAGCTGTAGTTACTTCTGTGACTGGTGCATAGACATGCCGAAAGACAAAAAGCAGACAATGCATTTATTTCCTCTGAGCAGGGATATTTCATAGATTTCATAGATATTAGGGCTTGAAGGGACCTCGGAAGATCATTGAGTCTAGCCCCCCTGCCCCAGGGGCAGGAAGTCAGCTGGGGTTATAGGCTCCCAGCAAGAAAAACATACAATTTTCTCTTGAAGGCATTCAGAGTAGGTGCTCCAATGGCAGCCTATTCCAGACCTTGGGGGCTCGGACAGTAAAGAAATTCTTCCTTATGTCCAGCCTGAAATGGTCTTGCAGGAGTTTATAACCATTAGACCTTGTCATCCCTTGGGGCGCTCTAGTGAACAAATGTTCCCCCAGATCCTGGTGAGCACCCCTGATAAAACTTATAGGTGGCCATCAGATTGCCCCTGAGCCTGTGCTTTTCCAGGTTTTTCCTATGGCGCTCAGCCTCTCATTATAATTTCTTTTTTCTTGACCTCTGCTTATGCACGTGGCTCTTCTCTGGACTCTCTCAAGCTTCTCCACATCCTTTTTGAATTGTGGAGCCCAAAACTGGATGCAGTACTCCAGCTGCGGCTTCACCAAGGCCGAGTACAAGGGGAGAATGACGTCCTGGGATTTGCTTGAGAAGCGTCTATGGATGCAAGCCAGCATTTTGCTTGCTTTACTAGCTGCAGCATCACATTGCAGGCTCATGTTCATCTTGTGGCCAATCACGACCTCCAAGTCCCTCTCGTCCGTAGTGCTAGCCAGCGTAGCAGTGCCGAGCCTATATGGATGCTGCAGGTTTTTCTTCTCAGGGTGGAGAACCTTGCATTTTTCAGTGTTAAACACCATCAAGTTCTCATCTGCCTATTTCCTGAGCCTGTCAAGGTCAGCCTGGATTGCTCCCCTGTCTTCTGGTGTGGATGCTTTACCCCAGAGTTTGGTGTCGTCGGCGAACTTGGCCAGTCCCCTTCTGACTCCAATGTCTACAACATTAATGAAGATGTTGAACAATATGGGTCCAAGGACAGAGCCTTGAGGGACCCCAGTGGTCACAGGGCACCATGACGATTGACTTCCATCAACCACCACCCTCTGGGCCTGACTATGGAGCCAGTTTCTCAGCCAGTGGATCATAGTGGACCAAAAGCCACAATGCATCTATTTCAGATAGATATAACCTGAACATGGTAATTAGAGGTGCAAACAGAAGTACTGCTGTAACTGAGAACACATTGCAGGAAGCATTCTGAGTTACAAGGATCCCCTGGAACAAACAGAAGTTCACTGATGGTTCCAGGGGGAGGGGAATGTAGTTACTGGCTGCCAGCAGCTCTGCAAGGCTGCAAAAATTTCACAATGGGAGGTGGGGAAAGGAGCAGAGGGAGCTCATTCTGGGGGTTCCCCAGCCAGCTATGGAGAGTGGGGCAGGTGAATTGGAGCCCCCACCTTCAGGGGGTTTCCAGTACACCTGCCCCACTCTCCAGTGGGGACTAAAACCCTCCAAACCAAACTCCCTCTGCTCCCTTCTCTGCTTCTAATCTGAACACACCAACAGGCTAGCCTACAGCACAGACAGAAGTTACAGAAGATGTGCTGTCTTGAAATGTCTTTATCTGGCACATCATGCAATGAAAGTTCAGATTTTCATCCAACTGGCCATTTTAGAAGCTGTCTGCAGCCATGCACTTGTGTTTCGTCACAACTATAGACCACTTTCTGTGGCCAGGTCAAGTCACTTCTGTCTGCGCCTTAAATGTTGTTATTCTGGTAGTGACAAAAAGAGACTAGAACTGCACTGAGCTGGTTGTGTGTGAGAAGTCACTATAATCAAAACCTTGGTCCTGAACAAGTGGGCAGTAAAAGGGATACATACCACAGGAGGGGAAGGAGGAGTGGATACCTACTGTGGCAGTGCACCTTTTGGGGCTTGCCACTTTAAGTGCTTGAGCAGGCTATGAGGCAGCCTGCAGGTGACTGCAGAGCCAACCAGGCAGTAACATGAAAGCCAGAAGGCTGCCTGATTGAAGCAGGGCTGAGCATAAGAGCAGGCCCTAAGGAGCAGAGTTGGCAGTAGCTGCAGAGATGCTGCTGAGGTACCATCACCCTGCTGGAGATCTGCTGCTCCCAGGAATATTGTGAAGGTCAAGGGTAGGGACTACAGGGGTGAAAGAGGTTCTTAGGGACCCAGGCAGGTCCCAAGCCCTGAGGAAATGGCTATGGGCCCAAGGAAGAGCTAGACCAGCCTAGGAAGGGGGCTTAGAGAGTGTGGGCCTACTGAGAGGCTAGGCCAGCCCCTGAATAGAACTGGTGGTGACTCAGGCCAAGGGCTCAGATAAGCCCAGTGGAGTAAACGGCTCCTGGGCATAAGATCTCTGGGGCTCTAAGCAAGCCCAGTATGAGATGTATGCTGCATGATGGGACCCAGGGGGGCACCTCTGCTGAGTAGGAAGGTCAGCTGCTGCCAGACTGATCCTCAGACTCTCGTCTGGGCTGGTCAATGCAAGGGGCCTTTGGGACTTGAAGCAAGAAATTGAAAATGGTGGTGACTTTTCACTGAAGCTTCACAGTACAGCCACAGAGCTGGGTGAACTCCAGTGACAACCCACTTTACCAACACATAGTTTCATAGTTTTTAGGGTCGGAAGGGACCTAAGCAGATCATCAAGTGCCATGGCAGGAAAGAGTACTGGGCTCAAATGACCCCAGCAAGGTGATTGGCTAGCCTTGTCTTAAAGACCCCCAGGGTAAGAGCCAGCGCCACTTCGCTTGGAAGTTGGTTCCAGATCCTAGCCACCCAGACAGTGAAGTAGCGCCTCCTGATGTCTAGTCTGAATTTACCCTCTGCCAGCTTGTGACCGTTATTCCTGGTCACTCCCGGTAGTGGTCAGAGGAATGGGGACTTCCCCAGTGCCTGCTGGTCCCCTCTGACTAGTTTGTAACAGGCCACTAGATTCCCCCTCAGCCTTCTCTTGTGAAGGCTGAACAGGTTCAGGTCCCGTAGCCTCTCCTCATAGGGCCTGCCCTGCTGCCCCCGATCATGCGAGTGGCCCTCCTCTGGACCCTCTCCATGCTGTCCACATCCCTCTTGAAGTGCGGTGCCCAGAACTGGATGCAGTACTCCAGCTGCAGCCTGACCAGTGCTGCATAGAGGGGGAGGATCACCTCCTTGGATCTGCTTGAGATGCATCTGTGGATGTATGACAACGTATGGTTGGCCTTCCTGACTGCCTCCCCACACTGTCGACCCATGTTCATCTTAGCTATAGTGATTTCTGATCTGTGGCTTACTGGAATTCACTCCTCTCTGTTACTCTCCTCTATAGCTTCAGTGAATAGCTCCCATAATCTCTCACCAAGGTCCTGGATCCAGATTTTGCCTGCCACTGCACCATGGAGAGGGTTCAGTAGCGTATGGGACACTTGATAACAGCCCATGGCACCGATGTTCGGCACCACCTTACCTGTCTAGGTCCGATTGTAGCCTATTCCTTCCTTCTAGTGTGCCCACTCCCCCCCACACCTTAGTGTCATCAGCAAATTTGAACAGGGTGTTTTTTACCCCCTTGTCCAGGTCACTGATGAAGATGTTGAACAATGCGGGGCCCAAGGACCGAGCCCTGCAGAACTCCACTGCCCACATCCCTCCAGGTTGAAAATGACCCATCCACCACCACTCTCTGGGTGCGGCCCTCCAGCCAGCTGGCAACCCATTTGACTGTGCAGAGTAGTAATTCCTGGATTGGGAGGTGCAGAGACAGCATCCTATCTAGAGGCAACAGTATTGAAAGAAGTGTCAATGCACTGAAAAATAACAGGCAGCTAGCTGTAAGGCATCTTTTCATGACAGCAGGCTTCCTTTCTAGGGCTGTGTAAAATTTCGCTGTGCATTTTGTTTTGTTGCTGTTTTGAACTGTTTTGACCTCAAAACAGTGAAGTCGAAACAAAACAGGCAGCCTCAAAACAGGGTCAAAACAAGACAGGGCAGGTCAAAAAGTTTAGAAAAAACTCAAAACGTTTCAAGTTTTGACCATGAAGCTGGGACTTACCTTCGATGGCTTCCCTGCAGGGAAAGAGTAAGTAAAGTAAGGGTAGACAGGGGGAGGAGGGGGAAGGTGCAGGAAGGAGTACTCTTATTATTGACTGTTTAGCTGGCCAGTGACTGTCACCCTTCCTTGAGGTCCCTTCCAACCCCTGGGGCAGGGACAGCAAAACTGCATAAAAGCCAGCATTTTTTGAACTGCCCTGCTTTCTGCTTTGGGATCACTTACTGAGCCGTCTGTTCCAGCAGGTCACTGTCAGACCACAACAGCTAGCAACACTGATTTTCTAAAGGATTCCCTGCTTGCTACCCTAGCAAGAGGGATTTCATAATACCTTTTTTCTTGTAGGTGCTTTTATTTTATTATTATTATTCATTGATTTATTCTTTTGAATGTTATACTTATACTGGATAGGATCACTACAGAATTGACTTTACATAGGAAGGGAAATATATTTCTATATATTTAAAGCTTTGCAGCAAACTATACATCGTACATTATAGAATTTATATAGAAAGAAAGATATATTTATATTTGTTTTCATACATTGATTCTTTGCACCACACCTATGCTCTTGAATTTATATAGGGAGACAGATATATTTCTATCGGTTTCATAAATGTCTTCACTGCACCACACATATGCCTATGCTCTTTAATTTATATACGGAGACAGATATATTTCTACCAGTTTTCATACATTTCTTTACTGCACCACACCTACAATTTTTTAATTTATATAGGAACGCAAATACAGTTATATATTTGTTGAAAAGGAAGACATGAAACACACCATGAAGCGTGGTGGAAAGGCAGGTGGCCAGACTGGCCAGCCTTCAGGGAGAGGCGGAAGAGAGGGTAGAGGGAGAACTGTAAGTTTCCCCCCCCACCTCCCAAACTGATTCACAGCCTCTTTCCTCCAGCTAAAACAGATGAGACTGCTACAAGCAGCAAGAAGGGTGCAGTACCACTGCCACTGGCTGTGCCCGAGACTGCATCCCCTCCATGTAGAGCAGCCATAACCCCCCTCACCCCTACCACAACCAGCAGCACCAGCACCAGCACAGCAGCCTACTCCACCCCTATTTCACTTCCCATGCTGAGACTCCCAGCGCCAGAAGAAGAGCTGGTGCTAGATCTGGATCTCAGTGCCCTAGCAAGGGAAATTCTGGGGAAGGAGTAGGAATCTCCTGAGTTTGTGTTTGATACCTCTCAAGTTTCCCTTCGAGCCAGGTCTCCTTCCCCAGAAGGCACTTCAGAGGAGGTTGATGTAGAGGTGGAAGCAAGCAGCTCAGCTGAATCCGCTCCTCTTGCTGTGCCTCTGCCTGCTGAGGAGGGGGAAAGTGCAGCAGCATCTACACATGCACCCACACTCCAGAAGTGAGTGCGTAGTGTGGTCTGGGATCATTTTGAGCTGGCAGATGATCCCACATATGCTATTTGTCTGCACTGCCAAGCCAAAGCCAGCTGGGGCAAGGGAACAAAACATATGAGCACCACGGGGATGATGATGTATCTCCACAAGCACCACCCCCTTGCCCTTGCTCCTCCTCAGCCTGCCCAAAGGGAAGTCCCCCGCTCACTCCAAAGCCCCCGTCCTCCCAAACCAGAGGCAGGCCACCCTGGAACAGTGAGAGAAAGGCAGACAGAAAGGGGGGGGGGGTGTTCCAAACACGAGCAAGCTCACCCACAGCACTGGGGAGATGCTTGCTATCCATGGCCAGCCATTCTCCCTAGTTGAGCGACCAGGATTCAGGCGGCTCATGGCGCTCGCAATCCCATCATACCAAGTGCCCACATATACCACCTTCAGTAGGACAGTGGTACCATCCCTGTATGAGGCATGCATGGAGTACTTGAGGGAGGAGCTGTGCAAGGCAGGTCTGCAGGTGACCTTACACTTCACCTCAGACATCTGGAGCAGCCAGGGTGGAGATCATGCCTACCTCTCCTTCACAGGGCACTGGTGTGACCAGTCAGGCCGTCAGTGGGCTCTCCTTCAAGCTGAGGTGATGGATGAGTCCCAGACAGCCATGAGCCACTTGGTGGCAGGGCGAACTCACCCATGGGTTCATGGTCATCGACAATGGGGCCAATATGGTCAAGGTGGTTCATGATGCCAAGTTTGCTGGCATCCACGGTGTGGCACACGAGTTGCACCTTGTTGCCAGGGACACCTTGGAGGGGGACAGGGCTGCTGGTGATTGTGCCATCAGAACCAGCAAGCTAATTTCAAAATGCAGGAAGGTGGAAGGCTACTTCCACCAGAGCATCAAGGAGGGCAAGATGCTGTGGGATAAACAAAAAGGGCTGAACATCCCACAGCACAAATCATGCAGGATGTGGAGACTTTGTGAAATTCCACATACCTGATGCTTGAGAAGCTGGTGGAGAAACAGAAGGCCACCCATGAGATGACCTTGCTTGGGGAGATTGGGATCAGCAGCCCCCTGAACAGAGCTGAGTGGGATACCATCTCCCAGATCCTGGTGGTTCTCAAGCCCTTCCTCAAGGTCACCAAGAGCCTCAGTGCTGCTGATGCCCTCCTTAGCCAGATGGTCCCCGTAGTGAGGAAACTTCGGAGCCAAATGGAGAGCTTCCAGGGGATCAATGTTCCTGGCTGGGGCAGGCCACAGTCACCAGATGTGCAAGCACTAGTGAAGCAGCTCAAGGAAGGCATCAAGAAATGGCTTGATCCCTTGCAGTCCAACACACATCCTATCCAACACAACATCTTTACTTCTTCCTGTCAATTCCTTTATAACAAGAAAGGCTCTGTGACAGTTCCATTTGGCTACCTTAG
>NW_017728909.1:48035917-48037970 GCF_001723895.1 Crocodylus porosus
AACACACATCCTATCCAACACAACATCTTTACTTCTTCCTGTCAATTCCTTTATAACAAGAAAGGCTCTGTGACAGTTCCATTTGGCTACCTTAGATGATGCTGGTGCTACTGGTGTTGAGCCAGCTAAGTTATTTTCACCTGCCACGTTTACAGTGGTGGACTGAGATGAGGTTGTAGGGGAGGAGGAGACCTCACTGGGGCACATTGCCGTGTTGTGCAGAGGCCCCAGAGCCAAGAAGAGCACACCTGAACACCCACACAGCATCATCCACTTATGTCATGAGTTTTGCCTGCCTGTGGCCAGAGGTGCAGGGCCCCAGAACCCAGACTCCCCCTGCACCTATCTCCATGAGAGCTGGCAGGCTTAGTGACTGCAGCAGGGCCTGGCAGGCCTACAGTAGTTTTTTTTTTTTTTTACCCCCCCTGTGCCCTAAGATAGACACAGCTGGCAGGCTTTGTGGCCACAGCAGGTCGTAGCAGCCAGTCCTGCAGTATTTCCGCCCCCTCTGCCCCAAGACAGACAGTTGCACAAGCACCCATGTCACTTGTGATACTGTGTGTTAAGGTGCAGAGTTTTGCCTGTCACCAGCCAGAGGTGCAGGGCCCCAGAACCCAGAGTCCCCCTGCACCTATTTCCTTGAAACCTGGCAGGCTTTGTGGCTACAGCAGGGCCCAGCAGGCCTGCAGCTTTCACCCTGCTGCACCTTAACACACAGTATCACCCAAGTCACGAGTTTTGCTCGTCTGCAGCTTGAGGTGTAGTTTCCCTAATCCCCCTGTACCTATCTCCTTGAAACTTGGCAGGCTTTGTGGCCTTAGTGGGGGCTAGCAGGCCTGCAGTTTTGACCCCACTGTGGCTTAACACACATATATAAATGACAGGAGTTTTGCTTTCAAACCTTGGAGGTGCAGTTTCCCTGAACCCCCTGCACCTATCTCCTTGAAACTGGCAGGCTTCATGCCCTCAGGCTACCATTCCTGCAAGTTTCATCCAAATCAGGCCAGAAATGACAAAGCGATAGGCTCTTTCAACATTCCGCATTATAACCTATGGGTGAAACGGCAAAACAGGCTTGAAACGGCGAAACTGTTTTGACAGAATGGAACAGAAGAGCCGTTTCGAATTGAAACAAAATTTGAAACGGAAGGCTGTTCTGTCGAAACTTCAAAACGCTGGTTCAAATGGAGCCCTGCCATTTTGCATAACCGTATTCCTTTCCCTTTTTGGCGGGTGACAGACTCACCCAAGTGTGCTCCTGGGCTCTGGGACTCACTATTGACAGCAAAGTGTGAGCAGCTGGCACTAGCAGGAAAAACAGGCCAAAAGCAGATGAGAATTGAGATGTACAATGAACATTTGTATACTGGGGAGAAGCAGCAGGTGGGAAAACTGAAGCAATGGACTACTGCCCAAGACACTGAGGGGCGATTGCTTTACTTACCATTCATATACACACGCAGTTGATTGACTGCTGTTTCTTTCCCTCTTAATGAAGTTCCATTTCACAAAGTGCTTGTGAAGGGAAAATACCTCACCGATAATCCCTCTACTAAGCACACACTGTTTTCCTGCAGGTTTACACAAGGGTGAGGAACACCTTTAGCTCTAAATATGTTGTTTTTATATTGGTGAAAAACCAGGGAGCCAGACCTTTAGCAATGAAAGTCATTGTTATTTTGACATGCAAAAATCTAGAACTCTTGGTTCCAAAATGATACCTTTTATTAGACCAACTGAGAAATTGCCAAAAAAAAAAAAATCTTTTTCTGCAAGCTTCTGGGCTCATGAGCTCTTCATCAGGCTCAGGGAAAGTTCAAGAGGGTAAAAAGACCCCATACGTAGAAAATAAACTTCATTTTTGCACAGATGAAGCAGAAGCTGGAAAACTATCCCTCTGGGTCCATGAGAGTCTCTTTTTGAGCTTGCTCTTTGTTGTGTAGATCAAGCAGGATTTCTGCTGGGGTGACCACCAGGATCTGGGGGAACGTTTGTTCACCAGAGCGCCCCAAGGGATGACGAGGTCGAACGGTCACAAACTCCTGCAAGACCG
>NW_017728909.1:48037981-48039233 GCF_001723895.1 Crocodylus porosus
GCCCCCAAGGTCTGGAACAGTCTGCCAGCGGAGGTGGTTCAAGCACCTACTTTGAACACCTTCAAGAGACATCTGGATGTTTATCTTGCTGGGAACCTATGACCTAGCTGACTTCCTGCCCTTTGGGCAGGGGCTGGACTCAATGATCTCCCAAGGTCCCTTCCAGCCCTATTGTCTATGAAATCTATGAAATCTTCCCTGGTGGTGTAAGATGGCAGGAGGGAGGTGTAGAAATCTTTCTTGTTATTCTGACTTCACTGATATGATATGATACGATACATTCAAGGTTAATACAACATTATACGTTCTGAGATTTGTTTTTGAGGGCAGAAAGCTTTGTGGGATGTTTCCAATTACATCTGGAAGTTCTGATACAAGTGAAAAGTAGCATGATTAATAGAAATCTTACTTACCAAGCAATTTTGCTAAACAACTTTGATTCTGCTTTAAACATAAGTTAATTGAAGTAGTCGGAAGACATCCAGTTTTTCCAGATGCATGCTGTTATTGAACAGCTAGTTTTCCAGGAATTGCTGCCCTGTATACTAGGCAGTCAGTCTCATAACCATGTTGTAAGAGTGCAGTATTGTTAATGCTCTCTAGTGGTGGCTCCGAGTACAGTACTCTATTTTTTAAAGATTATTTCCATTTGTAGTCTCTACACCTTTTCTACAGCCTCAGTCCTGCAAAATGTTAAGTAATTTGGCAAAACAATCACCCAGAAAGGCCCATAAACAAGTGAAAAGACCATTTAATGTGCAACCTGCTAGATTAAGACCTGAGTGCTCACTACTGAGCAGGTTGAAGCTCTAGGTGCATTGTACAAGATGGAAACAATCAGAACAATGCTAAAAGACACATTTTCTTAAGTTCCTGACACAGTGTACAAAAATATTTTGTACATTATTGACCTCTTCTCATCCATCCCTTCTCCCATCCCTCCAAAATCCTAGTTTCTTAATAGCTTGTGATCTGACAGTTAGTTCTAACTCATTTTCTATTATTACAAGGGGGCTGGGAAGCAGTTTCATCATGCAAGGTAGAACAGACTGACTTCATAGACATTAGGGCTGGAAGGGACCTCGGAAGATCATCAAGTCAGCCCCCCGCCCAAAGGGCAGGAAGTGAGCTCCCAGCAAGATAAGCATCCAATTTGCTTTTGAAGGTGTTCAATGCAGGTGCTTGAACCACCTCCGATGGCAGGCTGTTCCAGACCTTGGGGGCTCGGACAGTAAAGAAATTCTTCCTTATG
>NW_017728909.1:48039963-48052492 GCF_001723895.1 Crocodylus porosus
AGGTCGAGCAGCGCTTTGCCTCTCATTGGCCCATAGACTTCTTGAGTCAGGTAGAGGTCATCCACACACAAGAGGAAGCTTTGCAACTGCTCGGATTTTGCTGAGTGATCCTCCCACGAGATGTCCGGGTAGCTGAAGTCACCCATGACAACCATGGTCCTGGAGCATGCGGCCTCAGCCAGTTCCTGAGCGAACTCCTGATCAAGCTCAGGACTTTGGGTGGGAGGTCTGTAGTAGACTCCCACTGTTGTGTCCCCTGTGCCATATTTCCCATGGATTTTAACCCACTGGGTCTCCAGTTGTCCACCTTGGTCACCAACATCAGCTTGCAGGGACGCGTAGCTTTCCTTAGCATAGAGTGCTACACCCCTGATGCTTTTATCTACACAATCCCTCCTGTACAGGGTATAGCAATTTATACCCAAGGTCCAGTCATGGGTGGAGTCCCAGCAGGTCTCCGTTATCCCTATGACATCATAATTATTTGCACTGAGCAGGAGGACAAGCTCCTCCTGCTTATTCCCCAAGCTTCTGTCATTTGTGTACAGGCAGACAAGTGTCCCCTTGGGGGCTCTTGCCTTGCCCACAGATTATACCAGGGCTGGGGCAGGGGTGGGCTTACAACTACTAGTGTTAAACATCATTCACGTTGACGTTTGTTCTCACATTACTGGTAAGACAGCTTATACTGAGTACAGAATACAGCGCCAGCTGATGGAGTTCCACATTGTTTCCTTGGTTCCAATGTCTCACCTTCTGCATCCAAGTTTCAGAAGGCAGCATCTTTAGGTCAAGTACAGAATCAGGCTGACACTTGAAAGGCTTTACTAGCCAAGTGCCATGAGTGTGGATACAGTTTGTCAGCATCTGAAGAAGTAAGCTTCTGTGATCTAGTTAGTCTATAATGTACACATCTGCACTGCCTTCTGCTTAACTTCAGACAAACTCCAACTACCTCTATCAGCATAAGTTAAGCCAATCTCCGTAGGTGAATAAACCTGTATGGAAGTGATTCTCAACCTTTGTAGACTCCAGGTATCCCTCCTTAGACTCAAGAAAATCCTCAGAAAATTGCAGTTCTTAGCTTTCACTCCTTGTTTTTTCACTATGAAAAAATACTAGAGCAATTCTTCTATTGCAAAGGACTCAAAGACCATAACATGTCAGGATGTTTTTTGACATTAGATTTCTATTTGAAATCTCGTGAATCACATGTAAGTGTTTGCACAACTAACAGTGCTTATATTGTGTGGGACTCACAACACCCCTGAAAGGATCTTGCAGCACCTGAATTGAAAATCATGGGAGTGCAGCAACAGCCCAGTTTTACATCCATTCTAGGAGATTTTGCCTGCATTAGCTGCATTGATTAGAGGACATGTTTCTGCACACTGCTGCTTAACAACTATGCCAGCAGTTCAGTGTAGATCTATCTTTAGTCTGCTAGCAAACCACATATCTACTTCAGAAAATTCAATAGGCTTCAGAAAATTTTAACTCCCCCACACATCCCCAAATGCAGTTCAGCATTAGAACTTTAGGTTTACTTTAAACGAATTCCAGACTCAGTGACACAAACAAAGAAGCATTCCACACTGCACAGAAAAGATAAGAGTAAGGAAGAAGTAGTAGCAGATCTGCAGACAAGCGTGTTCTACTCCTTCCTTTTGACTGAATATGAAAGTCTTCCTCTTTCTTTCTGCACCCATGCCAGACCCACTCATTTCCTTTCCCAGAGAGCTTTGTCAGCACCATAAATAAGAGTAGAAAGTGCAAAAGTGTAATTGGATTTGATTCTTCCTGTCAAATGTTTAACACTTTGAGCATTTACATTGGGTTTTTTAGGTTTTCTAGGTGATTAGGAAAGCCAGTTTGTAGGGCTGTGCGAAATTTCACTGGCTGTTTCATTTTGACACTGTTTCAACTCATTTTGAGCTTGAAATAGTGAAATGGAAATGAAAGGAAGGGCTTTGAAACAGTCTTGAAACAAAATGAGGCTAGTCGAAACGTTTCAAAAGTTTCAAAATGTTTTGAGTTTCAAAGCAGCCAGCAGGCAGGTGGTGGGAGACAGGGGAGAACCAGGGCTGCGCTCCCAGCCAGGTGGGGAGCACAGCCCTGGTTCCTCCTGCCTCCCATGGCTAGGGTGCGGGAAGCTGATCACAGTGCAGATGAAGGGAACTGAGCCCTAGCTCAGTTCCCCTCCCCAGCAATCGGGCTGGAGAAGGGATCACTCAGTTTCCCTTCCCAGACCTACGATCCAACTCAGCCCAGTTGGGCTGAATTCCCAACCCCGGCATGACCATGTGCTGGGGAAAGGAAGTCAGCCCAGCAGGGCTGACTTCCTTTCCCCAGCCAAATCTAGCGCTGGTCCCAGGCAGCAGCACCAGCTTCCCTTCCTCATCTAGCAGGCACTTGGGGGCCCTCAGCCCCCTGGGAGGGTTGGGCCCCAATCTGTCTGCCAGATGAGAGAGGCTGTTTTGAGCTTCCCCATGATAGCTAACAGGCAAAATACTGTCAAAACAGCCTCACTGTTTTGATGAAGTGAAAAGACCAGCTGTTTTGACTTGAGATGAAATTGAAAACAAAACACTGTTCCATCCATACTTCGAAACTCAAGTCGAAAAGGAACAATGTCATTTCACACAGCCCTACCAGTTAGGCCATGTTATGAATTGGTGTGTTGCTTAATTTACTTCAACACATAACCAAAGTATTAAGGTATTCAAAAACTGGACACAAGCACATAAAAGGAAATTCAATGCAAGCAGAAGCTTGTTGTTGCAAGATACCAGCTAAAATCAAAGCATGAGAAGGTGGTGAACAAACTTTCATACATATGTCTGTCAAGATGCTTCAGTCATGGGAGGCTGCTAGCCCTGAGCTCTGATAAATTGTCTGGATGCCCCCCAATAAATAGTTCCAATATTTTTACACTACAAATAATACCCAGCACCTTCAGCCTCCGTCTCTCCTACATATGAGGCCTGGTAGTACCTCCATACTGACACTAAGGAAAAGTCTCCCCTACTCCAGGGGTTCTCAAATATGATCACAGAGTGCACCTGGAGAGAAAGATTACTTCATGAACTACTTCCCTCCTCCCCCATTCATGATAGTATAAAATCCTTTACAACAGCATAGACTCTCAACTGTTCCCCACTGTGCCTGAATAATAATTCTGTGGCATCTGTAGTAAGTGTCTACGTGAAAATATAGTATGTGGAAAGATGTCAATATTTTGAAAAGGAGTGGACAAAGCTTTTTAAAAAGATGTTTTAACGTCTAAAAGCAAAAGGAGAATGAGCTGTGGGCATCAAACACACGCTGTCTATGGTTTGGGAAACTGATCAAGATGCCTTTGCAGCAGTTCTGTGTTTCCTTGGTCATGCCCCATCCATGTTCTAAACAGACCCAATACTGGTGCCAGTCCCAACATATTACTGTTGGCCATTCTTTGAAAGCTTGCTGTGTACACATATCTTTGGCTACTAAATCCAGACTGAACATACCGTGAATTAACTTTTACAGTAATTATATCAAATCCACTGGGCTGGCAAGAAATGATGTCAGAAATAAAATATGCAAGTAATGGGGTGGTATCTGTGATAGTAAACTAGAAAAAACTGAGGGACTGTCACTAATACTCTGCTTTTTTTAAATGACTTAGGTGTGATCACCATAAACTATAGTGGCAGGGCCAAGATTTAATGAGCATAGTTATCATCACAAACCAAATTGTACAAACACAGGTGAAGTGATCTGTTTGTCAGGACTCATCAGCCATGCTCAAATTCCCTGAAAGTGTTCCCATTGCAGCAATTATTGTGTTATAGATGGGATTTGCTAAATTTTGAATACATTTGAAAGGTAAATAAATATATTGCCCTAACAAAACATGAATTCAGAGAGAGAAAATTTAGGTTCAAGGTAGTTGTGTGTTATTAAAAGGTTATTAAAGGCTGTGTTTACAGTTTTACTGATAAAACTGCTTATATTGAATTTGCCATGCAAGTACATTATATTTTGCTGTAGTCTTTAGTCTTAATGTGTTACATGGTAGCTGAATGAATTGTGGTATAAAACTGATAATCATTAGAGGATTTCCCAGAACTAAATGCAAAGGTGAACTGTGCGAATGGGACAGAGTAAGGAAAAATTGCAGAGGGCAATACTTTGCAAAGCACTTAGGTGTCATTTTCAAAGTGAAACTTAGGCACTTGAAAACCGAAGCCTCACTGGAGGAGTCTATATGAGACACTTTTCTCGAGATTAGATCTAATTACTGTGCAGCAAACATTAGTCTACACATGCATGTGCTTACTGCATAGTAACTTGCTCTAATTGCAAGTAAATTTGCTATCTGTAAATACAAATAGCAAATTAACTCCAATTACTTACTGTGCAGTTGCACACGTGTAGACACCTGACTAGGAGCACATTTGCTCCTGGTCAGCTCGGCATCAGGGGATTGGAGATTGCCTGCCAACAGGGTAGGCTCTGCCACTGAAGCCTCGGCAGAGACAATGTCTTCCGGCCCCAGCACCAGGGAGCTCTGAGCCCCTGCTCCATTATCCCAGGGCTGAGGCTGGGAGATCCTTATCTCCCAGCCTAAGCTCGGCAGTTGCGGTGCCAGCACTAGGAGATTCTTCTCTCCCAGCACCAGCTTGCAGTATCCCAGTGCCAGCTCCCAGGATCTCCCAGCTCAGGCCCCATGACTGCAGGGCTAGGGCTGGGAGATAAGGATCTCCCAGCCCCACAATCATGATCACAGAGCAGAGGGACACTGTCCCAACCTGAGCACTGGTGGCAGAGCCCACTCCAGCAGCAGACAGCTCCTGGGGGCAGGGAACAATATCCCAGTCCTGGCAGGAGACCACTGTCTCCTGGCCCCATGGTTTCTGACAGCCCCTGGGCTAGAATCCAGCTGCAGGGTGCCGGTGTACTGCCAGTGGGGGTGGGAGCAGGTTGTTGCCATGAGCAGCAAATCTTCTCCCAAGTCACTGCATGTGTAGACATGTGCCCACGTCAGTTTGCTCTAAAGTAATTTACTCTAGAGTAAACTGATCCTACATCATTTGCATGTGTAGATATGCCCACTGAAAGTCAATAAGATTTAGCCTCTTAACTGTCTGTCACTTAGGCTGATTCTACTACACATGCACGTAAAGGTGCAACAGGATCTAACGTACAATTCACACAATCCTGCCATACCACATCTGACAGACTAACAGGGCTCCCAACCACAGGTCAGACTCTGATACATTAAAGATTAATAGCAACCATTACATGCGAATTAAAGCTTGATAGCAATCACCTATAAAGTTAGTACACATTTTCAAGGTCTAATTTTATAGCTGTTTGGAGCTTTTTACTGAGTGATAGCTACTTTGCATATATAGCTGGTCTCCAGGTTACTGTGCAATTAACCAGTTAATTGCACGATACCTATAGCTTGTAGAGGGGCCCTTAGAAACATGTGACTTGAATATTCCATTTTGGGTCTGCAAATGGTGACAGGAAGTTTCTGTTTATTGTTCATTGACCTATATACCACAGGCTTTCCTGTTGTGAGATACCAGCAGTGCATGTAGTAGGCTGCGCTAGTATGGGACTCTCTATAAAAATATCTAAGTTCTTTTTAGCAACTCTTCTTGGTCATGGAGAGAAGTTGTATCTTGAAACAGGGGACCTTCTTGGGGCGGATCTCATTGTAGCCCATCCACCTGTTTCTGGGCTAACTGCCCGCCTTCTTGCCCACCACGCCTCATTGGAATTAATTAGTTAATGATGTAATTAAGCAGGAGGCTGCCCATTTCTGCCCTGATGCCAGGGGGCGCTATCTGCAGCTCCATTCCTTCCCTACACTGCAGCCCAAGTCTTGCAGATGACATCTCGATGTTATCATTATCACTGGCCCCCACACTGGGCCCCAGAATCCTTCTAAATGAACCCTTCCTGGATTCCTCTCCTCAGGTGGCCTATTTCACCTTCATAGTTCCCTGAACTGCTTCCCCTTCGGGTGTGGTCCCCCTCCCAGGACCTTTGGCTCACTAGCCCTGGCTCACCTCCAGGCCAGTTGGAACCCCAGGCCCTCAGCTCTTGGGGGTTCCTCGCAGTGGGCCACCAGCCCTTTGACCCTTCCAGTCCTGGCTCCAGCATTGACCAGTCGGGAGAAAAGTCAGACAGGCCTGAGTCTATGGCCTCACTCCTTCTCCATGGGGTCCACCTTCCAGACCCTCTGAACAAGGGGTAGCCCACCCAGTTGTGGGGGCTAGGGGTTAAGGCACCCCAACCTGCCTTTGACTGGGGTGGTAACTGGCCTGGCATTTCCTGGGGGCTCCCGCACCACTGGGAGGCCCACTAGGCTACCTACTTCCGGCAGGGTGCAGTTTTAGGTCAAACCTAGGACCAGGAGCCTCCTATCCATCCCCTACAGCTCCTCCCTTACCTCCAGATGATACCAGCAGCCCTCCTGCCAGGTGATGTTGTTGCCTGGCCTCCAGCAGCAGAACTGCCCTGTTTATATGGGCAGCCCCTGGTTTAAAATGGCTGCCCTCAGCAGGCATGTGGCAGCTGCCAGCTACAGGCCCTTAAAGTGGCAGGTACACACAGTGCCCTGCCACATATCTCCTCAGTATCTGAATGGAGGAAACAATATTCTTATTGTAAATCTAAATTATGTAAAAGCATGTCTGTTGAAAATGGAAAGACTTGTTCTGTAATGTCTATATTTAAAAAGTCAGTATACCCTTGCACACTCTAAAACCTCAGAGATGGCATTAGTGTTTAAGGAGATCCTAGTTGGATTGCATATAAAAGTCATAATTACATTGTGAGTTGACCAAACATCCAGAGAAAGTTCACTTGTTTATGATCTATTCAGACCAGGGTGGGTAAAAATCAATGATATATATACATATGAAAAAATCAGATTAAAAAATAAATTGGATTTTTTTTTATTTAAATTATATTTTCCTATTTAAAAATTAACCAGATGAAATAAAATTTGAATTTAGCATAGCATAAGCTAAATATGTATACATTTATAATCTTATTAAAATAATTTAAATAAAATAATATATTGACTCAGTGAGCTTCTACTAAAAACTCTGGACTTAAAGGCTGATTTTCTTCTATATAAGAATGGGAGAGAGGGAGGGGGAGGAATATCTAACTTTTGAGGTCAAGCCTAAAAAATATGGCACAATATTTTGCATAATTAGTAGGGGCGTGACCCTGCAAGGGATGCAAGATCTATACCGCTGGATGCAAGGATGCAAAGCCATCACAGGTGTTGGAACCTGATCTCGGACTCCCAGCACACACCATATGTGTACTCCTTGATCAGGATTATCCACTGAGCCCAACTGTATGGTATCAAGCCTGCTTTATTTTCTGTAACTGATCTTGGATTAGCTCAGCTCTCAAATTATGAATATTCATGATTCTGTCCCCATAATGGAGGCATATTCTCCAGGTCATGGAAAAACAACTATCTGCTCAGTAACTGCCAATCCCTTGCTCCTGAGCGGTTCTTGATACTTCAGTACAGACTTCTTGGTCCCTTTGAGACATATGAGTTAAAAAAACTTGAAAGAATAGGGTAAAACAATTCGAAACACTAGGTTAAAAAAATGACTGTCTGGTTTTAAGGAGAATTAGGCAAATGGGAACTTAAGCTCAAATCACTTTCACCTAGGCATTTTAGAATTTTCTCAAGCTGACCTGAAATAATTGGTTTAATTCACTAAACACAGTTCATGCTTATATAACAGTTAGTACTAATACTATAGCAATTAATACTGGTGTTAATAAATTAGTTCATTGTAAATGTGTACCATGTTTTGATAAGAAAGGTTCTGTATCCAGCCATTAAAGTATTATTTAATAAATTTGAAGTGCTGTTTTTGTGTATTTAATTAAATTCAAGTTTCCATCTTAATGCAGCTTGATACAAATATGAGCAAAAATGAATTATATAGTAAATAAGAAATATATTTTCACCATTTTATAGCATTATGTTAAACGTATTAATACACGCATATATATATGCTTAAAATTAATGTGATAAAATGGTGAAACATATAGTGAATATTTCACCATTTTAAGCACACTAATATATTGAGCATATTATGTGTAAGCATGTACATATATTTGCTTATATGTAATATGCTTAACATATTAGTGTGCTTAAAATGGTGAAATGTTTCTTATTCACTTAAGTTTCCTAGGTACACAAATTTTTCAGAGAGTATTTTGCTTTTTGCCCTTTCCCACCATGTAGATGTATTTATGCATTATCCCAATGAAAATAAATTTGAGTGTACTAGGGATATAGACAAATAAGTTACAGTGAGTTAAGAGGACTGTGTGCCTTCTTACCACTTAATAAGGGGAAGCTAAATCTGCAAGGATGTTCTCTTTTTTCATTCCAAGAAAACGAACCAGTTTAGTGTTCCACTTACAGAAGGAAGATGCATGTGGAGCAAGTCCCTATTCTCTACTAACACACTGTAACTTCTGTCTGTACTTTAAGCAATATTTGCAGCAGTGAAGTTTAACTGTCATAAAATAGAAGCAAAATGAAACTAAATTCCTGAAAGATTCTCTTTTGGATGATGAATACTGTGGACATTTACTGTTTTCACAGTAGTTGCATGATGATGAGGTTTCCATGTCTCTTCTGTGGTGGACTGTAAACAGCTATTATTCACTCTGCAGCTGACAAACTAAGCTTCTTTCTTGAAGAGCCTGCTGTTACAAAAATTACAGTAACCTCACTGTCAGTTTATTGGATAACAAATCAAATTAGGTCATTTTATCTATACATCTCATTCACATAACAAATTTCCTATTATGAACACACAATGACACTTCAAAATAAAATAATACTGTATAGGATGAATTTAGCCACAAAGTTCAGCAAAAACATTTCTACTAAAAATGACCTGGTCTCAGAAGTTAAAATATTGAAAAAATAATTTATTAGACTTGCTATTATAGGAGACAGGGGATAAATCTCTTTTGAGTGTTGAGCCCTAGGCCAGAAAAACACATTTGTGAGGTGTGTAATGGTATATGTTAAATAGCTGTTAACTGAATAACTGCCTGACAGCATGCAGTCTAGGCAACAAACATTAATGCTTTTTTCGGTATGTGTTCTTGTGAAGACATTTCAGTACTGAACTTTGGCGAAATTTGGCTGTAAAGGAAACATGTTTTAAATCAATGGGGTGACAACTTCTTAGGCAGATGTGCCACATTAAGCCACGTGCCTTCCCCGAATGCCACTCCATTCCCCACTTCCTGCCTGATCTGCTGCTCTGCTTTGTGCTCCCTATCAGCTATTCCTCTCCCTGATCTGCTCCTCTCACTTTGCTCCCTACATTGTACTCTGTGCCCAAGCTGCCATTCTGCTTTCTGCTCCCTGCACTACCTACTGCAGTGCTGCCTGCCCCCTCTCTGATGTGCCGTGTGCCACGCACAGACTACCTGTGCCACTTGTGCCACAAGCTGGCAACCCTTTGTTTACATCACAAGCCCAGCAAGAGTGCTTTATTGTGCCAAGTTATTTGATGTTAAGTAAGAACCCTCAGATAAACCTAGTTTTAGCTGTCACCAATTCTGCCACAAGAAAAGCTTAGTTTTCCTCAACTTGCTTTTATCTGTTCAAATTCAAAAATGTATATAGAAGTTTATAAAATAGGATAATCAAGATATAGAATCTGCAAGTTAAGGGTTCAAAGGTAGAGTATAATGATCAGAAACTTTAATTATGTAGGCATTAGAAATAATGACACATTAAAAACAGGTTAGCTGGAATACCATTTTAATTTTAAGAGATAATAGGTAGATGGACTGATTATATTTTACTTAACAATGTTATATGATTTAAGATGGTAAATTCTTAAAACAGGAATATTTCACTGGTCCTACAACAGAATGAACTGTAAGTCTTAAGAGAATTGATCTGAATTTACCTGAAAATCTCTGAAAGCCTTTGCAAAGTTCTTCATTTCTTTCTCTTTGTTCACCTATATACAATAAATATACACATGCTTTCTGTAGTATGGGTTGACCTGTCAATTACTGTAATGACTCCGTACTACAATGGCCATGTTAACACTGTTCTCTGTTGAGCCCAAGACCATTACCAGGAAACAAACTTTTCCTTCTCATTCCTCTATTTTATGTCCATCCAAACCAGGCAGTTAGGCAGTGAAGATAGCTTTAAGGTGGTGCCAAGGACATGGGGTGGGATGGAAAATGGGTCTGTTAGTCGGCAGGCTAGGTATAGCCTTTGTGTTTTGAATGAAACTGGCTGCATCTACATGAGACACTGACTGTGCAATCATTAGTGCCCAGGCATTCAGTAGTTGTATAAACAAGTACTAAATGACTGCACAGTAACCGGAGTTACTGAGCAGTAGCACCACCAAAATGGCCTTTAAGTGACACTGATTGTGCAGTAGCTCATTACTACTGAACAGCAGCGTTGCATCACACTTCTTTCCATGGGACGCTACTGCACAGTAGTAACAAGTAGTAGTAACTGACTTTGCAGTATCTTGTGTAGTTGTGACCACTGAGTTCAAAAGCAGGCCTTCAATATTATTACTGAAGCAGAATGCAACCTTAAATGCATATATTTATCTTTAAAACTTTAGGTTAGCAGTTTCCTGTAAACACTATTATTCATAGTACTGGAGCAGGTATTACTTCTACTGGTCTTAGCCATTAACTGCCCATTACTGCTACTGCTGCTAGGTTCAGAAGTCTGTTTACAGCACAGAAGGTTACCAAGCTGTTTCTGACACTCGGAAGAAGCATAATAGTAAATGAAAGGATCAATGCAACAACTGATACTGCTAATACAAACACAGATGAGATAGGCAAAATAGACAGATTCTAAACTGATGTCATAAGAAAAATATGCATAATGGATTAATAAAAGGACATTTGTTGGTCCAAAACAAACAATAAAAATGCAGAAAACAGCTGCAGACAGAAGTAAGGCTCGCATTTTCTTACTTTGCTTTGCAATGATGTCAGAAGAACTAAGGCACCAGATGATACATACATAACAGATGGTGGTAATTATTAATGGCACAAAAAAGAAAATGGAAGAGAAAGTGAGGAAGAATATAGAATAGAAGCCTTTAAGTTGATGTTCGTCCAACACATCATGGCAAGTTGTAATATTTAAGGTAGAGACTTTCGTAGTTTGCTCTGTGATGAGGAGGGGTACAACACCAACTACTGCTATAACCCATATGGCAAAACAGATTATCCAGGCGCGTGTTAATGTACGCCATGTGAGAGACTCCATGGGATACACTACAGCGCAGAAACGATCTATGCTTATAACAGTCATCAGCAATATTGAACAGTACATGTTACAGTAGAAGGCAGCAGTAACAAAAAGGCATATTTCTGGTCCAAACACCCAGTTGTTTCCAGAAAAGTGGTAGACAATCCTAAAGGGAAGCACGCTTACAAATAGGACATCTGCAGATGCCAGATTCAGCATATACACCACTGCTGGCTTTTTTATTTTAATTTTTATCAGGAACACAAGAATTGCCACAATGTTCAGAGGGAGGCTTGTCAAAACCACAAATGTGTAAACTGAAGGAACCAAACGAGTCAGCCATCGACTAGCCAGGTATCTTTCAGCATCTTCTGAGAAGTGTCTTGTTACTACTTTGGTCTTATTGGTGGAGATCAAGCCAACTTCTGAATCATTTCCATTATTGTAGTTGTAGTCAAAGGTTGGCTCAGGTATAGGTTCATACGTGATATATTTGTTATAGCGTACAAAGGTTCGTCCTCTGGCACTATCATTGCCAAACAGGATGCCTGAAAAAATGCAGAGTATGAAAATTAGCAGTCGTGACATTTGCATGCTATGAAAATCTTCCCGGAAAGAGGGACGGTGCTGTGCTTCCCACATGCCCTGTGACTCAGGAGACGCATGTTCAGTTCTCAGCTTCATCACAGGCTGCTGATGTGCTCTTGGCCAACTCATTTGCTCCCTCTTTCTCTTCCATCCCCGGCCTTCATAATTGCGCAGGCAGGTGTGTAAACAAGGCGTTGGCATCCTGCTGGGGCTTCCAAATGCCACCCTTTCCTGCTGCCCTCTGAATAGCTTTCAGGCCCCATTTTCACTTCCCGAGCTGTCAGGGCCTTAGACAAAAGCATCAAAGAGCTTCGTTCCCTGGAAAAACCATGTGACCCTGCCACTCAGCTGCCCATGCCGGGCACGGCCGCAGCCTCGCAGGACAGGAAAGTGCGGATCCTCGACCGGGGGCCCTGGTGCGTCCTTTCTGGGCGCCCCACGGGGCTGCATCCACCCCACCCACAGGGCCCCCAGCTAGGAGCCGCTGGCATCCAAGCACAACAGCTCGGGGCTGTGGCAACGGGAGAGTCCTTTGTTCTCTGTCCCGGGGAGGGCTCCAGGCTAAAACCCGGGGCAGAGCTGAGCAGAGCTGCGCGCCGCGAGAGCCCGAGCCGGGACAGGACCCGGCGC
>NW_017728909.1:48052601-48088963 GCF_001723895.1 Crocodylus porosus
CCCCCCTCGAGCTGGGCGGCGGCAGGCGCAGGACCACGACCACCTCCGCGCCGGGCTCCCCCCGGCTGCTGCCGCCCTTCCCGCCGGCCCCGGCGAGGGCTGAAGGCGGGGCCGGCGGCTGCGGCTCTGCAGCGGTCCGGGGCAGGTCCTGCTGGGCCAGCCCGGGACCACGGGTGGGCGCATCGCCCCCGAGCCATCGCACTTCGTCTCGCTGCAGGCTGAGGGCCCTGCCGCATGTTCAAATGAAAGCTGGAGAGAGCAGCGGCAGCGGTGTTGCATAGGGTCAAGCCCCATCTTTATAGCTGCTTGGGTTTGGGTGGTTGCTTTTTCCCCACAGCCTGATAGTCATTTCTAGCCTGTGACAGATCTGCCACAGTGCGTATAGTAACTAAATTTAATGCACGGTTAACCAGCTAATTGTGTAATAGGTGTAACATGCAGCAGGAGCCATAGATATTGGCACATGCCAAAGCTCGCTGAAGGGCAGCAGCACAGTACCCCCGGGCCACTGGCACGGCTCTTTCCTTCTCAGTGCTATACATATTTCCTTGCCTGCCTTCTTTCTTGTGAGAGAGATGAGATCAAAGTGAGAAGCTCGTGTGCCCATGATAAGAAATGAAGCATGAAGTATGATTTCTCCACCCTGATTAGAGATTGCAGGCTAGAAGACTGTTCCCCTTTACTTCTTGGAAACCTGCCCCCTACCTTAAAGAAACTAACGAGGGTGTTGGTAAACCACTGCTTTCAGCCAAGTAGTTTAACACTACAGAAACAGTCTTTGGCTGCTCAATGCTATTATTTTTTTCCACTGAAGAGGTCACACGTCCAGGGAGACTTCTCAAACAGCATGGATCCAATACGCCCTAAAGCAGTCAACAAATAGCGTGTTTACACTGGTTAAGTTCAGTATATTCACTCTTTGAGAAGTCACCACTGGCAACTCCTCCACCTGAGGACAATCTCTACCATAGCAAAAATCCACCTGCAGAAGTTGCAGATTTTTCTGCAGGGAAGAGTAGCCCTTCTCTCCTTTTCCTTCTTCTGCTCTTTTGTCTCTGCTTAGATAGATGTTTTACCTCAACCTAAAGCCTATGCTTTAGACCCTTTCTTTTCTGGGCAACTGAGAGAGTTGTAAACAACTGGTGTCACCCATGACTAAAATATCCACTCTCCAAAGGCAGAACGAACCTGAGCAGGGTGCGAGGCCTGGGGCAAATCAGCCCATGCGAGGCCCCATCCCCACTCTGATTCCCAGAACCCAAGAAGCTGCTGCTGCAGGGGGTGGGGGTGGAGGGAGAATTAAGTGGTTGGATGCGCCGCCACTGCTCCGTAGGGCCCCCCAAAGCAAGGGGTGCTTGCCCCAATTTGCCCCCCCTAGGGACAACCCTGCCCAGAGGTGCAGCACCAAGGCAGCTCCATGTCCTAGGCAGCCATTAGTGCACAGGGCAGCACCACTTGCTATGTTGCCAATGATGGCAGAGCATCCAGCCACCATCACAGCAGCTGTTTTTGCACAAAACCCCTTACCACCCTGAGGGAGTGGCCTAAGGCTGCTGCCCCAGTCACCCATCTTAGTTATGCTACTGCCAATACCCTGTTTAGGGAAGGATGCAATACTGAGGAAATCCTTTAGAGCAGTGGTTCTCAACTTTTCTGTACCAGGACCCATTTGTAAACATCAAGGTCATGGCCCTTGGGTCCAAGCCCCCCAGTGTAGGGAGCAGAAGGTGGATATGTGGGGCATGGGCCCCCCCCAACAAGCCCCTTGCAGGCTGGAACTCTGCCAGTCTGTAAGGGAAAAGCCAGAGTTTCCTCCTTTAAAGGATAATCCATTTTTAAAGTTTGCTGATCCATTTTTAAAGTTTGGTTATGACCCTTTAATATATTTTTGCAACCCACTTTTGGGTCATGACCCATAGGCTGATAAACACTACTCTAGAAAGGATCTAATACATTGGCTTTAGCCAGTGACAACCCAGTATCACAGTATTCAGGGAAAGGTGTTTCATGTAGGAATGTGCCCCACAGACAGTAGTAGAAATCTGTACCTCTAGTACTAACCCCTTAGTTTAGGGAGACTCACAAGGATCAGTTCTCTCTTCAGTTCTGAGAGCTTCACGCTGTTGAGGTGATCTGGTAATACAGCATGGCTACCAGTGCAAAAAGGCAGAACCACATGAGATTATTCATGATACGGCTTACCAGGATAGTGCACTAGTTGGATGAGAATAGGTCACAGATGACCAGCAGCGAGTAAAAGCTGAACCCAAGCAAGACTGAAGTTTGCAACCGTAGGGCAGACTTTTAGTTAGGTGTATTCATAGTTCAGTCTGTAGTTTAGGAGACCTCTCGGTTCTTTATTGCTGCTATGTTCTGACGTAGCAAAGAACAAAATCGCCAACATTCTCTCTGGTTGGCCAAGATACACTGTCCAATGTTTTGTCACCTCTTTATCTGGTGACAAAAAAAAACACAGTTCCCATGAAAACAAAGCCATCAGTCATCATGAAACCAATTAATACAAAATGTAGTTTATACTGCTGACACAGCACACTCTTTTGCAAGCACAAAGCAGCCATCTTTAAATACCTGGACTTCCTGCATAAACATGTTAATCAGGTTTGAGCACCTTGAAGGTGCAGAATGATCTGGGTTCAGTATAATCGCCTATAGCAGGGCTGTCCAACTGGCAGCCTGTGAGGAACCAGCATGCAGCCTGCTGGCCCCCGCAGCCACCTCTGCCATTGCCCACACAGTGCAGGGTAAGGGATTGCCCTGCAGCTTGGGGCTGACATGATGTGCAGCCTGCAGGCCACATGCAACTCCCAGCTGCAGGAAAGTCGAACATCCCTGACTGATGTTCTATAATGAAGACGTGGTTACTGACTTGGGCCCTGCAGGACAGAACTTCCCAGCATCAGGGGAAGCCGACCTGTGCACAACACAATCTTCTTGAAGGGCAGTCAACAACTGAGAAACCACCAGGCTAAGCAGCACCATAAATCTCACCAACTTTTGCTCTGAGTGTAAAAGGTGGAGTTCTTTGATGTGTGTTCTAATGTACACACATAGCAGCACCTACATTTAAGAAGGCAACTAAAAATGCTGCACTGTCTATGCAGATTTTCCCCTCCAGAGAAACAGAATACAAACCACACAACAGAATTTAATCATGCCACTTAAGGCATTGCTGGTATACGTTCAGGCAGTGCTAGTGTTAAGGTGGAACAAAGCATACCTAACTTCAGGTGTGGGAGGGGTGCAGCACACTGGATAGCAACAACATTGCCTCCCATCCCTGTTCATTGTAAAAAGTCCTTCCTACAATCCTACTGTTCACTGCATACTGTAGCCTTATACTTGGGTATCACTCTAGTATGCGCATACAACACAGAAAGCAATAGATACTAGCTGTAATGCAGCTCCTACTCTACCCAGCTAAACAACAAAACTTCTCTAACCAGTCCAAAAAACTCAGCAAGAAACCAAATCTACTCTGGATAGATTAACTCCATCATCTAATTTCTTAGGGCATCCACAGAAAATATGGTTGGTCACACTGCCTCCCTTTTCTTCTATAATGTTTTTAATTTCTACATTTACTCATCTGGCTAATATTAACTGATCTCTTGGCTCAAGTGCTTGCATTACCTGAACACATCCATCCTGCAGCCTCTTGTGCTCCATGCAAAGGGCATGAAAGCACCTACCACTCTTCAGTTTCCTTTCAACTGCAGAATTTTAAAGTAAAGTATGCAGGTCTCTAAGCAAGTGGAGGTTGAAAGATGGGTTGTTGACTACGTATGTAGACAACCCTTAAAACCTTTAATTACCGTAAGGTAAGTAACTTTCCAGGTCTTTGAATGACTTCTCCATATTTATAGTTAGGCACCTATTTAACTAGCAGTGAGACTAAACAATTTTTGTGGGTGGGTCATGGCATAAAGAGCAAATTCTTCAGATCTCCCAGATGTGCTCTGCTGGCCCCACCCCTCAGCGCTGATTGGCAGGGAGGCTCTAGCAGGGGAGAAGAAATGCGGGGGTGGCAATCATTTCATCTGCTAGCTGCCCTTCATGTGGTCCCTCCCCTTGGCACTGATTGGTGGAGAGGCCCTGGTGGGAGGAGGGAGGAGGATGAGGGGGAAGCCACCATCTTGTCTGCTGCCCTTCGTGCTGTCCCACCAGCGCACCTTGCCGGCCCCCTCTAGGGCAGGCTGTGACACTGGGCCACAGTAGCAGCAAGGACTGCTGGCTCCTACTGGAAGCCAGCATTTAAGTTGATTTTGCAGACAAGCCTGGGTTTCACGGTTTTCATGGACGATCCTGGATTTCATATTTTCTGCAAAATCTGCAGAACTGTGAATTGAGTAGACCCCTATTTATATTATACTGTGGATGACTCCAAAGCGATAGCCACTTCCCTTAGGAGGTGAGATCTTAGGAGAACAGTGGCTGAATCACTACTTTGCTGAATGCAGCATCAGGTCTGGAGACTTTGGAGACTGTGAAAAGCACTTCAGGTGGCCATAGGGCTGCTGATATCGCTCAAACGTTGCTGAACTGTACTTTAGTAATACACAGGTCCACTTTGCAAATTTTGGACTATTTGAGAACATGCCATGAGATGATCAAGTCAAGTGGAGATTTCTTTGCAACTTCATGCTTTCCATCAAAGCCATGGAGAACCAAGATGACAATCTGAATTACTTTATCTTTTATAAGCAAGAGGGTGTTCATTATAACAGCCTAGGATGTTCCTTAAAAAAAAAAATATATATACACGATGTATCAACATGTGCAATTAATGCAAAGCAATAAAAACTCTGGCATTCATTTCCCTGGGGTTTATTGCCATTTGAACATTCACTTGGGAACACGACACACTGAGATGCATTGGAGCAGCCTCAGCTAGCAGGGTGCCCAGGGGGTCAGCCTGCCAGCTAGCCAGCCAAGGGCAGCTCCCCTAGCTCAACATGCTGCAGCGGGGTTGACTAAGGCACAAGGGTGCTTTAGTGTGGGGTGCCAGCAGGCAGCCCACTCATGCCCCAGCCACCTGGGGCAGTAGTTATATGTGTGCTGCTGCAGAGTAAATTAGTTTAATCCAGTCTAATGGGATGAGACTGCACAGCTAATTAGCCTAGGTGGCAGTAACCGTTTCATGTAAACACACCCAGAGTGTTCTTAACTCATTTACATTATCTGAAGAGGTTTACCGTTAGATTTTCCTGGAACCAATGCAAATGATCCATAGGTTAGAGCACCCATCATATTCATCCTCCTGTACTCCTAGGAGATGTGTGCAGAGAGCTGGGGAGGGGCTAAAGCTGCCCCTGTGGACTTGCTCAAAAGATTAATCCACAGCCTAGCCTCCATATTCTTGCAGGTTGATGAGATGATGGCCTTGCAGATGAAGCATTTTCTTGGGATACAAAACATACAGGCATTAGAGACAGAGGGGGGAAAAAAAGGCACTTAAAAAAAAAAAAAAGTGTGTTCCTCATTAGCAAGTCAGCCCCTTCACATAACAAACAGTAGCTTTATCAAGGCAAACTAAAGGTAGTTATTTAGTGTTCAGTTTCAATATTTTTAGAACAATAAAGTGTTAATTAGATATTTTCATCTGAAAAAGGAGTTTAAATGGAAAACGGGCTTTCTTGTGGTCTTGACACAGCAAGCAGTTCTCTCTCAAGCTGAGGGGCCTTTGAAAGGAACTGACATCCAGGGAAGTGGACACTGTACACCACCTTCCACCCACGCCCCCCTCCGGTTCCAAGCATGAAGAGCCTCAGGGGCATCCTCACCTCCCACAGCCTTCACCACCACCCTATCCCTCACCTTGGCACCGCTGGGCAAGAGTGCATGAAGTATGCAGGTACATAGTGAGAATGCTTTAAGTGCTTTAAGTGCCAACACGCTGATTTCTGAGGCAGTAATCCAGGACTGAGAGTGCTGACACCATACAGAGAGCAAGTAAGAGCGTCATGAGTGGAAAATATTTTGTTCATATATCCAAACCTTTCCTAGATTATCACTGACAATAACTTAAGTCTTTTCCAGAGTCACTGCTTTTAAGAACAATCCATCTCCCATTTAGCAAATATTACTTTGTAACCAGACAGCCCATATTATTTTTATCTTTGGTGATATATTAAAATGAAAGTATAAAAAAAAATTAAAAAGTTTAAAATTTACTTGCTAAGCCATATTGATTTTGCATAATGCTATTTAAGAGATAAAGCAGTATAATATTAAGTTAAGATACCTTATAAAAATCCAAGTACATTAATTTACCTTAGTTTGAAAAGAGCCATTTTCCATAAAATTCTGTTAACTAATGTTGGTCATCTTCCATCCTCAATTCTTTACTGATATTTATTCACTTATTTCTTGTAGGACCCATGACAAGATAACTGATGTATAAATTCCCTGGGTCACGTCACAGCTTCCACTATAAAACACAGGCACAATAATCCTTCAGACTTCTGTCACTTCCTCAGTTTTTCAAAATGTATCTGAAATCCATCCACAGTGCCCTTGAGCCAACTAACTGTTCAAGAACTCCTTACTGCAAATTATTTGGATCCATGAACTTAAATGTTTAACCAACAGATTCTTTTTGCTATGTTGATATTGTTGAAATAAAGAGCATTTTATGGCCAAACACAGAACAGCAATACTGAACACTTTTACTTTGGCAGGTTTTCCATCTCATGTAAGAAAAGGCCTCAATCTTATTGGCCAAAGGTGTTTTCAATACCTCTAGCTTCTGTTTTCAATTGTCTACATTCAACTTCCAAATTATATTCAAATACAAGCAACCTTTCTCCAGCTGATATTGTTCGTCCTTTAAAATTACTGCTTTCACACTCCTTTTAAAACTGATTTTTTTCCCAAGTGAAATAATATATATGCAATTTAAAAAGTAAATTTTGAATATAAAAGAAGGTGCTCTAAAACTGCCAGTTGTTTCTCCCACCTCATACATGCATTTTGAATTTTTGCCCCCAGCAAATACTTTAAATTTTGGGAAACTTGCTATTTTATAAGCACCAGGGTCTCTCATTTAAATGGAGGGGGGGGAAAAAAAGAGTCAAATATCAATGGCAAGTCGATTTTACAATACTGTAATTTATCCAGTACATTTTAGTTTTAATCTGTTTCAGAAAATAAAGCACCAACAGAACTTGTTATCTACTAGTCAAGTTACCCACAATTTGCATTATAGTTCTGTTCCATTTCCTCATACCTGCTGATGATCTAATCGATTACAACAAACTATTTTCTACCTATCTATTTAAGGCTGTCATATGCAGAGTAATGCCCCTGGGAAATGTTAATCTGTATGATGGGATCTGAGAATTTTATCCTAGATCTCAAAAAATCATGCGTCTTGTTATACCAGATAGTCAAGATGTGCATGATGTGCACTTATTGGGATACAGGCTACAATTCCTCAGATGCCATTTTGTACCAAGACCTTTGAAGCTGTGCTGCGCATCCCAGCATCAGGGATTCAGTTTTCAATCCCAGACTCCCTGGGTGCTGGTAAGTTTAAAGCTGCACTGGGCAGCCTGACATCAGATACCAGTCCCCAAAGTTGGGCTGCCTAGCATAGTGTTAAAGGCTCCTTAGTGCCAGGTTTCCTATGAACCAGAAATTTTATAGTTTTGTGAGCTGATGAGAAGTAACAGGTGGGACTGGACTCCCAGGTACCCTTTAAACATGCCACACATTCAAATTACACATGGAACATCTTTGTGGCTGGCTTGCCGTATCTATTGCATGATAAATTGATTGAATGTGTATAGCATGTTATTTTTTTTTTTTTTTTTTTTTACATGATTTAAAAAAACAAAAAAACAAAAAAACAAAAAAACAAGCACTTCCCAGCAGTCTAATTGTTCTGGAACAGTAGTTTTCAAATAGGGTGCTGCGGTATGGGCAGCCAGCTAAAAGTGCCCCACATTCCTGATGCACAGCCAGACTGTGAAGAGCTGTGGCACAAGCATGCATTCCTGCCAATGCTCAAATCTGGCACTTGCCCCGCATGCCTGGTTCACAGTAGATGCCTTGAAGGTTGGATCAGAAATGGCTGCTGCACAAGTCAGCTCTCCTGCCTGTTTTAGACTCAGAGAACCCCAATGAGCAGGGGTTAACCTGAGGCACGGGGATACCTACCTATGTTCGTGGGTTGATCACAGGGTAACGTTCTAATTCTGTGGTCGCTGTGCAGTGGCCCTGCCCCTGTCCCTCGGTGCTGACTGGTAGAGAGGGCCAGGGGAGAGGAAGGGCGATGGGGCAGTCACTATCTTGATGGCTGGCTGCCCATCATGTGGCCCTGCCCCTTGGCACTGATTGGTGGAGAGCCTCTGGGGAAAGAGGAATGAGGGAGTGGTCACCATCTTGATTGCTGGCTGCCCTTTGTGTGGCCCTGCCCCTCAGTGCTGATTGGCAGAGGCACTGTGGGGTCAGGTGGTGGAAAGGCATGATGGGACAGTAGCCATCTTTGCTGTTGCCCCACCAGCTGGAGCCTTTTCCTCCCAGCAGTGAGGACCCACTGGCTCCTGCTGGGAAACCAGCATTTTATTAAGTTTTTTTGTTGCTGTTGATTTTGTGGTTTCTGTAAAATCTGCAAAAGTGTGAATTAAGTAGGTCCTTACAAATGAAGCAGGGCAGTACATGCATCTCACAGCCGTTACTGGTTGTGCGATGCACAAGCTGTGCCCTGATTGTGACAACCACTTGAGAACTACTGAGGTAAACTGAGCAGCTCCCAACTGGGGATACTGCCAAATTCAAAAAAAAAAAAAAGTGTTGGGGAAGGGTGCTCTGACTAACAGAGTGACAACCATTGTTCTCTAAATTTTCTTCAGTGTTTGAAACAATCCACTTCGTGAATCCTCTCACTTTTTAGCTGTAATCGGTAGAGTACCAATAAACGTATTTAATGATGTAAAACATTGAAAGGTATCATGATGTTTTGGTGAGCATGATAAACAGAAGGCATCCCACCGACTAGAATTACAGTTTGTAAAGCCATAGAAGACACTATTTGAACTGTTACAATGATAAAAGGTTAAATGATTTAGAAACAAAACCAGGGTAATTAAGTAACATTTATTTTACATAGAACAAATCTCCAAAGAATATATTTAAAAACTAAGTACTGATTTATTGCATTTTATTTTTCTTACAAAAAAGACGACAGGCACAATTGAATTAAGCAAACGCCTCAAACTGAACAACAACTGATCACTATTCAGATTGCCCCTTCGCCACGTTTAAAAGGCTATGAATAGAAAGTTTAATTTACCATGAGGCAGTAGTGCATTTTTATTTAGTAGGAATTAATCAAAATATACTTTTGTACAGTAAACTGTTATTGTAACTTTATAATTACCTATAAAAACTTCTTAATTGCACAAGTTTGCTTTACAATTGCCAGAAAATAGGCTTAGCATTGTAACTAAATATTTTCCCAAACTATCCCATAAAAACAAATAATTAGGATTTCTTTCAGTGAATACTTCACAAGTCTAATAAGAACTATATTATGTATCTGCAGTCATTTTAAAAATATAGGTTTTAATAGGAAGAGGTTTATATATTTATTCCATTCAGCTAAATTTATCTTTTGCCTACCGCAAAAATCCATTCACCCCCATTAACTGAGTGTCTCTAAGCAGATACTTTGATTTGAAAGTACCAAGACCAGTAAAATTTGAAAAAAAGTGTTTACATTGATCTGACTTCTACTTTACTACTTCATTACCAAATGATGAAAAAGGCACATCAGCATATTCCTTTGAACATTTTAGTCTTCTTGATGTCAAAAAGAATGTCCAATGATAGTAACGTCAAACATGTTTAAAAGCAAAAATACTGAAAAGACTTCCCATTGATTAGATGCACAGTCCATGAAATTTGAAGTTCTCATTTTCCATAGAATTTCTTATTCAACAGGAATATGAGCAAGTTTACATTCACTTTAGCTTTATCAAACATTTTCATTACAGCCACACCTTCATACTGCATCTGAAGCAAATCCTGCAATTAGACGTAAGATTTATTCTTTGAGTTAACATTTTACAATATCCACAGATATTAAGATAACATTGTAGGCACATTATTATAATCTCAATCCTTCAAAGTCTGGGCCTTACACATTTTAGCTAATTCTTTGCCAGTTTTAAACATACTTGTATTCTCCACACACCACCTAAAATTCACCTAATATATTTCACCCCCATAATTGTTACCCCCTATATACTTTATGCTAATCCAATAGTTTATGAAAAATAAAGTCAGAAAGTTAATACTTTTTAAAGATTTAAATGGCAGTCTATTTACAGTCCAGCAAGGCAAATAAATTCAAACTCTACCTGGAAATGCAGTTGCACTTTCTCCATCTCAACCCCCAAGAATTTTGCTTTGATTTCAAAATCACCGACTTCTTCACCAGGTGTGATATCAAACATAACATTCTTAAACCTTAAAAAACAAAAGATACCTAGATTTATAATATGCCACAACATCACATGCTCAAAAATACTTAATAGAGGTATTTGGGTACAAAGAGTCAGAAACTTGTGGCATACACAGTTATCTGAGCAAATCCTTAATTCCAAGCCAGTTTACACAGACTGTGTCCTGGCAAGGTAAACCTGAAAGTTTACCTTCCTGTTTGGATACAGCTGCTTTGTAATACAACAACTCGAAACCCACTACAAAACCCTTCAAGTGCAAACAAGACACCCTTCATGACTGGGTGCATTTTCTACATTGCATCATAACACCAAGGAGGTTCCCACTGAACGTTAATGTAGCGGTGACACCAGTGGTCAAGCCAGTAGTGTGTCTCTACACGACAACATGGCCTGATAGAATTTGCAAGATTAACTTCTATTGGATCCAGCACCATGAGTACACTGCAGCAATACTGTGAGTAGATGGAGCAGTCCCAAATTGGACTTTCTTCTCTGAGCTGTTCAGACTCAAGATCTGGAAGTGTGACCACTTCTGACTTTTCCTGACACAGAGAGAGCTGAACAGCCAGGCAGACTTTCTTCCAGAAGAAAACTGGCTCTTCCAGAATAAAATAGATGATTATTTCCAACCTGGAAAACATCCAAGGCAACAACCACCCCAAGAGCACTCCTGACTGGCGGTGGTGGGAAAAAACAGTGTCCTGAGGATGAAACCCCCTGGGACTCCAAGAGGGCTCCAACCCCAGGTGCACATGCCTCCCACCTTGTGCAGGGTATCAGGGGCCATTTCCTCAGGGTGGAACCCTCCCAGAGCTGTTTTCAGCACCTGCCCAATGACAGCCTTCCCCCTTCCCATGCTGGGGAGAGGACAGTGTCAACCAATGGGCTCCCCTAGGGGAGTAGCCTTCTTGGGCAGTCTCACGTGTGTACATGTATAGGGGTGTGTTTCCCATGGGACAAATAGCAGCTGCACATATTTATGCCACTGCTATTCATCCCTAGGCATGCTCCTGCACGTGTGCTCTGCTGCATGGCAAGGGGACCTGAGTGGGGTAGAGAAGGCTAAGGCTAGCACCTATGCTGGCCCCAGTGCCTTACCTGGGGTTCTGGGGGGCCTCCTGGAGCAGCAGCAGCACGATCCTGCTGCACAGAGCCTGGCTGACAGCTAGAGCATGGTTCTGGCCAGCCAGGCTTCAACTTCCGGTGACACATGCTGCTGCCGCTATCTGCGCTGTGCCATTTTTTTTTTTAGCAACAGTTTGTTTCTTGGGTTTTTTTTGACACTGGGATCTCCCAGTATAAAAAAATGCTACACTGTAAATTGCTAGCGTGGTGTGTGGGTGCATGTGGACTACATACAGCTTGTGGCGTCTCAGATGGCTTTGAGGTGCCACAAACCACACATGCGTGCTTGTGGGGACACACCTCTAGTGTATGAAACACAGGTATGCTCTAACTCGCAGGCTATGTTTCTATTGCTAAGAGTTTCAGAGAAAATTCTTAATGCTAGAAATGAGCACCTGACAATGGAGCTGGTCTGACAACTACGAAACGGAGCCAAAAGCCGATTTTCTTTTAGGGAACAAGTTAAGCTGCCCTTAGTTCTAGGTGGTGTCAAATCTCTTTTAGATGGTTTGATCTGTTAAAAATCTCAAAGAAAATACAGGAATGAGAGTCTAAAACTCCAGAATATCTGTCCTGTGCTAATTCCAGTAGGTATTGGTCGTAAGTTAAGAAGATTAGCCTGTCTGAGCAACAGATATTCCCCCCTCTCATATGCCTATTTCTGGATGAGGCAGACTCAGCAAGAGGTCTGAGTCTCCACAGTATGAAACAGACTCCCCCCACAGAAGCGGTATAAGCACCTACTCTGGATACATTTAAGAAATGCTTGGATGCTTATCTTGCTGGGGTGATCTGACCTTAGCCGACTTCCTGCCCCCTAGGCAGGGGGCTGGACCCAATGATCTTGCGAGGTCCCTTCCAGCCCTAACGTCTATGAAATCTACGAAGAGGTGGTTTTCGGCTTTCCTCTTGAAATAAGTTTCTGGGCTAGTAGTTTGGCAAAGGACAATAATGAAGAAGTTTCTCCCACTGTTGAAGGCCTGAAGTATTCATGGGTTTTAATGAAGTAGGCAGCAAACATTTTGGCTAGGCCTCCAGCAGTTTTCTAAGAACAGGACTCATTAGAAAGGATGCACTTAAGATGTGCTTCAAATTATTACCGATTGTTCAGGGCTCAAGCCAATGTTGGTATTTCAACAGTTTTTATCATCTCTTACCATCAAATAACATCCATGGAAATTCAGGAATATCTCTAGCTAGTGGTTAGCTGCATGTTTGACAAATATAAACCTATCATTCTGGTGCAAATAACTTGGAAATAAAATTCCATCCAGGACATTGTGGCCCTGACCAAAAGGAGGTTGCTAAGGAGTGTCTGAAGACTTGAGGCTTTCAGGCCCCTTCTTTCCTTCTGAGCTTTTGGAGAGAAAACCTCTTCCTTCCTACTATGTTCTTTATTATAAAATGTTATTAAGGAGGCTAGAAAACACCCCAGGGCCTTCTGCAATTTCAGAGCTTTTAATGAACTTTCCATTCCTTGTTAAGATTTTCTCAACAAATATAGTTGATCCTGCCCTGGGACAGAGGATGGACACTAGAAGATTTCAAAGTCTCTCCCATGCCTATTTCCTAGGATTCTCTTTCCTATGAACTGCAAATCAAACAATATAGGGACATGAAAAATTCCACTTGTGTTTAGATGACGTATGCTAGTCCTTGTTTTAAAATTTAGTAATCCTCTTTCTCTGGATGATTCTTGACAGTAGAGACTGCCTTCTTTCTCAGGGGTTCAAATATAATTAAGGAGGCAAAACAACCCTCTTGTTTCTCCAACTTGTGGTTAACATCAGAAAGTTCCCCAAAATGGAGAAGTAGGTGGTAGTGGTGACGCTCATGAAAGACAAGAATGTAGGGCATTTTTGTTTGCTGCATTTTCCAGTCTCCAACTTTCTAAAAAGATTCTAAATTGTAGGGATGAAGTTTCATTGCTATTGGGTGCCAAAGGAGGAAGGAGAGTTCAATCACTGTCCTGTCCACTATGCAATAGGCAATTGAAAAAAAAGTAATAAAAAGGAACAGAACAGAACAACTAGAACAGGGAAGTCGAACTCAAGATGTTGGAGGGCTGCATTCCCTGCTTTTCAGGTACCCACAGGCCTCACCCCATCTCTTATGCTGGCAGACCTAGTAGCACCATAGGGAGAAGCCCTGCTGCTGCAGTCAGATCTCTGGCCACAGCATTAGAATTTTCTGGTGTGGCAGCCAGTGACACTGCAGGCTGGACACCAATCAGAGTCCTGGCTCTGGCCACAGGTTGGATGTTTGACACCCCTAATCTAAAAGCACAAGTCTCTCTCTTGTAAAGAAAGAGTTAGAAAGTATGTTCAACTCCTTATCACCACCAGAGGTTCAATTTTAAGGTAGACTGGATTAGTAGATTGCCAGGGATAAGCAGAGAGATGTTAACTTGAGCAGTTTTCTGAACCACTAAAGAGACCATATCTGATCAAATACAAGGCCTGCAGAACTCCATATAGCACCAACATGAACTGCTTCATCCTTGCACTAAGAGAACTTCTAGTAAATTTTCACTGCCTACACTGCACTTTTGGAATTACTGTCAGAAACTAAGCCCAAAGGATCCAAACCAAGACCTGAGGACTGCTGCTTTCATGATCCGTCTCTGGCAACCTTGAGAGCAGTGGGGCTTGGGGCAGGGGAGAGGTGTCTTCCCTGAACAATTCTTACTACTTTTATTCCAGGCCTGGACCATTTAGACAGGTCTTAGTTTTTGGTGGCACTCAAGAGTGCTGTGTAGGCAGTAAAGTTATGCTGAAACTTCTGAGGGCAAGGATGGGGCAGGTCATAAATCAGTGCTACAAGCAATTTAATGGGTCCCTTATTTGATTAGATGTACTCCATTTTTTCTGATCACTCACTCAAGAGGTCTTCAGACAGCATACACGTACCCTTGCTGAATCTTGACTGGTGCACGGATGCGGATGAGTGAACACAAAGAGAGGCCTCAAAACACACCAGATTTGAGTCATATTGCCTGGAAAAGCCCATTCAGGATGAGCAAGAAAACAACCCTGTCACGCTGTAACTCTTGATTAAAGTTCTCCTCAGATGCAATTACTTTCAAGGTTGTTGTTTGTTTGGCTGGCTCTCTACAATCTCAGAAGGGGATCTTGTTTATGAAACAGCACCCTGAACTGTGCTGTTGTCCAAGAGAGAGAGGGTGGGGAGAAATGGAAGGACGTTTGTTTGCCACTAACCCAAAGTGACGTATAAAACCTAGGATATTATGACTAATGGAAGAGGAGCTGACAGTATAAAATGTTTGCATTGCTGGAGACAGAAATCTATGTAGAGAGTGGATGGGGCTGGGCAGGCCAAGTTTTTAATATGTCCAGGAGTAGATCGATCCTAAAGTGTCTTAGTGCGAGGTAGAGGTCTTGATCTAGACATTTCAAAACTGAATTTCCTTACCTGAGGCAAAGTCTAAAATTTTCCCTTGCTGGCAACTACAACAGCTACTTGAGAACTTTACTTAAAAGTTAATACAAGTGATTGTTTGGTAGCTGAAAACCTAACAGCTGCTCAGCAAATCAATTGATTTGTGCTTGTTAAGTTATATAAAGATGGAATTTCTAGAATTTAGATGCAATGTTGGAACACGCCTGTTGATCATGGTCTCTTAACCAAATAAATTAAACTATCAAGCCAACTACCAGTGAGAAAAACTTAGGATACACAGTTTTAATCTCCTTAAACTTAGAGGTGCACCAATATAAATTGGTCACATATTGGATTGGTGCTGATAAAAGGAAAATTAACATTATCAGCAATCAGGTTTTTCAGCTGGTGTAGCTGATAACATCACTGATAAATGCCAAGGGCATGTGTGCAGTCCCAGCATGTACATGGCCAGGAATGCAGCCCAGCAGCTTGAAGAGCAGCAGCTGACCAGTAAGTTTGTGAGGAAGAAGCAGCATGGCGGAAGGGGTGGGGGGGTAGATGGAGGCCCCCATGGTGAGGGAGGGAGTGGGGCAGGGACAGGTGCTGCCTAGCCAGGGTGCTGAAAGTAACCACCAGGAGTGAGACAGAGTTGCAGCCAGCTCCCTACCACTATGTGCACCCCTGGGGGAGACATGGGGAGAGGCATGTGCCCCCCCCAGATTTGTGCATGGGGCAAGGATGGGCTGCCTGCAGGCTTCGGGCCAGGGGCTGGGCCAGTGCTGCGCCAGTGCTGCACTTAGGGTGGACAGTGGTGGTGCTGGAAAAAGTGTGGCTATGGGATGGGCTATAGTCGCTCCAAAATCCCCTGCAGCTACCCCTCCCCAGTGCTGCTGCCCCTCCCCACCATCCTCCTTCTCTCTCTCCCCACCCTGGGAAGAGGGTAGAGCAGCCCCTGGTCCCAAGCCTGCTGCAGGTAGTCCACCCTCACACTGCACACAAATCTGCCCCGGGGGTGCATGGAGTGGTGGGGAGCTGCTACCCTTTCCCATCCCCTGCAACTCTGTCCTGCTCCTGAGCTTGCATTCACCGCCCTGGCTGGGCAGTGCCTGCCCCTGTCCCATTCTCTCCCTCACCATGGGGGCCTTGATCTACCTGCCCCCCACGACAGACTTACTGGCAGCAGGCTGCTCTCCAAGCTCCTGGGCTGCATTCCTGTAAATCAGCTATTGGATTGGCATCAGCTGATATGGCTAGTTAATTCATAGATTGTTAGGGTCTGGGGGGGGACCTTGCAGATCATCAAGTCCAGGCCCCACCACTCTAGGCAGGAAGGACAACTGGGTCACCCCAGTTGGTGTCCCCAGTGAGGTGACTGTCCAGTCTCCTCTTGAAAGCTTCCAGGGTAGGTGACTGCACGACCTCGAAAAGGAGTTTATTCCAGTCTGGACACCCTAACTGTGAAGGAGTTTTTCCTGGTATTAAGCCCAAAGCGACCTTCCAGAAGTTTGTCCTGGTCCTGGTTTTCCCTGGGGTGCCCTAGTGACCAGTTGTTCACCAAGCTTCTCTGATATAGTGGTAAGCCACTATCAACTCCCTTTTCAACTTTCTTTCCTTCAGGTTAGAGGCCCAGGTCCCTCAGCCTTTCCTCGTATGGCTTGCTTTGCAAGTCCCTGATCATACAGGTGGCTCTTCTCTAGACCCTCTCATGCTTTTCCATGTCCTTATTGAAGTGCAGCACCCAGAACTGGACACAGTATTCCAGCTGCAGTCTCACTAGTGCCGACTACAGTGGGATTCTCACTTCCTTAGCATGAGATGCATCGGTTGATGCATGCCAGTGTGTTGTCTGTCCTGCTGACCACTGCTTCACACTGATGGCTCATTCATGCAATGGTCAGTCATTATTCCTAGGTCCCTTTCACCCGTGGTGCAAGTCAAGCTGTCACTACTGAGCTTGTATGTACATTAAGGGTTGTTGGCCCCTAGATGGAACACCTTACACTTGAAAAAAAGTGTTAAACTTCATCTGGGTATGCCCAAATCTCAAGCCTGTCCAGGTCTGCCATTGGTAAAAAAATCGGCCAAGAAAATCTTTATCGGTTTACCCCTACTTCCAATGTAAAAGACACCCCCCTAAGGTAACATTAGAAAGAATGCAGGAGGTCTTTCAAACACCAATGCTGGAAACAGCAGAGAAGTTGGACAGCCCTGAATGCAGTGCAGGGAGCTTGCCTGGCTCCCTCCCTCACTGCATGCCCAGTGTGGTTACCCTGGTCCCCTCCCACAATGCATGCACAACACAGGAACCCTGGCTCCCTTGCTGCATGGTCAGCTTTCCCAACTGCCACTACACAGGTACCCAGCTCCCCCCTGCTGTGTGTGCGCTGCAAATAGCTCAGCTAACCCCCCCACCCATGCAACATGGGCACCCTGGCCCCCTCCAGCTGCACCAACCCACCCCAGGGACAGGAGGTGGAAGCCAAGAATGGAGGGGGAAGTCAGGAAACCCAAGCTGCTGCTGCTTCAAAAGTAATGAGGGGAGTAGCAGCTGCCCATGGCCCAATGTTAGCTCCCTGCAGCCCTGGTCTATTCGATGATGCAGATTTAAATACCATACTCACTGGTTAGTCTGAAGATCTTCAATTTCTAGGATGACCCCCTTTTCATGTAGTCTTGCTGCTGTGTATTTTAGTGATGTGTGCTTAAGTTTTCTGCTTCCTTTATCCTCTTCTTTTCCATCTATTTTAATTGACCGGCGCGAATTTCTATTAAAAAAAATCTGGATCAATTCAAAATACCTACTTCTCTTTCACTTTTTTTCCCCTATATGATTTCCAAAGGACCTGCCAATGACAGACCTTTTACTCGACTGAAAAGCAAGCTCTTATTGATAACTAAACTAACTTTTAAATATACAATAAAATTAGCATTATAAACAAGTGCTACATAATGATCAGAAGATGACAAATTTATATTTGTCTGAATGTTCTACATACTTGTATAATAAAACTTTCAGCTACCAAACACTTGTTTTAGTAGCTAGGTTTATATCAATAATAAGATGCAAAGTGGTAAGTGACAAGAAATTTTCTTAACCCATGTTTAAAAATAAGCTTCTTTGTCTTCATTAAATCTAACTTATATATAACTTCTTACACTGCTATTTTAAATATAGCAATTTACAAGTATAATATAGTGACACAGTTATGTAGCAGATGTTTGATACTCGGTTAGGATAAGCTACATAGCACATCTGAGAGAGCACCACAGTTAGTGCCAAGATCTTCCACTCTAAATACAAAGTTGCTTCAATTATGATTAGTAGAGGCCTTTAAGGAAGAGGCAAAATTATAAATATTCCCTCATTCTGCCCCTGACATTACATGGCCAAGCAGCCTCACTGAGAAGCCCCTATTAAAACTTTTAAGTTTAAACCTAGAAGGGGGGTGGGGGGGGAACAAAACAATATACATTGACCACAGGCTTTTCAAAAAGTTATTCAAATAAAATTTATCACTTCAGCTCCTTCCAGTGTCAGTCACTCACAACAGGGACAGTTCCAATTCACTTTTCCTATAACATTTTACCGTGGTAGCATTCCAGTTTGCAACAAAGGATTAAACCCTTCTCATGTTAATGGATCCCATAAAACATTACAAAGAAATAAAGTCCTTTAACTCACTTTCGTGTTAAGTTGTCTAAACAGGTTTTTATATAGGTGTTGTAATAATTTATTTGTTCTTCATAAAATGCTGTCTTGGAGTTAAGTGCATTCAGAGTCTGTTGGAGTTTCATCAATTCAGCTTTTCTGTGATGTCGGTATCTTCTTTGATTTCGTATATCCTAAAGGAAGAAAGGTTTGGATTTTAATTGCTTTACTGAATATTTAGGTCACTTGGATGTTACATTCTCACAGAATCCCATCACCAAAAGTTGTACAGTGCTTTCACAAACAGAACGGCAGCACTGCACATGTTCTTTATCGGGAAAAATATCAAACACTGCACTTGTTTAGGCTAACCATTCATCTTCATTTCTGGAAGTGGCTCCTTAGATAGGAATTGTAGACCAGAATCCTACTACTGTACAAAGAATGGCATTAAAAAAGTCAATCATGAGATGTAAGAGCTATTTGTAAGCAATTCACTCAACTGCTTAAAAAGGGGGAATGCTTTAATATTTAAAGTTAGATTGAAAAGAAATATCCATGTTTCAGTATATGCTTACTCAAGGACCACTAACTTCTCCTAGAGAAGTCCATTAGAACCAGTTAAAAGGACCCCATAAGCTCTTTTTATGGCACATGGTTATTTCTTGTGGTACACTCATGCTACTGCTGAGGACAATGTGATCATTACTGTAATTTTTACTGCAGCACACAGAATTTATAACGAGGTGGTGAAGACCAAGTAGGTAAGGCAGATTTTAACAGACTCGGATATGGACAGACAAACAAGTTATGGCAAGTTAAGAAGTAGAGTTACTATTTAGGAGATGTTGCATAGCAACTCTGTATACTTGGTCTGCCTTCCACTCCACCCCATCCACCAGTAAGTAAAAGCTAAAAACTTAGCCATCAGTATAAACAGGGCAAAGGTTCCATGGGTTGGTTTTCACTGATGTTTACCAATACTGCTGAGCAGTAAATACATAAATTAAATAAAGACAAGGATTTAACTTGCTATGTGTTCGTCTATCCACACCCCGAGATCAGAGCTGGAGTAGCATGAAGTCACTCCAGTAGCGCAACACCATAGAAAACTGAGCCAGAGCAATATAAAAGGGCTTATTTATTCAAAACTGTTACTTACCCACTAGTTTCTATGGATCTCACTGTATGCGTTTTATGTATACAAGAGCAGTCTCTTAAATAGTATTGTGCATTAGGAACACTCATGCACCTCTACCTCCTCATGTTCCTATAAAATGCCCTGAAAAACTTGGCAGCTGTAACTGCCTATTATTTCTCCCAAAATCTAGTCTGGTTTTTTTTGATGATTCAAAGCAGGAACCCATGATAGGTTATGGTATGCTTGCAGACATCTCAAATAACTGAAGTTTCTGTAGGGAAACTGCTGGTTCTGGGTAGGTGTCAGTGTGGATCCCATTGGATACAACTGGTAAAGCAGTAGTCCCTATATACTGTTGGAATTGAGCGTTTCAGCTGTGTTAGTAAACAGCAGTCCTAATACACAGCTCCCCATGACCTAGCATCTGAACTACTGAGTTCAGGGCTTGGTAGTGTATGATAAGAGGTCAATGGATTATTTCATACAGCTGCCTTACATATTTTGGATCCTGGCATATTTCTAAAGCCAGTAATGTCTTTCTGGATCCAATAAACACAACATAAAAGTATCCACCATACTAGAAATTCAGTTAATCTTCACTTCCATAAACTGCCCATCTTCACATGGTACTCAGTTTAAGCAACTGTGTATTTTGGCAATTAAGATGAATTTGGCAGCAAATGCACTTTCAAATTGACACAAATCTGTTATTTGGATGCTTCAGTGGACCCTGTTCGGTATTTCAAAATTAGAAAAAAGTTACAGATACATATTCCCAAGAAGTGCACCTTAGCAATATCATTAATGATTTCCTGGTATTTAGTAGCTGAAGACACCAATCCAGCCTGTTCTAATGTCCGAAGATTTCTCTGAATTTTCCTTTTCTTTTGCTCCAAAGGTAACTGTCCATCCTCAAAAACAGACTGACTATGCTTCATTTTCTCTGGCGTTTTGGAATCCAAGATGGCACGTTGCTTCACAATTTTTAAGTGCTCAGATTCCTGGAAAAAGTATTAAAAAGAAACAATCTCTAACTTACAACAAACATGAAAATGTCCAGATGTTCCCACTTCTGTAGAAAGAAAATGGATCATTAATTCAACGGTATATTTATAATCTATTCACATTGACTATTTTAAGGGAGTTCATTTATTATTCTGCCTCTTGAAGGCATCTTAAAAGTCGGTCTTCAATAGTAAGTATTTTGGTGGACATATGGGAGTGTGTTTGAATTGTGTTACCATTGCCTGATCTAAACTGTATCGAAGCAAATAGATTCCCATTTGCTTCATCAGTTCTAGAACAGGGCTTCCAGAACTTTAAGAACAGCGAGGGAAGTTAGGTTCTTTAAAAAGGTACAAACAAACCAAAGAGGGTTTGTTACATCTCTGAAAAACAAAAGATTTGCTGTTGCATAATTTGATAGTCTCCCAGATAAGCAGCAATTCCTACACAATTCCCATCCTAGGAAAAAGTGACACGCAGTTTCCTACGCAGCTGTTTGCAATAAGCATAAGCAAATAAAGTAGAAAGATGTTTGAGAGTTCATGAGAAATGATGGTTTGCTTGATAGTATGAAAGCAACAAAAAGGATCTTGTTTAAAAGTCTGTGTTCAAAATTTCAAGAATAACATTCTATCATTTTGATGTTACTTTTTGGTATCTTCCTTTCATAGTAAGAGATCCTCAGTATCAGTTCCCTTTTATGTATATCCCTTAAATAACAACAGTCTTTTTAAAAATAGTCCCATTGTCCATACCTGAAGTTACTTAACTAGAGTCCTACCTACTTTAAGGATTTCATATCAACTTTTGTTTTTGTTACCAGTTATTTACTTAAAAAGCAGCATTTAATTTCATGACTGTCTAGCTTGAAAGTGTTTATTGGGTATCAAGGAAGTTTGTTACTTGTTTCAAATCCTGAGCCATGAGATGGGTATCATTCTTATTTATTAGCATACAGAATTACATTTACCTGCTGTCCAGATGCGGGTGTTTCTAGGATTTCTAAGAGTGTATCCCCAGGCTGGGCTCGTATCACATCAACTATAAGTCTCTTTGTCCTTTACAGATAAATAAAGGATGAATAGTTTAAGGCTGCTGCATTTTGTTTATTCAAAATTCTCTCACACACACACACCATTTTAGTATTTTTCAAGGATATCATTTACCTTTCCTACTACTTCATGATTTCAGAGATGTTAGTAGTAGTAGGAAAATAACAAATTTCAATATATAGACTTGTAGCCAAGTCAACTCGCATGTCTTGTGATGGTAATGGATGCCACAATAAGAATTCACATAGCTAGATGCATATGGATTATGCAGTTTAGGACTCTGACAAGATGACAGACATGGTTACACAGATCTTTTTCTGAGCCTGATAAATATATAATTTTAAGAGCCATCTGGATTTACAGAAACAAAAGGAAACAAATTGCTGAATTTCAGAAAGAACATACAACTGATAAAGCATATTACTGTGCTTATTAGCAAAGATGTATCCTAAGCAAAAGGAAACTGGTTTTGGCCTGATATTTAAATAGTTTCTTTTTTGGTAACATTTATCTGAGTTCCTTCTGCCTATTCATTCTATACTTCTTCCAAGAACACTCTGTCACCCAGCTCTGCAGCAGAGTACATTGTAACAAATTACCATCAACTCTTCCTGCAGCACAGTAAATAGATTAGTCTATTACATGTGAAATATACACCAGACTTCAAATGAATGCCACAAGCTGGGTTTTGGGGCTGTTTTTTGGTTTGTTTTTGTGGGGGGATGCACATATAGAAGTACAAGCAGTAAAATCTGTGATAGGTCCTCAGAAATAAATCACCACCTATGTAAAACATTTTAACTTCTACTTTAAAAATTAAGAAAAAAAATTGATGTCACAATGTCTTATCAAGACTATTTACATTTGACAAGAGGTGTTTAATCACAACTTCCTGCTTGGAACAAATTGTTTGAGTCAGAATCAAGTTATCACGTGGAAGAATTAAAAAAAGTGTTAAAAATGACTCCTGATGTAGGAAAAAAAAAAAAATGATTAGTGTGTCACAGTCTGACCCATAAGCAAACCAGGGATCTGTGAACCTGCTGGCAGTTTGTTCCCTCAGTCTACAGCTTGTGCACACTGCACGTGACTGCTCATACACATGGAGCAGTTTCTCAGGGATTTCTTCTCTTACTTGCTTTCCCTGGGATCTGCTCTGGAATTCATTACAGTAAGCCAAAGACAAGGGCATTCTACCTATGTTTTCTTCTGGATTAGTGCCTCTAAAGCAGGTCTTCACCAGTCTCTTCTGGTCTTCAATAGAAACACGTAGGAAGAACTTTCTTACTATGGGATCGAGGTGGGAGGTGGACAGAGAGAAGGGAAGGATTTAAGCACTGGAACACAAAATCTAGAGGATGTAAAATTTCCAACCTTGTAAGTTTAAAGTACAGGTTAGAAAACCATTTGTCTGGTATAGCTTGTACAAGAATGATCTTGCCTTAAGCTACAAGGTGGGATTTGAGCTACAAACTCTTGAGGTCTCTTTTAGCCTTATTTTTCCATAGGATTTTTCTATAAAACCTTTAAACTGGTCTTTAAAAACTACACTGCACTAATTCTCTAGGGGAGCAAGCTTGAACAATATGTATCCACATTTGAACACATAACAGAGTCCATGACCAACTGGATGCTGTATTTTTTTTAGCACATACCTGTTTGTGAAAAAATCTCAGTAATAGTCTAAAAGTAGTGGTTTTCAACCTGGGGTCCACAGACTATGTTTAAGGAGTCTGTGAAAGATGACTATGATCAAAAGTATGTCAATACCCACACTTTCAATTCAAAGAGGTCCACACCTTCACTTAAAATTTCAAGAGGTCCACAAATGAAAAAAGTTGAAAACCACTGGTCTAAAGCACTGGTTTTCAACTTTTTCTTGTTGTTTTTTTTGTTTTTAAAGTGGGCCAAATCCTAAAATCAGAAGTGGGCTGAGGGATCCATAAGAAAGCATTATAGTACTATACTTGGGCATACCCTAATATTTGAAGTAGTTGAAATAATATTAGAAAGGTGAACTTGTCAAAAGGGCCTGCTGTGCATGGCAGAAGAGGTACTGAAACTATCTGGACTGAGGTCAAGTGATAAGGTGCTCGGCTTGGTGCCTTAGCAGCAGAAATTGAGGTTGATGAGCCACCAGTTTGCACTGACCTGTAAGAAACTGGCCGACGTCCTAGTTCCTAGTGTTGGTGGAGGACCAAGGGGGTCTTGGACCTATGGAAGAGGACAACAGGACTGCCTAGCTGGCAGCACTGTACCTTCCCTCAGCTCCCTGCAGTTCCCAGTGCCCTACCAGTATCACAGAGGGAGTGGGACTATGCTCTGCCCCTGAGCAGTGGGGCTTTCTTTGATTTTTTTTTTTTTAAGGCACTGTCACCAGCTTTGTGTAGTGTCTGCATGTAGTCACCAAGCGCAGGTCTTCACTATCTTTCTTCTTCCACTTACAAAGTTTTCATGGGGCTGGAGTGCAGAAGCTGAGCTGTGGCTGCTGATTGCCCCCTCCCCTTTCTCCCCTGCTGAATTCAGCTGCAGGGGGAAAAAAAATCCCAACATGACAAGCAGCAGCTCCAGCTCCAGGAAAGCTGTGGCTCCAAGCAGAACCCCTGCTGGCATGCTAGTGCTTTTATGCAACTCCAGAATGCAGGAGCTAAGCACTGCTGCCATTTGCCTCTCCCACTGAATTCAGTAGCAGGAAAAAAAAAGAGGCGGCCATGAGCAGGGGCAGTGCTCAGCTCCTAGGCTTGGGCTCCATGAAAACTCTGAACTCACTGGTATGTCAGCATGGGCTCTGGCTGGAGCCCAGGGCCCAAGACAGCCAAGTGCTGCCACTGGTGCACACACTACAAAATTTGGCAGGCAGTCCAAAGAAAGGATTACTCCTCTAAACAAGATAGACTTTACGTTTTTAAAGACCATTGTGAACATCAGAACAAGTAACTGCAATAATTTAACAAAAACATTGCCCAGGATACACATTTTGAGCAACACATACTTTATCATCAGACTTTTGATATCTTGGTCTTCTCCCTCCCGTAATTCATATTTACTGGTTAGAGAAAGTGAAATTTCTGTCTTTGCAAGCTGACTCAAAGCATTTTCCTTGTTAAGATCATTGGGATCAACAGTGCCTTCCCCTGGAGGGTGGAGGGAAAAAAAAGAAACAAAGAGGTTTAAGGTTCTTCCTGTCAGTTTGGTTATTTGTGATAAATTGTTTCACAAACCAAAACACTGGAAAAAAACAAAAGGTATTTCACAGCATGTGATCTACACATATAACTTCAGTACAAACAGTCTATTTATGTACCTTGGTGGGAGACTTCAAGCACTAATTTTAGCCGATTTTGGATTTTAAACTTCATTGCAGAACAACAAGGAAGTTTTTTTGCCTCCCTGCCTGCCATCTGACACCTCCAGCAAAAGGTGGTGATCAAAGAGCTACTCAACACAGTTCACAAAGACACTCTCATGGACCCAGAGGGACAGACTTCAGCTCCCCCTGTGCAAAAATGAAGTTTATTTCCTACCTATAGGGACTTTCTACCATTTAGTACCATCTACACTTTTCCCAAAGCCTGATGAAGAGACATTGTTCCTGAAAGCTTGCAGAAAAAGGACAATTTTCTTGCCATTTTCCAGTTGGTCTAATAAAAGGTATAATTTTGGAACCAAGAGTGCTAGTTTTTTTTATACGTCTTCTCATCTCAGACCAACACTGCCATCAAGTACACCCCCAAGTACTAAGAGATTTCCAGCACAGATTCTCTCTTCAAAGCACATGTCCATAGATTTGCTCTTCAAAATTTCCATGTGCACATGCATGCTATCTTTTTCCTAGTTCACTGTTATTTAGATAACTAATTCTCAAGCAGGCATTTTCTGAAGGATCCCTGGAGTCTAACAAGGTTGCGAATCACAACCTACTAAGGGTTCAGACAGAAGTGATAATTTTCACCCGAACTGGCCACAGAAAGTGGTCTATAGCCATGACCAAACAAATGCATAGCTTCAAATCACTTCAAAAACTGCCAATCAGGCAAAATCTGAACCCTCATTGCATGAAGGGGTCAGATGAAGATGCTTCAAAACAGTATCTTCTGTAACTTGTGTCTGAGCTGCTTCCCAACCTTCGAGCTGTTTTCTGGGGGGAATGAAGGGAGTTCAGTCTGGGGTTGTTTTTTTTTCAGCCACTGCTGGAAGGTGGGGAACCCTAGAACAAGTTCTCTCTGCTCTCTCTCCTTCCTCCCCACTCTGAAATCAGGGACAGGCCGGGAGGGGGAGGAAGGACTGCTGCTAGGAGAAACCACCTGCAGGCTCCAGCCAGCAGCTAGGTTTCCCTTCTGACTGGAACCATCATTGAACTTCTGTTGGTCTGGGGGGGGATTGTTGTTCTGATGCTTCTAGAGCTGCACTTCTGAATGCACCCTAAAAGGAAGAGGGGGAAGAGCAAGATCTTACCAAGAAAAGACTCTACATCAGGAACTGGTCCCAGCCCCTCCAACAATTCATTTAGTAGGTCATTCTGGTCAGAAGCAATGGCATCCTGGTGTTCTAACAGTAACTGTGAACAAATGCAAATCAGAAAATCATCATCTCTAACACATCATTTCCCAGAAACTAATATGTACTCACAGATATAATGCCAACAGAGCTACAATGGATTAGTTGTATGAATAAGTGCTATAGAGGACAGAAGAAAAAAATATATATAGTTTTAACTTCCAGGCTACGTTTAGATGCATTATTTCTATTCAGCAAAGTCTGCCCCACTCTCTGTTGAATACTTGAACTGGCAGTACGTTTACTTGAACTGGCAGTAGGGTTGGAGTGTTGTTTAACCACTAAGGCCCATGAAATGTGAAAAGTAAAGGCTTTTTGGTGATATCTTTTACTGTATAGTTGGACCAGTGAGGAATATCACTAAAAAAAACCACACCTCTTACATGGTCAGACAAGGTTCTTTGGGTAGACGTGATATATTTTTTTTACTAGACTAACTAAATAGTTGGAAAAAAATGTTTTTTGCAAGCTTTTGGGCACAAACCCTTCCTCAAGCATTGGCATTTCTTGGCATTCTGTCTCCTTAATGTACAAGGAGACTGTACTGTTTGGGGACTTTTCAGGGTAGGGTTACGGCATATTATGCCATGCAGAGTGACATTTCAGGCACTGCCATTATTTATTACTGTACTTCCTTTGTACAGCAGACAGATGGTCTCACTGGAAGCTTTCAGAAGTAACTAGTCATGTTTGTCTTACTAAACTTAGGGATTTTATTAACACTCAAGTCATAGGAAGCACACAGGATCTTCTTTATATCATGATGTTTACTTCAGCTGACTAGGTCAAAGGAGGAATGGTTTCACAGGCCATAAAGAGCTTGAGAACAAGCTTGTAAATATACACTAAATTATAAAAGAAGCATGAATGGTGGGACCAGAAGTATGCATTTCCTGTAACTAGACTGGTCATTTTCTACACTCACCACCCGCCTTTGCTTCAGGAAATAAGTGACATCATGCAGACAGTTTGGTAACAATGAAGATGTCTCTGTTCATACTTGTTAGCTCCTATGGCCTATTTTCCACAGAAGAGACTTCCAAGTAAAGATAAAGATGACTGAAGTCACACAATTCACTGAAATTTAACTATAGCAAACACATACTCTACTTGACAATATCCTAGAAATGCCAGCTCTAAGTACCAATCATAGTTCATTCAACCAAAAAAAGTCACAGTTCCTTGGAAATGTAAAGGCAGCTTTTGTATCTAGTCAGGCCACAGTAAGATTTGAAATGTTTAAAAACATAAAATGGCAGTTGGGTGCATAATTGCAACTTCCTTTTCTTAAAACTTTCCTTCAGTCTTATGTGCATAAGTACTTTTGAATTATCTAATGTGCAATATTTACCAGGTGTGCTATCATACTGCCTTGGAGGCCTAGCATATATGAGGCCTTCAACCATACCTATGTGTTGTGTTGTCTTGTCCACAAAGAGCTACATGTAAGACAAGAGACAGTTCAAAAAATTCAAGGAAACTACACTAGTTATCCTGATGGGTCATGGTCGGATGTGAAAATAGAGAAGGGATATATCTGCAAGTTGCTAGCATTGAGAGGTCAACGGAATGTGCATTTGTACATAAGGTTACTCAAGGATATGCTGGAGAGGGAGAAGGGTTGTCAAGAACAAAGCCACACAAACCTCTGAAGAAAGCTGGGGTGGGAGGAGGCTGAAGGAGCGAGAAGAATTCATTCAAGGACACATTTGGAGAGAAGAACAAATGAGAAAAATGGAAACCCTATGCCTTAAAATTCAAATGGAGAGATAAACATTACTTAACTAGCAGAAACTGTTTTATGGCAGACTAAACAGTTTCCATATGGGAAAAAAAATTCAATTTTAAAATCTGCTAGTTTGGGAGTTGAAGCCCCCCCCCACCCCTTTTCCATGTTTGCCCCTCCCCTTTTTTGGGCATGTTTGCTTTTTTATTTAAAAAAAGATAAATTACTGAACATTTTGGGATTTTTGTAAGCTAATGTTTAGCTGATAGTAGATGAAGTTTGACAGGGCCATATGGTCTACATCTATATTATGTCTTGATGAATCATGGTATAAATGGAAGTTTCTGCAATTCATCTGTTCCTTATCCACAACATATTATTCACAGGATACTACTGTCCTCCTAAATCAAGCTCTTGTATTTGCTTCCAACATAGCATTAAGAAATGCAAAGTCATAAAACATAAGGATTTTCTTTTCTTCCAAAAAGCCACATAAACTACGTAAAATTACTCCTTTTTTCCACTTTGAGAGAAAGCCCTCTTCCCTTCGTGATGTACAGTATATATTTAAATAAAGCTTCAGACATTTGGTTCTGAGCTTCTAAAAGCATACATTTGAAAACTAAGATGCTCTGCTAGTGAAATAATAAGTAATTCCCTCCCAGAAAGTTGGGAAAGTTAAAAGGAATTACCAGACTGAATGGAAAATTGCTCAAATATTTCACTATAAACAGGTGCTTCTGTAGTTATTTTCACACAGTACGTCAGTGGGCAAATTTACTCATATTCACTTACAGAATGGGTATTGATAATTTCTTCAATGGAAATGTATATGACAGGTTTGCTCAATGTCACCATGTCAGAGTACTCATCAACATTGAATTTCTCTTCTGGCTCAGGGACCTCACAAGCTGCCTGAAAAAAGTTTCTAAGAAAAAAAAGTGAGAAAGAAACATTAAATAAAAGTTACATAAACTTAGTGAGTCTAAGTCAAATTCTTGTTTGTAGAAATAACATCTTAGATTGTACATTAATTTGAAATCTACAATGAGGTGGCAGGACACAAAAGAGAGTCAGAAGCAGCATGAGCATGTATGAATAGCTAAATTGCAACCACCCTCCCAGGGTGAACAGCAGAATTGTCATCTTCTAAAGATTTAAAAAAAATTTAAATTATGAGGTAGAAAGCAAGAATTATTTGCCAGCTCACTGAGATGTTCTACAGAATCCAACCTAGAAACTGAATTAAAAATAATCTTTCAGAAGACATGAAGAACAAGAGGCTTTGTAAAGTGGCTACTTGAGCCCTATTAAATTAAAAAATTAGAAGAATCCAGAATTGTACATTAAATCTCCGCACGACTCCACCAGACCCCTGAAATGTTTGAATGGCTCAAAAAATTGTGCTCGTTTGGAATACATCAGAGCTGGATTGTTCATAGGTGTAGGAACGTTGAAGGAAATAAAGTACATTACAATGTTGATATGTACGTGAACAAGAGACATCTAGAATTTCCAAAGGAAGAAACAGTGCCTCTAGATCAGCGATTCTCAAGTCAGGTGCTGCGAGTTCCTTTCAAGGGTGCTACAGGGTGTCACATTAGCATTGTTAGGGGGCAAACAGTTCAGAAGATAGACCCAGACTTTTCAGTTAGGGATGCAGAGTGTTAAAAACGAAGTTATTTGCAACAGAAAACCTGCTCTATTAACTTTCTGTGGTCAGAATGAGTGAAAAACTAAGAACAAGTATTTTGAGGGGTGCCTCAAGTTCCAGAAGGGGCACTTCAAGACAAAAAAAAAAAGGTTGACAACCACTACTCCATTTGTTTGTGCAAACCTTAATTTAACAATGAAAATCATTTAATGTTCTCATAAAACAGAATAATTTTAAATCAAGGAGGTACCCTGAGATTCTTTTTGTAATGAAAAAACAGAAATTAAGATGCGTTTTATCTGCCTTTGCTTTTCTCCCCACTATTAAACTTCTTCTCAGCTCTGTTCTCTCTTGTATATACAAATGTCTGTCCCCCCACCATTACCTTAATAATGCAGGAAGTGGACTGAATGATTAACAATTGATTTGGTATCCTTGTTCATGGCTGATGTCTAAATGGAGTATAGCACATTAACAGTTCATGAAAAGATTTTCATAAAACGCAGCCCTCATAAAAAAGAATAAATGGGAATTTAATCATAGGACAACAGACCTCTTCAATTTCCTTATTATAGTTGCCCAAAAAAGACTAGAAGTGAAGAACAAGAATTCCAAACAAAAAACTTTCACGTAGAGATTTTGCACTTTACCTAGCAGCTCAGTATTTTTGCAGAAAAAATGTCTATATCCTACTATTGTTTCCATCAACTGAAATGGCAGAGGTTAAAAAAAACCCAGTTCCCTGGGGCTGGGGCTGTCTTTTCTCAGCCACCAGACAGAAAAAAAGGCCCAATGTTGTTTATGTGAAGAAAACATCACTTATCTTGTCTTATGTAAGAAATGGCTTAATCTGACTCATGAAATTCATTGGCATAAAGAGAATCTATTGTGAAAAACTGAATGCTGAAGAATACTATCCAGTACCAAAACAATGTTATACTATTTCCCATTGCAGAATAAGGCAGAGTAGAATATACCTCTGGATGTTTAGGTTACAAACACAATCTTTTTTAATCTGTTCAATCCTCTTCAGTGCAAACTGGTGGGTACAGCAGACCAACTTTTGTCTGTACGAATATCTGTATGAATTTTGCGTACCTGAACTTCTGGTAAGTCTCTGACAGGTAAGCATTCATAGATGAAAGATGGGCACTCTCTCCTTCAAAGAGTTTGTTAGAAGCAGCATGCTGAAGGACTTTTGCCACACAACCTAAATTTCTCCTCTGGTCAGAATGTATTTGGCCTCCAGCAGTCATGTCAATGATATCAAAACCATCAGGGGCAACAATGGCTGGGTTCATGTAGCGATAGTACAAGAGGTTTCCAACAATCTACAGGAAAAATATTTTAGGGACTTCTTTTCCCCAAGTATACTTCCTTCTCCACCCTCCACCCCCCAAAAAAGTTGTTGCAAAGGAGTTACGCATGAGAAAGAGAGATACAATTCTAGTACATTCTGGTTTTCACTCTAGTCAAATACTGTAAGAACATGTTTATGGAATTCCTACTTGATATCCCAACTGAAGGCAGAAAACGCAGATGAAAGCGCAAGTTTATTTAATTTCTGAACTCCAAAATAGAGGTTCTATTCTACTTGAGATGGTTCTGTTTTTTTCTAAGGGGATCAATTATGCCTCCCCTCCTCCACAAACAGAAAGAAGAGCAATTGAGTAATCTTGCACATTCCAAAGTCTCTCAGCTTCTCTAAATGCAGAGCATTTTCAATAAGCAGCTCCTCCATTTCTCAGGGCTTGCAAATCTTGCCCTTGAAAGTACCAATATGAAGGGCAATTGTGGTACTTTTGCTGTCAGGTTGGGGTTGTGTAGAGTTCTCAGGTTTACCTTGGAGGGTCAATTTCTGAATAAAGCCGTCTATCTTGGGTAAGCAACAGGGTTTTTGTTTTTAAAGAAATTTTTCATGTTCCAAGCCAAGCCAGCCAAATCAAGTCCAAATCTACGAGTCAATCCAGAACCATAAGCAGCCCTACAACTGGCAAGCATCTGAAGTCCCTGGTGGGGGTTAAAGATATTTCCAAAGTCTTTTGGCAGGGATCCTACGTGCAGGGCCAAGCCCAGAGGCTTGGGGTTCAGTTTCACCTGCCCTCAGCCATATGGCCACAGAAGCAAGCTAGGGAGGAGCCTCTCATTACCATAAAATATCATTTAAGCATACAACTGATTTTCTTTGCTCCACTAGGTTTGCTTCTGAGTTCTCTCAAAAGAGCTCAGGTCTCAGCCAATTCACCCTGAATCTTTATTTGCCTCCAACTGCTGGATTTAGCTCTGGATATTTTAATAGAATTTTGGAAGCTCCTTTCAGTCACCAAATAGCAGTTCCAAGTCTGGAGCCTTATGGCAGCATTGCTTTACCATCCATTTAAAGGCAAGTTTAAGAGACTTTCAAAAATTGTGTTCCTCCCTCATGATGGCCAGGCACTGGAGTGGAGTAATGACCAGAGACATCTTTGTAAATAGTGTTAATAAAATTATTTAAACAATATGCTAACATAAGTAATGCACTTTAGAGCTGAGGAGCTCAATCTTCACAATGGCTCCACACAAAAGCTATAACCCTGAATGTTTTTTTGAAAAAGGCACCAAACAAAAATCTTAATTAAGTGAATACCTTGTAGTTCTAGGTCTATTGCATTTCAAAGTTTTAATTTTTAAAGTGTAATCCCGATATTGACAGGGTTCCAACTCAAGCAATAGGAAATCCTGTAGGTGTGCAGCAGGCACTTGGAGAAACTTCAGATTGTTGTTCAAGGAAATAGTGGCTGTGATAGACTAAATGAAGGACACTGTACCAGAAATGTTCTTACGCCACATAGCTAATTTTTCATTCTAGAAGTCTAATATTCTCACAACTTACATGCATCTTAAACAAGCATATTGGAAGAATCAGCTCACTACTCTAACAAATCTATCCATTGTATTTAAAATGCAATATTAATACAACATTATTTTAAATGGCTTTTCATAATAGTTATGAAACTAGCATTACATTCTTTGTGAAAAGACTGCTACTGAAGCAATGGCTTATAGCTTTCAACAAAGTACCAGTGACAATTTTAATGTAGCTATGCCACTGACTTTACTGCAATTGCATGTGATCAGAATCACTTATCAAAACTTCAGGGCATATTAACACATGATTCTCTCTCATCTTCTTCCAAAAAGCCTCATTTTACAACTATAAAAAATTGTTCACAACTCCTCACAAAGCTAATATGCAAATAAATCTCCCTTTTGGTATAGACAAAAATAAACTACCAATAGATCCACCCTCATTCATCTACCTTTAATAGCTCATCTTCTGTTGCATCTGGGAACCTCTCATGGAGTGAATTCTTCAGAACTTTGGCTATATACCTCATTCCATAACTATATACAAAAGAGATGAGAAAGGAAAATAAGGGTAAGACTTAAATAAAACAAATAAATCATTCCAGTCAACCAAGATACTGTTTTAATGACTTGGAGACGTTAACCACAAACACAAAATGAGAAGATAACGGAAAACAAAACAATTTACATCACATAGGCTCACTAGATCTATGCTATTTGGATTTTGTGATGCAGAGAAATTGCTCCATCTGCTGGAGAATTGTATTAGAAAAGGCAAGAAAAGGACAGTTACACAAAGCAGTACAGATGACTTGGAAGGATTATTTTCACTGAATCCTGACATTCTATTACTGTAGAAATGAACTGAAGTTACAGGACTCATAACTCAGCACTTACGGCATCAGATTGAGAGATGAGAATATGGATACAAGGACTTTATCAGTAACTGCTCTCAAACTCTGAATGGATGACTCCAGTCTATTTATAACTTCTGGGTGTGTTAATGCTTGTTCTGTTGTTACATCATATGGCAGCTTGCTGCAAATACAAAAGTAGTATCAACTAAGCTAAAAGCAAGCTATTGGGACTGCAAATGAAATTCATAAAACCTCTGAAAAACAACAGAGCTCAGATTAATACTGTACAGTCTTAAGAAAAATGTCAAGTGAACAAGTAATTCCAATTCATTTGTAAAGCACCAGTGCTTTTAATTTTAAAAAATACAGATTCATGTCATGTTTTGTGGAACATCCTCCTCCCCCCCCCCATGATGTCATCTGTTCTCTTTCAGACGAGAAGAAAGCATTTTCAATCATTCCCATGGATTTCTGCATCTTAAGAGAGCTTTGTAAAGAAGTCAACAAGGCCCATGGTTGCAATGCTGAGTCCACACTAACAGATTTGATTGCAGGCTCTGGGGCCCAAGATTATTATTCTTGAGAGTGCTACAAAATAAGTGATATTAAATTAATAAGTCAGAGCAAAGTAATTTATTTAGACTTCCCAATATTAGTCTACAGTGAAATCTTACAAGCATACTGCCACCTATGCTTCCTTGGTTGCTTATGAGAAAGGTAAGTAGGTTTCTTAGAGAGAGGAAGAGGTATCAGAATCCCTCAAATATCCAACAGAATAAAGATGATATAGTACCTGGCCTCCCCTGTCTGCATTTCTAACTGGTTTACCCAAGTCTTGTATACTTCCACAGGGCTGGTATTGATGATGAGAGATTTATCATCCATGATTTCCTTTACCACTGGTGCCAAAAGCTGACGCAGAGTATTCTGTCCACGAGCACCTCTGTTAAAGCTGACAACCATCTTAATGACTGTAGGATTACCAGTGACTATATCCTGTATCTGGTCTACTTTGGAACTGCATTAACAACAAAACAATACCCATTTGTAAGCTGTGTAAATAATTATCCAGTGCTTAAACTTAAATAAGACTAAAAAACAAAAACAAAGAAATCTGTCAGGTTCTTAATGTTTTTTTTCCCTTAAATTTGTTCTTAATGGATTAAATCAGAGGCCTAAATTGGTTCCATTTTTTTCCCCATCTTAAAACTCAATGTATAGATGTTATGCATCAGCCTATGAACTGCGTTAAAGATCAAAACATAGAACTATCCCTGAAATGCATTTATAAAACTCAAATGGCATACATTTCAGCATACAAAAGTAATTTCAACTTATTGTAGAATGAGCTGTTACCCTCTACTTCTGAGGTATTTAAATTACATGCGTGTGAAGAAACAGCAAACAGACAAACCATTTGTTAAACTCAACTGTTTTCAAGCAGAAAAAGCAATGAAACTGCCTTTAGAAAATATAAATACTATTTCTCAATTGTTATACAGATTTGTTTCCCTACTAAAAAAATATCTTGAGTTTAAGGCATGCCATTTATAATCTACTGTCCAGCCCCCAGATACCAAACACCTTTAAAAGGAGCATTTGGAAACAACAATTCATAACCCGGCTGGACTCCAAGAATCAAGGACTGAACAGCACTATCGATTTTTGATGCGCCGTAATCTCCCCAATTCCAAATTTCTTCCTACATGCTGTAGGTATTAGCATTCTTAACATTCACTGTGCTTGCTTCCATCTGCAGACCTGATGAAGAATGTCTTGCATTTGAAAGCTTGTCTAAATATTCCAACCACACAGCTGATCCAACAAAAAAAGATATCACCCCCCAAAAATCCTTGTCTTGTGCATACTTTGTGAACTATCATGGTTACAGAATCACTAACAGTGCCATTTATAGACTTCACATTTTACAAATAAACCCCAAAATTCTCCAACAAATAAAAATACAAGATTTGGCTTCATTTTTTTTTTTTTTTTTTTAAGTTTCTTATTTTTTTCAAATACAGAGCACAAACTACATTCCTCTCAAGATAGGCTAAGTGAAATCTCCTAAGCAATACACATACTTGATCTCTTCTTCTAGAGCAGTTTTAAAGAGCTTGAGAAGCAAGTATTCTTCTCGTTGATTAGAGGCATAATTGTACAGAGTAAAAATGACCGTATCCATAAACTTGGTTGACTTGTTCTGAGGCATCTGGAAAATCAGCTTAGCCAGATATGTGGGATTAGTCTAGGAGAGAAATATTTGAGAGTCATTTGTATAATTTCTAAAACAGTTCTTCCTCATTACTTGCAGCAGCCATGCTGAATCTACTTGCTTTTCAGTTCTCTAGACACAAGTCAAGTCTAGTAAAGTACTTTTTTCTAACATAACACATGTAAATCATTCACAAAATGGAAATGTGAATTCAGAGGTTTGGATGAACTGTAGGGTTACTAAGCTATCAGTTGAAATTCCTTAGAATAAAATGTCCCCAAAGAATGCCTGTGCCACACGTCCCCTGGCATGTGGCAGGATACCCCAGGTAGGGTAGGGAAGGCTGGGTCCAGCAACTTTGCTGGCTCCAGCAGCCTTACCTGGAGATTCTGAGGGCCTTGGGGAGCTGCAGCCATGGCACTCCTGCCACTTGGAAACTGGCGGGCAGTTGGGGCAAGGCTCCAGCCAGCCAGGCTCTGGTTTTGGGTGGTATGTGCCACCCCAATTTTCATGCAGGTATTTTTCCATAGATTTCCATAGACATTAGGGCTCGTAGGGACCTCAGAAGATCAAGTCCAGCCCCCCACCCAAAGAGCAGGAAGTCACCTGGGGTCATAGGATCCCAGCAAGATAAGCATCCAATTT